>NC_091473.1:163827900-164143946 GCF_036971445.1 Narcine bancroftii | reverse complement strand
GCTGAAAGCTACATCAATCATTCTGGAAATGTGAACAGCCTGCTCGTGATGTGTTCATAGCAGCTTCTAACAGTTTTGGACAAGATGTCTCCTCTCTAAACATGAGCAAGTCACACTGGATCAGAGCTGAACAAGACATTTTATTTTTCCCCTTTACCTGGGAAGTCGATTAATTCATTTTTAATTCAGAATCATCCCATTCTGCTGGAATCCATTTCTGAGGAGTGTGGAGGATCAGTGAAGATAAAGTGGACCCCTACTTGATAAAATGATCCTTCCTATTCCTCCTCGATGGCAGAAATACTGTGCCCTCTCTAGTGTTTTGGACAAAGAAACTTCTTTTCTTCCTTGATTTGCTCCTATCCGCCATAGTTTTACATTTGTAATCAAATAATTCACGTGATTAAAGTGCACATTCCAGATTTTATGAAAGGTTTTTTGTGTGCCGACACGCACCATCAATGACTCCAAAGTTTGAGTGAGGAACGATAAGCTTTAATATACATTAGATTTCAGCTGGCCCAACTCCATGTGCTCGAATGAGTGGAAGGGGGCAGGGAGGTCGACCTTTATGGCCAGGTCACAGGGGGAGGGATTACAGCCACTTATACACAGAACAGCACAGAAATGTATATACATACCATATGTGCATTTGGTTTGGCCATGTAGAAATTACAGCACTTTTTATATAGTTTCCCCCATTATTTCAGGGCACCATAATATGTGGAACATGAGAATGGTATGTATATTAAAGTAGTCATATTTAGTACTTTGTTGCATATCCTTTTCATGCAATGACTACTTGAAGTTTCTGATTCATGGACATCACCAGGTGCTGACTATCTTCTCTGGTGATGCTCTGCCAGGCAGCTTCAGTTCCTGTTTGTTTTGGGGACATGTCCCCTTAAGGTTTCTCTTCAGCAAATGGAAGATGTGCTCAATTTAGATCAGGTGACTGACTTGGACATTCAAGAATTTTCCAGTTTTTAGCTTTGAAAAACTCCTTTGTGGCTTTATCAGTCTGTTTGGGTTCATTGTCTTGCTGTTGGATGAAGCACCATCCAATGAGTTTAGAGGCATTTGCTCAAACTTGAGCAGATGTTTTTATACATTTCAAAATTCATTTTACTACTGACATCAGCAGTTACATCATCAATGAAGATGAACGCGCCAGTACCTGTGGCAGCCAAGTGGCTTTCACACGCATTAAGGGCAAAATCGAAAAGGCAGTGATGCACCCTGTGAACAAATCTATCCCCTTTCAAGTGGAGAGTGATGCATCCGACTGTGCCCTGAGTACCATGCTCAACCAGGCCCATGACATTTTTTTTTCCTGGACCCTCCAGGGCCCCGAACTCCAGCACTCCGCCATCGAGAAGGAGGCCCAGGCCATAATGGAGGCTGTGCTCCACTGGAGGCACTACCTAGCCGGCAAAATATTCACCCTGCTAACTGACCTATGTTCAACAACAAACAGCAGAGAAAAATTAACTATGACATGATCCTGAGGTGGAGAATTGAGCTATCCACCTACAAGATCTTGTACTGGCCTGAGAAGCTCAACAAGCCTCCCAAGGACATGTGCCAATGCGCAGTTGGACTGCATCGAAGCCCTCCACAACAACCTCTGCCATCCCAGGGTCACCAGGCTCTACCACTTCATTAGAGCTTGCAACCTCCCTTACTGGTTGAGAATATCAGAGAACTGACCCGGATCTGCCCGTCTGCGCTGTGCAAACACTAATTCTACTGGCCAGACAAAACTCACCTGATTAAAGCCATCTGTCCTTTCAAATGCCTGAGTATAGACTTCAAGGGCCCCCTCCCCTCCCCTCCACCAAATGGAACACATACTTCCTCAATATTATCGATGCATACTCATGCTTCCCTTTCACCATCTGCTGCCCAGATATGACCACGGCCACAGTCATAAAGTCACCACACAACATATTCACTATTTGAATACCCCTGCTATATCCATAGCGGCCAGGGATCCTCATTTGTAAGTGAGGAGCTGCGCCTGTACCTGCTGACCAAGGGCATAGCCAAGAGCAAGATCATAAGCTATAACCCCTGAGAGAGCAGGCAGATAGAAAGGGAGAATGTCAATGCCTGGAAGGCAATTGTCCTAGCCCTCAGATTGAAAGGCCCTCCCTGAGGCACTCCACACTAGCAGGTCCCTCCTCTGTACTGCTAATAATGCTACCCCACATGAAAGGTTCTTTTCCTTCCCCAGGAAGTTGGGGTTAGGAACCACACTACCATCCTGGCTAATGATCCCTGGCCTGTCCTGATCAGGAGATATACCAGGAGCCACAAGACTGACCCCCTGGTTGAGGAGGTCCACCTCCTCCACACAAATCCCCAGTACACTTACATGGAGTACCAGGATGGACAGCAAGACACAGTTTCTGTCCGGGACCTGGCGCATGCAGGGGACCCCTTGACTGATCAATCAGTATTCCCCCATCCCCTCAAACACAACCACTGATGGCATAACAGGCCACCCGGCCCCATTAATTGCACCCGATTCCCCACTCCAACCCCAGACCGAATAACACCACCATCTTATTAACCACCCTCAGTCACCAGAGACCTGGCCTGTCGTGCAAAATACCACCCAGGAGCCAGCAGCTGAGCCACAATTGGCACTGTGACTGCCACAACGAGACTATTGGACAGGCTGAACCTGTAATGGACATTGACTCACTTCACCCTGCTGAACTCTGTTTTAAAAGAGGAGGTGAATGCTGTGGAATCACTGTATAGCTATTAGCATTGCCTGTATGAATGTACTGTATGGGTTGGCCTCCCCCTGCACCTGTGACTCCTCCCTTCAGAATCCCCATTAAGGTCATCATGCCCAAACCCCTCCCTCAGTACCTGCTTTGGAACCAGGTCAGCAACATGTGAAACGTGCTGATGTGTTATGATGACTAAAGCCTATTAATCACAACTCTCAGTCTAATGTGGTTAATCGACAGTGCTACAAGTGTAGCCTCTGTATTTCTGTTCATCAAGTCTTTTGTGGACAGTCGTCATTGATACATCCACACCTGCCTCCTGAAGAGAGTTTCTGATCTGTCAGACAAGCTTTTGGGAATTTTTCTTCATTATGTTGAGAATTCTTCTGTCATCAGTAGGTGGAGTCTTCCTTGGACTAACTGTCCCTTTGTGATTACTGAGCTCACCAGTGCACACTTTCTTCTTAACTATGTTCCAAACAGTTGATTTTGGTTGTCCCAAGGTTTGGGTGATGTCTCTTACAGTTTTATTCTTGGTTTTAAGCCTCATAATAGCTTCTTTTATTGGCACAACTCTAGTCCTCATGTTGAAAAATGGCAACTACAGATTCCAAAGGTGATCAAAAGCTTAGAAGCAAGCCGAGATCTCTTATACCTGCACTAATGAAGCAAAAATGTCCCAAATATTATGGTGGCTGAAATGAGGGGATCTATGTATAAAAAGTGCTGTAATTTCTTCATGGTCAAACCAAAATATGTACAAATAACCCTGAATAAAATCTGGAATGTGCACTTTAATCATGTAAACTGTTTGATGACAAATTTAAAACTGTGGAGCACAAATAAAGGAAAAAAAGTCTCTTTGTCCCAAACATTATGGAGGGCACTATAAGTGCCTGGGCAGAATAAGTACCATGAATTAAGTTTTAAATCTTTCATTTAGCTTCCTTGCAACCTTAAGGGGTGAAATGCTTCACCATTCAACTACAAAAGAAAATAATTTTGTTGCATATGTA
The DNA here is from genome assembly GCF_036971445.1 of Narcine bancroftii. NCBI lineage: Eukaryota > Metazoa > Chordata > Chondrichthyes > Torpediniformes > Narcinidae > Narcine > Narcine bancroftii. The sequence goes on along the minus strand of NC_091473.1, from coordinate 164,140,186 downwards.
CAATTTGTATGACAAGAAACTCATTAACAACATTGGGCCTACCTTGTCCTATCTCTCATCTGGCCACCAACTCCCACCTTGGACCAGCATCCTTTGCTGAAACATCAAATCTGTAACACTACCTCAGCATCCAATGCAGTGAGTGCTTGTCAGGGAGGTTTATAAGCTGGATAGCCATCAAGAGAAGAAATTGGAAGCAGCATGTAGAGATTGTCCAGCTGTTGAAATAGGCTAATCCTGCCTGCAGTTGATCCTGAGAGATACAATTACTGGCTTGCATATTCTCAAATTAGCATTGTTTGGTAATCCACTGTTATGCTATGATTGGCTGCTGCTGGCTGGACACGCCTCCCATAGCACTTTACATGCTCCCCATTCCACTCTGCCTTGATCAGTAAATGAGGTTGATGGCAGTTCCAATCTATAGTTGATAAAAGCCTATCAGTTTCACAACTTCAGTCTGTTGTGATTATTGATGGAGCATCAATATTATTAACTATAATTTTTCATAAAAAACATGGAACAATACCAGGAACCTGAGAAGCTCAACATCAACCCTCGATCGCCTGACACCTGCACATGTTCAAACTCTGGCTACACTGTTTTGAAGACTTCCTGGTGGCGGCCGTGGACGTTATCACCTCAGATGCTAACTAACTGAGATAACACTTCTTGCGAGTCGGACATAACTATTCCCGATGATCAGCGACATTAGCTCATACCCAGTGGCCACGGAGACTCGAAAGGTCCAGTATCACAAGAAAGTAAATGAGGTCTACGCCAGACACTTCCTGGCCACCAGAAAGCAGTGGTCCAGTGATTCAAACACTAAGTACCTGCGGCCCCTCCGGAGCCTATATGGAGCGTGTGACTGTAAGGCCAAGACGGCCACCCAGAATGCTGAGGACCTCATCTGGGACACTTATGTGACCGGTATCCACTCCAGGTACATAAAGAAGAGACTACTGGAACAAAATGTACTTGATTGACAGAAACGTTGGAGATGGCCCTCCAAAATTTGGACAATTACTCGGCCGCCATTTGGTCGCCGCTGGCGCCGCTATCTTCGGACGGGAGAATCATCCCGTACTGTGAGCGACTAGTTTCTCACACCATCCCACTCCTCTAGTGACCAGACCTCAGCCACCATTTCTACTTCTGTGGGCAGGTTAAGTACCTGAGGAAATGCTGCCCTGCCAAGGAGGTGGTATGCGTTAGTTGCAGAAAAAAGGGACATTATGCCAAAGTTTGCCAATCCAAACCATCTGCAAAACCTAGCAGCGCTGCGTTCAGATAGTTGTCACTCTGGACAGCGTGATCAGTACCATCTCCACTATGAACCAGCGACGCCATGTGCGAGTCATGGGGGGCGCCATCTTGGTCCACGTGACAAACACCATCTTCTCAGGCATATGACATCATGGATGAACAGCGAGGGCAGTCACCTTGGGACTGAGAGTGGCCATCTTGGGATCGTGAGCACCTATTGGATTCAGATGGTGAGTCTATACTTGCCTCCATCACACTGAACAAGAGGCACCACACAAATTCGCCAGGTCCATAATGGACGTCCAGGTAAGATGGTGCATTATGAACTGTTTATTCAATAGCAGAAAGTTTTATTCACCCTGATAGCACTTAAGTGCCTATCCCTTAAAGTACGGCCTGCCAAACACAAGATATCACTCATGTCCAAATCACGCATGGCAGCCATCCATGGCTCCTGTGTAGTGAGGGATAGTTTACAAACATTTCAGGCTACTAGTCATGCTGGAACTCTGTTCCCCCTTGCTACTGGGACTGGATTTCCAGTACCAACTTCAGAAAGTTACATTGAAATTGGATGGGTCCAATCCTCCCCTCACCATCTGCAACGAACAATTCACAGATCGACCCTCAGGTCAATCTCCCCCCCACCCCCCCACCACTGTTTGCCATCTTCACCCTGACTGCAAGCTGGTGGCTACCAAGAGTAGACAGTACTGTGCAGAAGACAAGGAAGTTGGAGGTTCAGCACTTGTTAGGTGAGGGCATCATCGAGGCCAGCTATAGCCCTTGGAGGATGCAGGTGATTGTGGTAAAGAATGGGGAAAAGAATAGGATGGCCATAGATTACAACCAGACCATTAACCAATACATGCAACTCAGTGCATACCCACTTCCCCGCATATCTGAAATGGTCAACCAGGTCACACAATATCAGGTAATCTCCACAACTGACCTGAAGTCAGCGTATCATGAGGTCCCAATCCGCCCGGAGGACCTCCAGTGTACTGCATTTGAGGCAGATGGCCATCTCTACCACTTCCTCCAGGCCCCTTTTGGCGTCACCAATGGAGTCTCCATCTTCCAGTGAGAGACTGGAAGACCATGGTGGACCACTATAAGCTGTAGGCCACCTTCCCACATCTTGATAATATGACCATCTGTGGCCACGACCTGCAAGATTGCGACGCAAATCTCCGTAAATTCCTATGCCGGCAGAGGCCCAAGCTGCATTTGACCGTATCAAGGATGGCATCGCCAAGGCAACTATGTATGCCATAGACAAGTCCACACCATTCCAAGTGGAGAGTGATGCATCTGATTTTGCCATACTCAACCAAGTGGGCAGACCTGTCGCCTTTTTCTCATGCACCCTCCAGGGCCCTGAAATCCGCCACTCCACTGTTGGGAAGGAGGCCCCAGCCATCGTGGAGGCAGTATGCCACTGGAGGCACTATCTCGCTGGACAACAATTCACACTCCTCACTGATCAATGAGCAGTTGCATTCATGTTTACAAATAAGGAGAGGAGCAAAATTAAAAACGATAAGATCCTCAAGTGGAAAATCAAACTGTCCACTTACAACTATGACATTCTCTACCAGCCTGGTAAATTTAACAGGCCCCCCCGGAGACTCTATTCCATGGGACGTGTGCCAGTGTCCAAATGGACAGACTGCAGACCCTCCATAATAACCTTTGTCACCTTGAGTGACTAGGTTTTCCATATTATCAAATTTCAGAACCTACCACATTCCATTGAGGAAGTCCAGACAATAACTAAAAACTGCCAATTCTGCATCAAATGCAAACAGCAATTCTACTGACCAGACAAGGAGCACTCCATTGAGGAAGTCCAGAGTCCAGACAATGACTAAAATCTGCCAGTTCTGCACCGAATGCAAACCATAATTCTACTGACCAGACAAGGAGAACTCCATTGAGGAAGTCCAGAGTCCAGACAATGACTAAACTCTGCCAGTTCTGCACCGAATGCAAACCGCAATTCTACTGACCAGACAAGGAGCACTCCATTGAGGAAGTCCAGAGTCCAGACAATGACTAAAATCTGCCAGTTCTGCACCGAATGCAAACCATAATTCTACTGACCAGACAAGGAGAACTCCATTGAGGAAGTCCAGAGTCCAGACAATGACTAAACTCTGCCAGTTCTGCACCGAATGCAAACCGCAATTCTACTGACCAGACAAGGAGCACTCCATTGAGGAAGTCCAGAGTCCAGACAATGACTAAAATCTGCCAGTTCTGGGCTGAATGCAAACCGCAGTTCTACTGATCAGACAAGGAGCACTCCATTGAGGAAGTCCAGAGTCCAGACAATGACTAAAATCTGCCAGTTCTGCACTGAATGCAAACCGCAATTCTACTGACCAGACAAGGAGCACTCCATTGAGGAAGTCCAGAGTCCAGACAATGACTAAAATCTGCCAGTTCTGCACCGAATGCAAACCATAATTCTACTGACCAGACAAGGAGAACTCCATTGAGGAAGTCCAGAGTCCAGACAATGACTAAACTCTGCCAGTTCTGCACCGAATGCAAACCATAATTCTACTGACCAGACAAGGAGAACTCCATTGAGGAAGTCCAGAGTCCAGACAATGACTAAACTCTGCCAGTTCTGCACCGAATGCAAACCGCAATTCTACTGACCAGACAAGGAGCACTCCATTGAGGAAGTCCAGAGTCCAGACAATGACTAAAATCTGCCAGTTCTGCACCGAATGCAAACCGCAATTCTACTGACCAGACAAGGAGCACTCCATTGAGGAAGTCCAGAGTCAAGACAATGACTAAAATCTGCCAGTTCTGCACCGAATGCAAACCGCAATTCTACTGACCAGACAAGGAGCACTCCATTGAGGAAGTCCAGAGTCCAGACAATGACTAAAATCTGCCAGTTCTGGGCTGAATGCAAACCGCAGTTCTACTGATCAGACAAGGAGCACTCCATTGAGGAAGTCCAGAGTCCAGACAATGACTAAAATCTGCCAGTTCTGCACTGAATGCAAACCGCAATTCTACTGACCAGACAAGGAGCACTCCATTGAGGAAGTCCAGAGTCCAGACAATGACTAAAATCTGCCAGTTCTGCACCGAATGCAAACCGCAATTCTACTGACCAGACAAGGAGCACTCCATTGAGGAAGTCCAGAGTCCAGACAATGACTAAAATCTGCCAGTTCTGGGCTGAATGCAAACCGCAATTCTACTGACCAGACAAGGAGCACTCCATTGAGGAAGTCCAGAGTCCAGACAATGACTAAAATCTGCCAGTTCTGGGCTGAATGCAAACCGCAGTTCTACTGATCAGACAAGGAGCACTCCATTGAGGAAGTCCAGAGTCCAGACAATGACTAAAATCTGCCAGTTCTGCACTGAATGCAAACCGCAATTCTACTGACCAGACAAGGAGCACTCCATTGAGGAAGTCCAGAGTCCAGACAATGACTAAAATCTGCCAGTTCTGCACCGAATGCAAACCGCAATTCTACTGACCAGACAAGGAGCACTCCATTGAGGAAGTCCAGAGTCCAGACAATGACTAAAATCTGCCAGTTCTGGGCTGAATGCAAACCGCAATTCTACTGACCAGACAAGGAGCACTCCATTGAGGAAGTCCGGACAATGACCGAAAACTTACAATTCTGTGCCGAATGCAAACCACAATTCTACTGACCAGACAAGGTGCACCTGATCAAAACTATCCACATCTTCGAGTGCCTCAGCATTGATTTCAAGGGGCCTCTCCCCTCCTCCAATCGGAACTTCCACTTCCAACGAATATTCCCATTTCCCTTTCGCCATCCCACACCTGGACATGACCACAGCCACAATTCTCAAGTCACTCCACAATATCTTCATGTTCTTTGGGTACCCTGGGTTCATCCACTGTGACCGGGGGACCTCATTCATGAGTGATGAGCTGCGGCAGTACCTGCTGGCCAGGGGCATCGCCATGAGCAGGACCACCAGCTACAACCTGAGAGGAAATGGGCAAGTGGAAAGGGAAAATGCCATGGTCTGGAAAACCATCCTCCTGGCACTGACGTCAAGGGGTCTCCCCGTCTCCCAATGGCAAGAAGTCCTCCCAGACGCACTCTACTCCATCCAGTCACTTTTATGTATGGCCACCAACAACAGGCTTCTTGAATGGATGTTTGCTTTCCCGAGGAAGTCAGCATCAGGGACTACACATCCCACCTGGCTTACCTCCACTGGACCAGTCCTACTTTGGAAGCACACCAGGCAATCCAAGACTGATCCACTGATTGAGAGGGTCCACCTCCTCCATGCTAAACCCCAGTATGCCTATATTGTTTTCCCTGACAGGCACAAAGACACAGTCTCGATCTGGGATCTGGCACCATCGAGCGCCCCTCCAGCCACCACTGATGACCAACAGACACTCCCCACCCCCCCCCCCTCCAACTACTACCTTACTGGTCCCTGAGCCTGTGGCTGACCATTCTCCATCCATGGCTACTATTGTCACCCATGATGCATCAGCACCACACCCCCTTATCCCCTCACCTGTCCGCCCCTCCCAATGAACTGTAACTAATGATGACAGGTCAACCCCACAAGCTGCTCAGGATGCTACAGCAGCCCTCAATCATTGCCATGTTGTTCGCTGAGGCAAATGAGATCCCCTGACAGACTTAATCTATAAAATGTAGAAATGTATAATTGTTTCATCTTTTTTTTTTCTCACCCTTCAGACTCTTCTTAAAAAGGAGGGGTGAATGTGGTAAACTACTGTTATGCTATGATTGGCTGCTGCCGGCTGGACACGGCTTCTGAGACCATTCCTACCCATAGCCCTTTGCATGCTCCCCATTCCACTCTGCGTCAATCAGTCATTGACGGCTGTTCCAGTCTATAGTTAATAAAAGCCTGTCAGTTTCACAACTTCAGTCTTTTGTGATTATTAATGATGCATCATGTTCAAAGTGCACACACAGTCAAGTCAAGTCAAGTTCATTGTCATCTGATTTTATAAGTTAAACCCAATAAAACAGTGTTCTCCAGTCCTCGGTGCAAAACACACAGACATACAACCAGACATAACACACATACAGACAATACATGTGCAGGTCAAGTATTCATCTATACAAATAAATAAGTGTTGTTTCATGAATATGAGAGTTTCAGATGGTTAGTATGAACAGTTCCTTTGGTTGTTCAGCATTCTCATTGACCTTGGGAAGGAGCTGTTTCTCAGCTTGGTGGTAATGGCTCTGAAACTCCTGTACCTCTTTCCTGACAGGAGCAGCTAAAAGATGCTGTGTGCAGGGTGGAAGGATTATTCAATGATTTTATGCATCCTCTCCAGACAATTATCCTGGAAGATAACGTCAATGGGGGTGGAGGAGGGAGACTCCATTAATCCTCTCTGCCACCCTTATGGTCCTGTGGATTGACCTCTGATCCATTTCTTTGCAGCAACCATACCAGTTGAAGATACTGTGCACTGGATGGAAAAGGTCTTCTAATATTCTTTGAGCCATATTTAGACAATGCTGTCAGTAAATCTTGTCTATCAAGAAAAGGGAGACCTCAGTGATTTTCTCGGATGTTTTATTGATCCACTGTACAGGCTTCTGGTCTGGTACTTTGTAGCTACCGTACCACACAATGATGCAGCCTGTAAAAGGTTGTCAAGATCAGGGCCAGTTGTCTTGACCTCCCCTCAGCCTCCTTAGGAAGTGCAGGAACTGCTGTGCCTTCCTGACAAATGAGAAAGTTTGGTGATTCCAGAATAGGTCATCCCTTCTATGCCTGTCAAGGAACTTTGCAATCTCTACTCTCTCCGCAATGGAACCATTCATGTGTAGTGGAAAAAGATCAACCTTTGCCCTCCTGAAGTCCACAATCATCTCCTTTGTCTTGTCCACATTGAGACTCAGGTTATGGTTCAATTATCAGTAATATTAATGGACTCAAAAATTGTATTGAGGTATTTAGATACATCACAAAAGAGGAAATTGGAAACAGGCCCATAGTATGAGCAGAGAAATGGCAAAACAAATTCCCTATACTGAAGAGCAACATGGTGGTTTAGCCACAGGACTGATATCAAGAGGATTGGGTAAGTGGTTTATTGACATGAGTAAGAATCCCACAAAGTAAACAGGGGATTTAAAATTAAAATAATTGAATAAATCTGAAATTAAAAGCAGGCATCATTGATAAGCATGAAGCTACGAGGTTGTTGTAAAACCCCATTTAGTTCACTAATGTCCTTCGCGGAAGGAAATCTACTCTTCCTACCCAGATTGGGTGACTCCAATTGCTAGATAATTGAGTCCATCCTTGAACAGCCTTTTAATATGAGTAGCAAACTTTGGGTGAATGTATGGACAGACAATAAGTGCTGGCCTTGACAATGTTATTCACAATTCTGTTAATAAATAAGTCAAACGTAGAGGTCATTTATTTTGATCAAAGCATTTCATAGCAATATCTCTCCTGTGAATTCCAAGAGCAAACAAAAAGACTCTCAATTTAAAGTTGGGGCTGATTTAATCAGTCAATTTAGTTTGTGACCTTTTCACGAGAGTTGCAGAAAGAGGATGTCAGAAAGAGATCCAATACTTCTGTGTAGTCATTACACCAAGAACAAAAGACAGAATTACTTTGCGCTTGCCAATTAGAACTACATTTTGGCATTTATGTGCAAGAGGAGCTTATTGCAGAACAGTGGGTTAGATTAAATAAAAATATTCTGAAACATTCAGCAGAAGGCCACACAAAAATGCATTAACATTTCCTACATTCAAGGTAAACCATTTGATTATTCTTAATTCGCTGCTTAAATCTGAATCTAAAAACCCTGAATGTCACTATTTGAGATTGAAGCAAAGTAATGGTTGCAATAAGAATAACTGTTAATGAATTACTCACAAATATAAATTAGTGAATTGATCAAAGGTCATTCAAATATTAGTTAAAATTGAAGTAGTCCTTTCTGAAAAGTGATTAGGATCAGTTAGATTATGCCTCAGAGAAAACTACACACATTTGAATGGTACAGAGGCTTATAATGAGAAACTGAGTGTAATCATGAGTCTTAATTAAAAAAATCACCGCTTTACAATATGATCTCAGACAGAAATGGAATAACTAACTCACAGGCGTCTTGTATAGTATGTGAAATGACTTGTAATCTTCATTTTACATCAATATTCAGTTCTTGATGTTCAAGAGGCATCACTTTTACCTTCAACAGGATTCAGCAAAGCTACAGCAGGGCATTTATAAAGAATCTGTATGTTGTCCAATAAAACAATACCAATTTCAAACTGACCTTCATTTTAACACAAAAAGAGCAGTTCGTTGTCTGTGCTCATTATTATTAAAGGGTAAATTGTGTGTCAGTTTCCAATGGCCAGGCATGCGTGAAATCAGGACATTTCTGCTCGAGTTCAGCTTTGCTACATCTCGCTCAGAGGCTTAACAAATTAACATGTAAACGTGGACACTTACCAATTGCACTCTAAACCTTCCAGAAACTGTTAAGATTCACTCATTTGCGTGTAGGTAGATTTTTAACATTTCAGTAGGACTGAAAAATCAATGCAGTTAAGTGTGGAACTATATTATTTCAGATTTGAATAAATGGAGACTTTAAAAAGAGTAAGAAATTTGAATTTATTTTGTCTTTTTTGTCTCTTTTATTGCTCATTTTTTGACCCCTTGTAGAGCTCGTCGAAAGAACCAAAGACTTGTTGATCCAAACCAAGGCTTTTATTAGCAAAAGACAGGAGCTCTTCACAGGTGGCCGACCAGTCCAGAATGATCTGACCTGGCTAGGGACACAACCCTTTAAGGCCCAGACAGTAGGCGTGGCTTAGCTCTCAGCCAATCGCTGTAAGCACAGTCTAGATACTGTAACTATATACACTATATACATTGGTGATAGATCTGTACTATCACACCCCTCTATTTTTCTTTCTATTATTTCACTTTGAAATAACTATTCTAATTGCTCTGTCTTGGCTTATTTTGTTTGTGTTTTAGTCTTACTGGTCAGGGAGATATATGGTTGCTTTTCCCATACTCTCCAGATTTGAACACTTTGCATTTAACTAAATTTCCACTTTCAGTGCCAAAAACAATGAAAAGTTGAATCTAATGTAAACAATTTATTTATTGACTGCAAAAGTTTGGGCCAATAACGTGTTATTCATTAAACTTAGATTCAGATGTACAGATATGATATGATCTATGAAATTAGATCTGTCAATACGCAGACAACAAATAAGTTTCACTGAAGTACCAAAAAAATACTTCTTGAATACATTTTGAAAGTGATATTTCACAGATTCAATCTGTTAATGATCAGATGAAACATTTCATATTTGTAATATTACAAAGTTATTCTTAATGGTTAATGAGCTTGCATTTCATATTTAGTTGATCCTGGCTGCTGCCACTCCTCAGGTCACCTGATCTCTCACTCCAATCAGCTTCTTCCTCCAATCAACTTTTAGCTGCTGTCTCATGACTTTCTTTTAAATTCTAACTAACGGTAACTATACAATTAAGATGAGTGGAGCTTGGAAAGCAGCCACCAAGTTTTTCATCCTCACAACAATTTACTCAACTTAATTGACAAGCATGGAGACGGCGTGGAGGCCCATGTACTTAGACGTCGACCCCAGCTCACTGACAGCTGCCAAGAAGTGGCGACACCGGTGTGGGATTTTCATTCACTACGCCGACAACTATGGGGACAAGATACCGAACCGGTTCAGAACACTATTAGGCTGTGTAAGTTGCAACACTTTCGAATACACAGAAAGATGTGCACATTTTGACTCAGCTACCTCGAAGTGGACAGTTCATAGGTGAAGAATCTCAATGAGGTTTTTGCCAGACATTTATCAGCTACCAGATGGCAGAAGCCAAGAGAATCATTAAATGATTTCTTCAGGGAGTTGGAAAAATTAAAGAGAAACTGTACTTTTCGAGATCATAATGTGGAGCAGTGTGGTAACGAGGCAATGTGTGATGTGTTCATCGCTGGCATTAGTTATAAAAAGAAACACAGACTGCTTATAAACCAAGCTACTGTGTTAAATGTAGCTCAACTCAATAATGATGCATATGATACCCCGGCGGCCCATACAGCTGCAGTAGTGAACCCTGAACCATCATAGGTATCACAGGTATGTAAAAAGGATTCTTTAGCAGGGCTGCCTTATAACCTTCCAGTTGCTCTTGAGAAAGCAGTGGTGGCTGCCACTTATAATGCAAGACAGAATTGTTTCTTCTGTGGTTTCTCTTTCCGTTCACAGGATAACTGTCCAGCACATGAGGCTACTTGTAACAAATGCACGAAGAAGGGACATTATGCCAGAGTATGCAAATCCAAGGCCTCACCAAAGTCAGAGACAACAGTGGTTAATTCTCAGGTACTGGCTACACTGTAGAGCGCGTTGAAAGAATCAAAGGCTTGTTGATCCAAACCAAGGCTTTTATTAACTAGAAGACTGGAGCATATCACATGTAGGTTGACCAGTCCAGAATGACCTGGTCTGGCTAGGAGCAATCCTTTAAGACCTGCCAGTAGGTGTGGCTACACTCTCAGCCAACCACAGTCATCCTACACTACCATCTGTACATATGTACATATACACATTGGTGATAGAATCTGTACGATAACATTCACAAATTCTTTGAGAACTGACCCCGGGGTGGATGGAGGGCTGTAAAAAAATGAAAAAAATGGCCCGGTGGAAGTTAAGGGCTGTACCGGTCAGGGGACCTGACCATTCGGCATGACGGCCGAGATTGGGATCGCTGGAGTTGTGTTGCTGGCAGGCTCGTCGGCTGCGGCCACTGCTTCGCTCAATTCCCCAACGGCATTGTCGACAGTCTGGGCTGAGCTGGTGGGGTGGCGCTGGTCCCTCTGTTCAAGCACATGACTTGGGGGAAGTTGGGTTGTAAGCACTGCTGGGCCTGATCCAGCTTGGGTAGGTCCCTTACCGAGACTTTGTCCTCCCGCCCGTCTGGGTACTCAATGTAGGCATAATGTGGGTTCGCATGGAGCAAAGTCACTCGGTCAACCAAGGGGACATTCTTTGAATACCGGATGTGGCATTGCAGGAGGACTGGCCCAGGAACCGTGAGCCACACCAGTATGGTTGTTCCTGATTCAAATTTCTTTGGAGAAAGGAACATCCTTTCATAGGGGGTGGCATTGGTCACGGTGCATAGGAGAGAGCGGATGGAGTGTAGGGCACTAGTGAGCACATCCTGCCAGCAAGAGGTGGGGAGACCTTTGGACCGGAGGGCAAGCGTAATTGCTTTCCAGATGGTGGAATTCTCTCTTTTGACCTGCCCATTACTGCGTGTGTTATAGCTGGTGGTCCTGCTTAAACCAATACCACGCTCCAGAAGGTACTGCCCCAGCTCCATGCTCATAAACGAAGGCCCCCGTTACTGTGGATGTAACTGGGGTACCCGAAGATGGCGAAGATGCTGTGCAGGGCCTCTATGACTGAGGAAGCGGTCATGTCCGAACAGGGCACAGAGAACGAGAAGCGGGAGAACTCATTGATGGCCGTAAGGATGTAGGTATTTCGGTTGGTTGATGGTAGGAGCCACTTGAAGTCCACGATGAGACGCTCAAAGGGGCAGGTGGCTTTGATGACATAGGTGTTCTCCGGACGAAAGAAGTGGGGCTTGCACTCAACGCGCACTGGGCAGGCTTGGGTCATGGAGTGAATTGCCTTGAACGTGTAGGGTTGGTTGCGAGCTTTGACAAAGTGCGCAAACCTAGTGACCCCCTGGATGAAAGAGCTCCTCGTGGAGTCACTGCAGCCTGTCCAGTTATATGTTGGCACAAGTCCCCCTGGAGAGCGCATCTGGTGGGTCGTTGACTTTACCAGGCCAATACAGTATGTCATAATTAAAGGTGGAGAGTTTGATTCTCCACCTGGCGATTTTGTCATTCTTGATCTTACCTCGCTGGGTATTGCTAAACATGAAGGAGACCGCGCGTTGGTCAGTCAGCAGTGTAAAGCGCCTGCCAGCGAGGTAATGTCTCCAATGTCGTACTGCTTTGACTATGGCCTGGGCCTCCTTCTCGACAGAGGAGTGTCGGCTCTCAGGACCCTGGAATGTTCTGGAGAGGGAGGGTGAAGCAGGCCAATGTCATTGCAGCGAGAGTGGGTTGTATCTGCCGCGCTCAGCATCTCCCCTGTGATGTCAGGCACTGTTGCGCAGTGGAGCCCTCGCTCTCATTGGAGTAGAGCTCTGAGGAAGAAGTGTTTGAATGGGAGGGTGGCGGTTAGGCTTCGCACGAGGCACTGTGTTTAATGGTGGCCATTTTGGAGCAACAGACTACAGCAAAGTAGCCATTTTTAAGGCACTTCTGGCACCTGGCTTTTTTCGCTGGGCACTGGGACCTGCTGTGCTTGTCCCTCCCGCAAAAGTAACACTTAGGGGTCGCATCGAGCAGCGTACCGGCAGCCGACAGGCCGTCGATGTGCTGGGGAGTAGTAGGGTTGAGGGAGGGCATCCTACTCACATCAAAGCGTGGGGTCCAACCTGGAGAGTACACGTCCATACTTAAGACTGCATCCTCCATTGTCTTTGCGATCCAGATCACGTCTTCTAGGTTTTCTCCCCCGTGCTCTAGCAGGCACTGCCTCACCTCATTCGATTGGACCCCAGCCACGTAGACATCCCGAATGAAATCGTCTGTGGTCTCCGCAGCAGTTCTGTCTGTGCAGGCACAGTCCCTGCCCATTGCCCTTAGTGCTTGAATATAAGCTCTACAGGACTCACCGGCCTGTTGCCTCCTTGTCGTTAGTTTGTACCAAGCATAGACCGTGTTCACCAGTCGCTCGTAGAGCCCTTTCAGCACCTTCATGGCTGCGGCATAAGTGGTCGCGTTCTGGATGCTCTGGTAGACTCTCGGAGACACCATAGTCATCAATATTAGTAGTCGATGCAGGGTCAGAGAGTTGTAAGTATGTTTCGAAGCACCTCGAAGTGCTGAAAGTCATTCGAGGGTGTAGCCGACTGTGGATCAATGTCGAGGCGTTCCAGCCATAGCATACGCTCCATCCCTTCAAAACTTTCTAAGTAATAAAATTGTCGAGCGCGTCGAAAGAATCAGAGGCTTGTTGATCCAAACCAAGGCATTTATTAACTAGAAGACTGGAGCATATCAAATGTCGGTCGACCAGTCCAGAATGACCTAGTCTGGCTAGGAGCAACCCTTTAAGACCTGCCAGTAGGCGTGGCTACGCTCTCAGCCAATCACAGTCACCCTACACTACAATCTGTGCATATACACATTGGTGATAGAATCTGTGCTGTCACATACACTTACTAATGTGACACAAGGACTTGCTCAAGCTCCAACCTTTGTGACTGTGAATGGTAAAAGGTTAAGTGCTCTGTTGGATTCATGCAGCTCTGATAGTTACATTAGCAAGAAAGTCACACGGGAACTAAAACGAAAGGTTCACCCATCCAGTAAAAACATTACCCTATGGCTCAGAAAACTTTAAATACTAGTTTCCAAGGATATGTTATTGTTGACCTAACTTTATGTCTTAATAACCAGTCATACACAGCCACATGACTTGGTGTATTGAAGGATTTATTATGACTGATTATGTGATATTTATAATGTATATAGATATGTTTTAAAGGAGATAAATTGGGGCAGGTTTTTTAGTGTAGGTCGCATACAAACATTTCAACACAGATTCATTTAAAATGCCAGAGCTCTGTTCAAGCCAGACAGTCCAGGCTCTGAGTGCCTTTGAAGAATGCCTGTAAGGACTTCACAAGTAGGCATTAATTGGACATGCTGTGGAGTAATGGATTATTGTTTTGGAAAGCAACAGATGAACGAACTCAGAAGAGTAGATCCGGTGCCACAGTCTAAGTGAAGTTTGCTGTTCAAAGAGGGTCATGTGGCTTTTATCTTTGTGTGTGTGTGAGAGAGAGAGAGAGAGAGAGAGAGGAAGAGTTCTATAGTTCAGCAGCAGCAGCTGGGACTGGAACAGGACAAGCTGGCAAGCTTGTGGAAAAAAAACATTTTGAAGATGGGTTGTGAGCTCTTAGTTCCGCCTGGTCAAAGCCCTTGTGGTCCATACAAGAGGAAATGGCTGGCTGCATAATGTTTCACTTGAAATAATTGACCTGAAAGAAAGAGATTATCATCTGGAAAATCCTGATGGGGCAAGTTCCATCGGCAAGACACTGAAGTGGCTGATCAGAAGGAATCAGTTGTGGGTGTCCAACGAGCAACAAATCTCTCTCTGAAAACCGACAAGAACCTTCCTGAGTGGTAAACATTTACCGTTCAAGCACCAAAACCTAGTGAAATTCATAAATGTTAAATTATGTGCACAGTATAAGAATTGCCTGCAATCACTGAACTTGGAGGAATGAGAAGTGAGATTGGACTGTGAACCAAAGAACTTTTCTGAACTTACACACACATTACATACACTTGTGCTTAGAATTAGAAGGGGGTGAAGTTAGGTTCAGTTACATTAATAATAAGTTAAAGTTTGATCCTGTTTTCATGTTTAAGATCCCAAAACTCCAATTTTCATTGCAAAAGGACAGTCCCCAAATGTTATGGGCCCAGAAGACCCCAAAACCCAGTAGCAATAGAAATTCACCAAGACAAAGGATTACTTAAACAAAAGTTGCTTTTAATTATCTTTAAACAATTCTTATACTGTGCACAGAATTTAACATTTATGAATTTCACCAAGTTTGGTGCTTGAAAGGTAAATAGTAAATGGTTACCACCTACTTGTGAAGTCATTTTTCAAAGTTTTTGCAAAGGCACCCAGAGTCTGGACTGTCTGGCTTGAGCAGAGCTCTGGCTTTTTGAATGAGATCTGTTTTGAAGTGTTTGTATGTAACCGACACCAAAAGAAACCTGCCACAAATGATCTCCTTTAAAACATATCTATATACAATATAAAATGTAACATAATCTGTCGCACTATGTTGTGGCATAATACTTGGCCAGGATTTCCAGCATCAACATTTGAGTGTGAAATTTGAGCCGACAGGGAACGGTGCTGATCATTACTGCGTACTGACAACAGCAAAAAATAGAAGAGCCATCCCTTTTTCCAAACTTATCACCAAACTGTAAACCAGTTGCTGCCAAATCAAGATGCTTTCGCAAAGATGATCAGGATTTCACTGCAGAGGAAATTGGCCAATTACTTTCAGAAGCCAAAAATGAGAAGTGCTGAAGGATCGTACCCACCGACACCAGAAGCGAATGTGTGTGGATTATTCACAATCAATCAATAACGGAATTGGATGCTTTCCCCTTGCCAAGAATTGACAAAATGTTGAACGAATTTGCAAAATATAGTGTGTTCTCTACCTTTGACCTGAAAAGTGCCTACCGCCAAGTGTCACTGAAGGAGTCAGATAAGAAGCCAATGGGTTTTGAAGCCAATGGATGTTTATACTAATTTTGTAGGATTCCATTTGGAATCGCAAATGGGATAACCACCTTCCATTAAGCTATGGATAAGTTAGTTAGAGAAGAAAAACTGCAAGGTGCCTTCCCTTACCTTGATAATATCACTGTTGCTGGACAAACGCAAGTGGGTCATGATCAAAATGTAAAGCAATTCCTAAAGACCATCAGTCAGAGGCACCTAACACTTAATGATTCAAAGACTGTGGAGTCTGTGAATCCCATCCATGTCCTTAGAGACTGTGTGGTGAATGGTCCCATTAAGCCAGATCCTGAGAGACTTTGCCCACGACAAGAGGCCTCCTCTACCTGAAAATATGTGCTCCTAAAAAAGGGCACTCGGGATATTTGCTTAATGATGCCAAATGGATTAATGGGTTTTCTAACAAGATTCAACTGATGGTAATACAGAGAAGTTTACAATGGAGGAAATGTCTTTAACTTACTGAAGAGAGAGATGACTCGGTGGATGAAAACTTACCTTTTGAGGTGGAATATGTCACATCTGATGTGACTATTTCTGCTGTCCTTAACCAAGGAGGACAGCCTGTTGCATTCATGTCAAAGATGCTACAAGGAAGTGAATTGCACTACCACACTATAGAGAAAGAAGCAACTGCCATCATTAAGGCATGGCGCCACTTTAGCTTGGTTACTCATCAGAGGTCAGTGGCCTTTACATTTGACAGTAAAACGCGTACAAAGGTAAAGAATACAAAGATTCAAGAATGGAGGCTGGAACTTGCAACATTTAGTTACACAATAAAGTACCATCCTGGGAAAGAGAATGTGGTCCCTGACGCATTTAGTCAGGTGTATACTTGTTCAGCCTTTACTACCTTCACACTCGCTGATATTCACAACAGACTTGGTCATCCTGAAATAACTCGCCGCTGCATTTTATTAGAACAAAGAATCTCCCCTTTTCTGCAGAAGATGTCAAGAAGACTTGTGTTTCATGCAGGGTCTGTGTTGATCTAAAGGCTTCCACCCACCAGGAGGGACTCTTATCAAAGCAATAAAACCTATGGGGTGGCTTGGCTTTGATTTAAGGGACTCTTACCTACAGCATTGTGTAACCCATATCTACTTAAAGCAGTTTCCCCTTTGCCTTTCCATGTCCTAATATGCATTCTACAACACTGATCAGATACCTGGATCTGCTATTAACCTATGCAGAATGCTAAATTACATACGCTCTGATTGACGCACCACCTTCATGTCTAAGGATCTAAAAGATTATCTCTCCCAGAAGGAGGTTGCTACAAGTTATACCACCTCATACTACCCAATCAGGAATGGACAGGTAGAGAGGTTCCATGGTATCAAATGGATGGCAGTCTGTTTGGCCCTTTGATCATGTAACCTGCTCGAGAAGCATTGGGAACTGGTGCTTCCTGAGGAACTACACTCCCAAAGATCACTGTTGTGTACAGCAACAAATACTGAACCCCATGAATGTTTTATTTGCATTCCAACACCACACATCCCATGGAAATTCATTCCCCTCCTGGTTAATGACCCCTTGTCCCAGAATTCTAAGAAAGTTTGTGAGGAGTAACAAGGATGAACTACTTGTAGATCAAGTTGAACTCCTTGACAATAATCCAACATATGCAAACATCAGGTACCCAAATGGTTGGAGTCTACTGTGTTTGTTCATGTCTTGGCACCTTGTCCAGAAGCCTAGCCAATCCCCACATCTCCTTTTGTGGAACGAGATAAAAGAAATCTGGTGGTATCAATACTGGAGGACATGACATGCCATAGTGTGGAGGATGATGAAACAGTAGCTCTACAAGAACAAAGGAGATCCGGTCTTGTAACAAAACTCCCAATCGATATGAATGGGAGTCGTCCTGTAAAGTGTTACTCGATACTGGTAGTGTTTTTTTTAGGAGGGAAGAATGTAATATTACAAAGTTATTCCTAATTGTTAATGAGGTTGCATTTCATGTTTAGCTGATCCTAGCTGCCACCACTCCTCAGGTCGCCTGACTTCTCACTCCAATTAGCTTCTTCCTCCATTTAGCTTCTAGTTTCAGCTTCACGCCTTTCTTTTAAATTCTAATTGTAGCTGTAACTGTACAATTAAGTTGAGTACAGCTTGTAAACCAGGCATGTTTTTCATTCTCACAGCAACCTCAATGTTATTTGTGTGGTGGGGCCTTATCCTAACATGCCCTAACATGCCTTTGATTCTCAAAATGTGCTCCAATGTTAGACTCCCATTGAATCCAGGAGCAAAGCATAAATTTCCTTGAATTCCCAGCAAGTCAAGTCAAATCAAGTCAAGTTTATTCTCATCTGATTGTACAAGTAAAACCCGATGAAACAGTGTTCTCGGTCCTTGGTGCAAAACACGCCGACACACAACCAGAAACAACACACATATAAAGATAAATCATACATATGCAGGACAAGTATTACATCTATAAAAATAAATACATAAATATTGTTTTGTATGAATGAGAGTCTCGGATGGTTAGTGTGAGCAGTTGCATTGGGTGTTCAGCTTCTCACTACCCCGTGAGAAGAAGCTGTTTTTCAGCCTGGAGGTGCTGGCTCTGATCCTCCTGTATCTCTCCCTTGATGGGAGTAACTGACTGGCTAGATTTGGCACAAGAAAAGTAAGCCATTCAATTCAATGATGAAAACATCTTCAAGGATAAGGGAGAGTATAAATTAATGTAATTCATAAATTATTTTGCAACGTTTACAACTCTCACTGAAAATTTTATTGTCGAACCATAAAAAATAAATATGTATTATTACGAGAATAATATTTAATAGTCTAGAAAATCTACTCATCTTTTAAAAAAAATTTAGACAAGCAGTTTGGTAACAAGCCCTTCCGACCACGAGTACATGCTGCCCAAATACACCAATTCACCAACAAACCCCATATATTTTTGAAAGGTGGGAGGGAGCTGGAGCATCAGGAGGAAGTCCATGCAGACGCGGGTCATTGGCACTGTAATGGCGCTGTGCTAACTGCAATGCTAATTATGCCATCCCGAAATCTGGCACCATCAAAATCCCCATGAGTCAGATCTTTGAAATTTTACTGTATTACGTGTGTTCAAAAGCATAAGGTTCTAAGGGAGTTTCATGACTGCCAGATCCTTCACATGAACCGGCAGGACTGACCCTCCCATGTTAAGGCATTACACCTTACTATTTTGGAATAGTTCGCTTTGGACAGCAGGTTGAGTCGATGGTGGAATATCTGTCGGTGTGTAGCATGAGTTATTCACCATTCCTAAGTGCTGACCCTTTGTTTCAGTTTCATATACAATTTTTAAAGAAAAATACACAGCGATTCACATTTTAATAATTAATTGTAAATCATGTACGGCCAAGGCAACTGTAAAGAAGGCACACCAGTACCTGATTTTTTTTTAAGAAGTCTGAGAAAATTCAACGTGTTATTGAACACTAAATCAAACTTCTAGGACTGCATGGGGCATGTTAATTGAGTACAGATAATTGCATCACAGTCTGTACTTGGCATTTAATGGTCCAGGAATGCAGAGGGCCGCAGAAGTCAGCAAATATAATCAGGTCCATCACAGGCTCCATCTTTCCACCCAATGAAAACATCCACATGAGGCACTACTTCTAGAAGGTATCCAACATCATAAAGTAGTCCCATCACCCTGATCACAACTTCTTTTGGCAGGAGGTACAAAGCACTGAAGTCCAGTGCCTCTAGGTTCAAGAACAGTTTCTTTCTAAGCGAATGTGTATGTGATATGTTTGGGAAAGTTCTTTGATTCACAGACCAATCATTCACTTTTTACTTCTCCAAGTTCACCGGGATCAGGCAATTCCCATACTGTGCAAAGAATTCAACATTTATAATTTACACCAGGCTCTGATGCTTAAAGTTAAATGGTTACCACTCAGGAAGGTTCTTGTTGGTTTCAAAGACCCTTTAAACCCCCCTCCCCCTTATTACACTAATTATAAAATATTCCAATACCACAAAAAAAGGGATTGTGAACTGTGAATATTTATTATCTGTCTATCTTTTGTCCTTATTATCTCTCTCTAATTTAATGTATACTATTGTAGGTGATTTTGTGAAGTGCCTGTCCAGTTGCAGCAAGAGTTTTGGTGAATATGTACATTATACTGTTACGAGCCCAGAGGACCCCAAAACCCAGCAGCAATAGAAATTCACCAAGACAAATAGTTACTTAAACAAAAGTTGCTTCTAATTTTCTTTAAACAGAAAAAAACAGGATCAATCTTTAACTTATTACTATTAACAGCCCCCTTCTAATTCTAAGCGAATGTGTATGTAATATGTTTGGGAAAGTTCTTTGATTCACAGTCCAATCATTCACTTTTCACTTCTCCAAGTTCACCAGGATCAGGCAATTCTCATACTGTGCAAAGAATTCAACATTTATAATTTACACCAGGCTCTGATGCTTAAAGTTAAATGGTTACCACTCAGGAAGGTTCTTGTTGGTTTCAGTGAGAAATTTGTTGCTCATTGGACACACACAAACTGATTTTCTCCGATCAGTCACTTCAGTGTCTTGCCGAAGAAACTTACCCCATCATGGGGTTTTCCAAATCAGCATGGAGTTCCTCTTGTTTCCCTTGTTTTCCAGATCACCACAGAGTTCCTCTTGTTTCCCTTATTTCAGGAGAACACTCGAGCCAGCCATTTCCTCTTGTAAGGACTACAAAGGTTTTTTTAACAGGCTGAACTCAGAACTCACAACCCATCTTCAAAATTAGGTTTTTCTACAAGCCTGGCAGCTTGCCATGTTGTAGCCTGAACTGCTGCTGTAGAACAGACCTCTCTCTGCTTGACTTCTTACAGGGCTCCAAATCCAATCTTTGAAATATCTTATCAGTATATCTGAGCCTGGACTTTATTGCCCATACATAATAGATCACCATTCTTCATTGGTTCTGCAAAGTAAACCGGAGCCTCAATGTCTGGCTTCAGCAAAGCTCTTGTATTTTAAATGAGATGTCTTTTGTGAAGTGTCACTCTGAGTGCGAAGTATAACCTAAACAAAACACCCACAATCTAACTCTTTTAAAGTCAATTTACCCATAACTTTTCTAACATCCCCTGTTAACAGTACAATGTTGATGTCATTAAACTCCTCATCATTGCCAGTATTGGAAATGCATGGCAAAAACATTTAGACTGCATTGCCTTTCTTTCATACTTAATTTTGTCTTAACAGTCACACTTGGTCCAATTTGTCCTCCAACTTTGAAACAGAACATTTTCCATGTACTTCATAACTATTTTAATTGATCTTTATTATCTTGAAGAAATCAATGTTTCACAAGTTCATGGGGTGTTTACTTAATCAAAGTCAGTCTCGTGCTCTCCAAAGTTAATAGAAAGTCCACTGACCTTCACAATTTGAAAGTAAATATATGAATTGATGATTTCTATAAATTAAACATGGCAAAAGCCAAACAAATGATGATATATTTATTTATTAGTCAGCTTTGCTGTATATTTCAGGTTTTCATGGCTGACTCATTGCACCCTGTAAAAATGCAATTCAAATATTAGGTTCCCAGCTTGAGGCGCTGCTTCCGTTATCCTTATTAAAACTTATTTCTCACAGCTTATTGAAGTTTATGGGTCACATTTGTCAGTGATTTTACCATTAAGGGTGCTGCTACATGGCAGAATAAAACAATACTTAAATTATATGTTGTATACCTTCAATTCCAGAATAAATCACACAATAAATCATGACCTCACTTTGTCTCCTGGAATTTTTCGAGGTCATAACAAGGAGGGTGGACTCGGGAGAGCCAGTGGATGTGGTGAACTTGGATTTTTAGAAACCCTTCAATAAAGTCCCACATAGGAGGTTAGTTTGCAAAATCAAGGAGCATGGTATCGGGGGTAGTGTGCTGCCATGGATAGATAATTGGTTGAGAAATAGGAAACAAAGGGTTGGGATAAATGGGTCATTTTCTGGATGGCAGGATGTGACGAGTGAAATCCCGCAGGGGTCGGTGTTGGGCCCTCAGTTGTTTATCATATATGTAAATGATTTGGATGAGGGGATAAATAACTACATATGCAAATTCGCAGATGACACTGAACTGGGTGGTAGTGTAAAGAGTGAGGAGGATGTCAGGAAATTGCAAGGGGACTTGGATAGTTTAGGGGAGTGGGTGGAAAGATGGCAGATGAAGTTTAATGTGAGTAAATGTGAGGTTGTCCATTTTGGAGGCAGAAACAAGAGAGCAGAATATTATTTAAATGGTGTTAAGCTAGGGAGTGGGGTAAAAGGGATCTGGGCGTACTTGTTCAACAGTCATTGAAAACTGGCATGCAGGTTCAGCAAGCTGTGAAGAAGGCGAATGGTATGTTGGCTTTCATAAAGAGGGGATTGGAGTGTAGGAGTAGGGAAGCCCTCCTGCAGTTGTACAGGGCCCTGGTGAGACCTCACCTGGAGTATTGTGTCCAGTTCTGGTCCCCATATTTAAGAAAGGACATACTTCCTATAGAGGGAGTGCAGCGCAGATTTACAAGGTTAGTTCCCAGGATGGCAGGATTGTCATATGCGGATACGTTAGAAAGACTTGGATTATATGCGATGGAGTTTAGAAGGATGAGGGGAGACATGATTGAGGTATTTAGGATTATCAAAGGGCTTGTCAGGGCGAAATCAGAGCACATGTTCCCAATGATGGGAGAGACTAGGATGAGAGGGCATAGTTTAAGAATACAGGGAAGGCCATTTAACACAGAAATGAGGAGAATTTTTTTTTTACCTAGAGAGTTGTGGGTCTGTGGAATGCATTGCCACAGAGGGTAGTGCGGGCCGATTCGTGGATGGATTTAAGAGAGAGTTGGAAAAGGATCTTGTGGGCAGGGGAGTTAAGGGTTATGGGGATAAAGATGGGATTGGTTATTGAAAGGGAAAGATCACCCATGATCCGATAAATGGTGGTGCTGGCTCAAAGGGCCAATTGGCCTACTCCAGCACCTATTGTCTATTGTCTCTTCCAATCAACATGGGATGATTAACAGAAATAAACAGGTGAATGGAAACATTTTTTAAACCTTATTTCATTTGGTGTTGGATCCTGAAATTTCTCCCATAGTAGATGCAGCAAAGTTGACTATAAAATAAATATCATCGTTTGTTTGGCTTTTGCAATATTTAATGTATCAAAGTCAACAAATCATATATTCACTTACCTACTGTGAAGGGCAGTGGATTTTCTGTTAACTTTGGACAGCATGAGCCTGACTTTGATTAAGTAAACATCCCATGAACTCGAAAGGTAAGAGGTTGACATTGATCCTGTTATCACCTTTGTTGGCATTAATCCAAACATGATCTTAAATATTCACCTCTATGCTCCATGTTATCTTGCTGATGTGCGAGATCTTTCAAATATTCTCAAGGGAAGTTGTGAGAGAAATGTTGTTCACACACTGTGAAATGCAAGCAAAGATCTATAAGCTAATATATGAAATGGAAATGCTAACCAGGATAAAGGAGATCAAAACAGGGAGAAAGAATTCAGATACAAAATTTTGGGGAAAACCAAAGTTCTTTATAGTTCTTTACATATTATAATACCATAGGGAACTGCAGTAACAAATAAGTGCACAGAAAGATATCAAGAAACAGCAATGATAAAATGACCATGTAATTTACTTGATGTTGGCTAGTTGATAAGCTTAAAGCTAATTGATAAGCTACAACAAACTCCAGTATTCGACTTTAAAAAGTACAATGGGATATTTTATTCCGATTGAATAGGAAAGGTCGGGCATTGGCTTAGTATGTCATTCAGAAGTGCTGCAGCTCTTCAGTGCTACAGCATGTGTCACCATCACATTTCTCATTCTTCATCTTGCTGTGGGATCAAATTTGCAACCTTCTGACACAGGCAGAGGGAGGGCTCAGGCCGAAAACGTCGGTAACACATCTATCTCCTATGGACACTGCGAGACCAACTGAGTTTCTCCAGCATTTCTTTGTTTTGACTGCAATTGCAGCATCTGCAGACTTTAATGTTTCATTCGTTACTTTTCACCTGAGGGTGGTTCAGTTGGCATTAGCGATTAGCACAATGCTGTTACAGCGCCAGCAAATGGGGTTCAAACCCGGCACTGTCTGGAAGGAGCTTGTACATTCTCCCCATGACCTGTGTGGGCTTTCTCCGTGTGCTCCAGTTTCCTCCCACCCTCCAAGAACATTCAGGGTTGTCAGGTTAATTGGGTGTAATTGGGTAGCATGGATTTCAGGGACTGGAACGACCTTATACTGGGTTGCATCTTTGAAATTACATTGGCCATTCTGAAGATACTTATGTGGTTGTGCTCTGAGCAACTTAATTGAATGACTTCCCTTTTGCCCCCACACCTCTAGCTTCCATTACAACCCCTGCTTGTCCCCTCTCTCTTTCTCATCTTTATGTTGCCCTTTGTTAAATCACCTGATTACTTGGGCCATGCTCCAAAGTTGCTCTCTCTCCTTCTCCACTACAGAATTGCCTCTGTTACCTCAGTTTTGTCAGCCTGTGTTCATTCTTGAATGCTGTCAAACATTCTTCTAATAAATATCATCAAGATTCAGATTAACTCCAACCCTGCTACAAAATCAGTACCATTGACACTGATACAATCTAAAGTCCCTACTTCAGATTGTTTATGACCACAGTTACATATTATTTGTGCTTTCACTCTCATAAACTACATCACAAGCTCTCAAACTCCAAATCACCTCCACATTCATTGATCTAGTTTGCCCCCAAGATTTGAAACTTAAGAGCATCTTCATGGCCTCATTCCTGTTTCTGTTACATCCTCCAGGTCTGCAACGTTTTCAGAACTTTGTTCCACTCCAAGACCGTTCCTTCAACTGGCTGGATCATATTTCTACAATTTACTCCCTTATCTAAACTTCAAAATAATCTCGACAATGGCAACCTGCCAGAGCTGCTGTGACGGCAGTGCTGCCGATGGTGCGGACCTGCAGGGAACGCCAATATAGCACGCTCCTGCGGGATCTAATCGTCCAGTCCGACTGCTGTTGGCTACGTACGGGCTTTAAATGGCCAATTAAAGGAGCTGATAGTGGTTTTATTTAAAATCTTTTGACTGCGGCTCTGATGATCACCAGCAGCCATGAAGGGTTGCAGACTCAGGGAAAGCAGAGGACTGGTGCAGGGCATGGGGAAATAGGGAGACCACCACCCACCCCCTCATTTATGAAAGAGAAGCAGAGGAGATGACAGGACAGTGACCAGAGGACCAGTGAGGGGCTCTGCGGCTGAGGAACACGCAGCAGGCTGTTGGTGATTCGAGGCAATGAGCCAACGCAGGCTGTGGGCTGCTGGAGACTGCGTTCCAAGGATTCATATGAGGCTGCACACTGCTGGAGGCTAGCTGAAGGGGATTCGGAACCAGGAAGTGAGAGGGTGCTGAGGGCGCTGCAGGGTTCCTAATCCTGTTGAAGGTTCGGATCAGGAGCTTGGGTTGCTGATGGTTTGGACTGGACTCTGTGTAGCTGCAGGGGGCTGCTGGGCACTGGAGGTGATTCTACGGACTTTCAAACCTCTTCTACATTTGCATCCCACTAAATCGGCTATTCAGTGTCCCGGGATAGGAATGGGGGTTTGGCTTTTCACACTTGACCACTCCTAACTGGGATACTGAATGCTTTCACATTTGAAAGGTGCTATCCCCGGGGTTAGGACTGTTCTACCTTCTACTGGTGACATCATGACGCATTGAGCGATGGTGGACCTGCCCTTAATCCTGATCAATGTATTATGATCTTATATTTGAATAAAATTAATCATGCATAATTATAATGTAATTAAGCTTTATGTACAGCCCAGTATGAGCCCTTCAGCCCCTGTTGTGGTTGTGCTGACCTATACAAACCTTTATAAGGGACAGGAGGGAATGTGCTAGCAATAAAGAGCAATAGTGGACAATTTTAAAAACAGCATGGGAAAGTTGGTAGCGCTATCGTGCACAGTTTAAACTGTGTGGGAAAGTTGGTAGCATTGTTGTGCAGAATATATAAATACAATGGGAAAAAGTGATGGTAGACCTGCCCTCCTAGAATTCCATAGGGCAGAGAAAGGGCAGTATACACGGAACACTCATGGAAGGGTTTCTTTGCCACATGCCATTCTGTGAAGTCAAGTCCGGCATCATTTTTTCCCCACAGTTTTTATAAATTGTGCGCTATAGCGCCACCAACTTTTGCACGCAGTTTAAAAATTGTCCAATATTGCTATTTATTGCTATTTATTTCCTCTCTCTCTCTCACGCTGCGACTTTCCCACGGCAAAGATTATACCTTCATTTTAATCTTTTCTTCCTTCATGTTCCTGTACTCACGCAAAAACTTGCTCATTTCTATCCCAGAATGCAACTGCCTATTCTACGCTTGCCTGATTGCGACACCGGCATCTGCAGATGTCGGGGATTGTACTAGGGGTCGAAGCAGTCTATCCCCGGCGTGAGAAGATTTTCTTTTCACACTAGACACTTCGAAGGCTGATTGGACATCAATTCCTGGGGCCACTTGCAAGACTGTAAGGAGCTTTGGGGGCTCTCTTTTACCTCCCTTTGACTGTAAGAGGTGCCCAGCAATTGGTGCTGATGACAAATCTGTCTGCCTTTTGGCAGACTAAAGTAAATGTTTTGTGTAATATTACACTGTTTTTATTATGTCAATAAAGGAATCTTAAATCTTGAATATTTAAAACCAACTTATTTTGTTCATTAATATTCTATAGTTCTTGGACAGTAGTTGACTTTAACAAAAAAATACAAATGCTTGACTTCAGAGTCTTCATGTATTTCTTTTGTTGTGATGATCTGACCTAGCAGATCATTTCTGACATGATTTCCAACACAAACTATATTCATTTTGGACTCATTCATTGTGGTCCCATTGTTGAGTTCTGTACTTGCACACGACTTGCATTCTCTCAGGTATAAAAAAATTGCTTCTCACTTTTTCAACTTGTCACCTCCTGCTCAATTGCTGCCGCTCAATCATCGCCTACAAATTAACAATCTCAATTATGTGAGGAAAAAATAAGCATTAGTAGCTACCATGAGTTGATTAGGGAGTCAAGCTTGGAGTCATGGTGTAATAAAACAAGACATAAGTGAGTTTGATGGTTCATTGTAAAACTAATGTGATTTTGGAACACTTACTTCTTTCAGTTCATTTCAATACCTTTACAGATTTCCCTTCTGCTCCACTCAAAGCAGGATTATACATAGGATCAATATATGATCAATGCGATTATATCACTTAAACCTCTCAAAAATTAAAGCAATGGGAATGGGGTCAATTGTTGGACATAAATTCTGCCTGTGTTGCTCACGAAGCAACAATCCATCACCGCTCTTCATCGATACTTTCTTGCTGTTAAACAGGAAGTAATATTCTCTGACTTCGATCCATTTTGTGTGTGTGGTGATGAATCACAAAAATGACCATTCTCCTTTTGATAGAAGTTGCCAATGTCATGTTGGAATGCTCACATCCACCCTTTCCTTGGCCGTAATGGCGGCATTGCTCAGCATCGCGGGCTAACTAAATATGGAGACAACTTCCTCCGACTCTTTGTTAATCCTCAACCAGTGCACAATTCTCCTGCCAATGTTCTTCATATATTCCACCCCAAAATGGGATGGTCTCCACCTTGCTGAACTGCATCTTATGGCTTTCAGTTGAACTGAACTGTAATCTTAACGTCCTACTATTTCACAGTTTCTTGCCTCAACTGCATCAGTAATATTCCTCTTCACATTCTCTTTTGAAGATATCCTGTGGGAAATCTCTTTTCTCAATACTGATGCTCCATAGTCAAGTTACATTGCAAGAATGTTGGGCCCAGAACACCTCATCATTAGTCAGGAAGACGCAGCAGATCCTACACTTCCTCAGGAGGTTGAGGAGGGCAAACCCACCAGCTGCCATATGTTCTACAGGTGCACAATAAAGAGTGTCCTGGCTGGCTGCATCAGATCAAAGGTCATTTTGGAGGGTGATTGAAATGGTCGAGAAGATCACTGTGGTCTCCTTTCTCTCTACTGACAATATCTACAGAAAATCATTGAAGACCCTTACCATCCAGCCCATATTATCTTTGAGATACTTCCTTCAAGGAAGAGGAACAGGAGCATAAAAACTAAGACAGCAAGGCTTGGAAATAGCTTCTTCCCTTCGGTGAGACTGTTGAACAAGCAAAGAAACTCGTAAATTGTTTATTTTGGATTGCCATGCATATATGTCATTTGCATGTAGGGTATACAATGTGTGTGTGTGTGTGTGTGTGTGTGTGTGTGTGTGTGTGTGTGTGTGTGTGTGTGTGTGTGTGTGTGTGTGTGTGAGAAATAAGCTGCCAGAGGTGCAGGAAGCAAGGTGCCAGAGGGTGGCGGTGGTGTGTGTGTGTGTGTGTGTGTGTGTGTGTGTGTGTGTGTGTGTGTGTGTGTGTGTGTGTGTGTGTGTGAGAAATAAGCTGCCAGAGGTGCAGGAAGCAAGGTGCCAGAGGGTGGCGGTGGTGTGTGTGTGTGTGTGTGTGTGTGTGTGTGTGTGTGTGTGTGTGTGTGTGTGTGTGTGTGTGTGTGTGTGTGTGTGTGTGCGTGTGCTGTTTCATCAGGTTGAATATGTCATTCAAAGGTCAAGAAACTTGAACTTGCTGTCAGCTATCTTATGTTTTGTTTCTTTTCTGAGACACTTAGAAATCATAGAAGAACAATTGTGTGAAAATGGCTGTTGATTCATGCCACCTGCGATTCTGTGATGCTCCCCTGGCTCCAGAAAAGTTGTCCTTTGATTGCAGGCCATCTTAAGATCTGCAGCTGGCAATGTACAGATTTTGCTAACAATCTTGCCTTTCACCTCGAATTCCATCTGCCCCCTTAAGAATATGTCTTTTTTTATTCTGGACAGCTCCCCTGAGTCCTGAAGTCACATATGAACCCATCTGAATTCATGATCAAGAAGCTTTCCAAAGTTATACCCCCTGGATTTGAATGGGATGTTGTAATCAATCACATTTCTTGAATTTATCGCTTTCAAGCAGCGTGAAGTTGGTGTTTATCCAACCTTTGAAGTGCTGCTGAAGATAAAGACATTTTGAGTCTTCTGCAGAGCCACAAAGTTAATATGTGACACATCCCTGAACTTATCCTCATAAATGAATTGATTTCTTCCATTTCCTCATTACAGCATTTTCAGTGTTGTCTTCTCCCTCATGAATATTATTATCCATGATAAACATCTTTATCTTCTTTTTGTAGGAAGATATCCGATTCACGTGCCTTGTGATGTGTCCTATTATGCCTGTGAAGTGTACTCCTGCTGAGTTGCCATTTCCTGTCTTGACCTTCCAAAATAGTCCCATTGAACACAAGCCTTTTGTGCTTTGACCCTTGTACTCTCAAATTGTTTCACAACTGGTCCACTTACTGTTCCCTTTAATTTGAGAATGTCTACTGCTGGCTCCACACATTAAAAAAAAATCAGGTAAATAAGAGAGCTGCAGATGCTGGGAAAAATGAAGCAAATATAAGAATTGCTGTAGGAACTCAGCAAGTCAGGCACCATCCATGGCAGGCAAGGTATCTGGAATAGCCGTATCCCTTAGTCCAGGGCCCCCCAAGCATCTTAGATCATTGTAGACAGCCGTAGCCACCGTGCTTGCAACAGCGTTCTGCACGTGCATGAGCTCCGCGAAGGCACAGAGGTGAAAACACAGGCTTTGGCATGGAGTATATGCCTTTTAAGAAGCTCCCTCTCCTGTGTGTACAAAGTCACAGTGTTGCAGCAGTTGCCATAATGGTGGACGGATTTAGATGGCCCGATGCACTCATGACGGGTGTATTTTTGAGGAAGAGTACGACATATTTATTGCGGAAGCACACAGCGACCAGCCTGCCCGCATCAGAGAGCATATTTTATTGAATTTGGTGCGTCAGGAAGCCATTGAAAGGGAGAGGTCATTCATGTACGTAGACGAAGTGCATGAAGGGGAACTCCTTACCAGCCCAGCTGAGTTGAAGTAGGACCCCGAGCGTCTAAAACAAAAATTCATGGAAATGTGCAATCCACAGAGAAACGTAACAATGGTGAGACACATGTTTAATGTTAGAGAGCAAAAGTCTGGTGAGTCAATTAACTCAAACATCAGCGAAAATCAGGGCAAAGACCTGTAACTTTGGAATGCTCTGTGAAGAATTAATTAAAGATAGAATGGTCTGTGGCATTCATGACAATAGTATGAGGAAGGCACTTCTGTGTGACAATGAGAACACAGGTAAAGGCCATTTCTATCTGTTTGTCTTACGAAACCAAGGAGGAGAATAGCTGGGAGCAAGCCCCTTCAGAGCAACATGCCACGATCATTGGCGCGAACAGACAATGGCTGAAGGTCAGGAGGAAATGTCAGCCAGGCCATGCCACACTCTTGTCCAGAGCAGAGTGCAGCAATTGTGGAGGGAACCACTTGGCAAGATGAGAAATGTGCCTGGCGTTCAGCCAGCAGTCTGAAGTCTGCAGAAAATAGAGCCATTTCAATGGATGCTGCAGAGCCAGGCTGCAGACCAATGCTAAGCAAGCCAAGACGTAGGAGGACGGTCGACCAGCTGGAGCCAGAGCAAGGGGGAAGCAACCTAAATGATGAATCTATGTCAATGAGCTGACTCTGCAGACAGCAGGGAGCTCAACAGAAATCAAATCAGAGCAAACAACAAAACCTTCGTGACCATGAAAGTCAATGGCAAGATGGCAGAAATGAAGGTCGACACAGGAGCAAAGTGCAACGTTATGCTGCAGAAGACATTCAGTCAGCTAAGGAAATTGGAACAGATTAAGCCATGTGGCAGATCAGGTCAACGAGTGTCAGGTCAACGAATATGGAGGCAGCAGGATCGAAAGGAGCACGGTGAGGCTGCAGTGTTACGTACAGGGACAGTTACGTGTATCAATGTCCTTCGCAGTCCATGAAGATGCCATGCCTCTGTTAGGCCTGAGCGCATGTATGGACATGGGACTTGTCTTGTTCAGCAGAGAAGTACACCAAATAGGCCGCTCCGAAGATGATTTGTCCAAAAGATTTTTTTCAGAATACAGCGACCTTTACGCAGATGAGCTGTGTTCCAGGATTTGGAAAATGATCAGCAGGACTCCCTCAGTGACTACACATGAGACTATGGACCACACACTCAGGCTAAGGCATCCCAAGTCTCCACATCCACAGAGGACTACTACAGGACACGCTTCGGTCGTATTTGTAAACCTAACCCGAAGCACACAGACTGAACTAGATTGGCTGTTTTGTTACTTGAATGTAATCAATATAATGTATAGCATTAGCTATGCATTAGCTGTAACACTGAAGTGATACCTGTGGATCGTCCGGCGCACGGTATACTGGTGGGAATTAAAGGCAAGGTCCAGGCTGAGCTGGACAGAATGTAAGACATGGGTGTGATTACCCCGGACGTGCTGCACGTGCAGAACGCTGTTGCAAGCACGGTGGCTACGGCTGTCTACAATGATCTAAGATGCTTGGGGGGCCCTGGACTAAGGGATACGGCTATTCCAGATACCTTGCCTGCCATGGATGGTGCCTGACTTGCTGAGTTCCTACAGCAATTCTTATATTTGCTTCATTTTTCCCAGCATCTGCAGCTCTCTTATTTACCTGATTTTTTTTTTAATGTGTGGAGACAGCAGTAGACATTCTCAAATTAAAGGGAACAGTAAGTGGACCAGTTGTGAAACAATTTGAGAGTACAAGGGTCAAAGCACAAAAGGCTTGTGTTCAATGGGACTATTTTGGAAGGTCAAGACAGGAAATGGCAACTCAGCAGGAGTACACTTCACAGGCATAATGGGTGTCCTCCATAGTGGCTGCTAAGAAGAAAGACGGAGAAGAGAACAGGATATGTATAAACCCACAGGACCTCAATACAGCCCTGAAGTGACCGCACCATCTGATGTGTACCATAGAGGAAGTTGCTGCAAAAATGGCTGGTGCAACTGTGTTCTCAGTTCTAGGTGTGAAAAACTCCTGGCAGATCAAGCTCGACTACAAATTGTCACTATTGATCAGATTCAGCACTGGGTTCAATCGATACAGATTTCTGTGGATGCCATTCGCGATCAATTTGGCCAGCGAAGTATTCCAGAGATCCATGGAGCAAATCTTTGCCAGGTACCCCTATGCCACCATAGTCGATGACATAATCATGGGCGGCAAGAATTTAGAGGAACACATTGCTAATTTAATGATGCTTGACTGAGCCAGGAAGGTGAACCTTAGGTTCAACCCCTGGAAGTGCAAATTCTGGCTGAATCAGGTCAGCTATGTGGGCCATGTGTTTACTAGCAGAGGCCCTCACAAACCAAGGCAATCAGCCCTACAAAGATTCCTTGGTATGGTTAACTTCCTGGGCAAGTTCATGGCGAATTCACAGCTCCACTGCGACAGCTGACGCACAGAGATGTGGAGTGGACGTAGCATAAACAGCAACAAAATGCACCAGATGCTTTAAAGAGAAATATATCGTGCCCACCAGTTTTGTCGTTCTACGACGTACGAAGACCAGTGCTGCTGACATGTGACACATTGCAGAATGGCCTAGGTGCAGCATGCCTGCAAGATGGGACACCTGTGGCCTAAGCATGAAGGTCACTCACTGACACTGAAACCAGGTACATGCAGATCGAAAAGGAGTTATTGGCAGTGGTTTTTGCCTGTTCCAAGTTCAACGACTACATCTATGGTAGACCAGTGACCACAGAGACTGACCATCTACCCCCTGGTCACGATATTGAAGAATCTACTACACGCAGCACCACTGAGGTTGCAAAGAATATCACTTTGGTATATAAGTGTGGGAAAGAGATGCACCTAGCCAATGTGCTATCCTTATGCCCCCAGAAAATGCACGGTCCAACAAGTCGTGGAAGAGGACACTTATGATGTTATGACAGTCATGGACATTTCTTCATCTCTGTTGGAAGAACTAAGAGATACACGGCTTAAGACACCACTTTAAGGACCCTAGGTACTTTTATCTGGGGTGGTTGGCCGGACAAGCAGCGCAGACTGTCACCATAAGTGCAACCCTACTTCCCATTCCATGACGAGCTACTTATCAATGAAAGAATCGTAATGAAGGGCCAGAGAGCAATAATCCTGAGTTCACTGCAAAACATATACCTTGGCATCCTGCTCAGAGAGCATCTGGGTGCAGAGGTAACAAAACGAAGGACAAGAGACATAGATTTTTTGGCAAAGGATGACCAAAAACATTGATCAAGAAGTGCAAGCTTATTCGGTGTGCAACAGTACCAAGCCACGCCAGTCGAAGGAGCCACTGCAGCTTTACTCAGTGCCATACCTACCCTGGCTCAACCGTGGCAGTGGACATTTTCGAATGGGGAAGTCAACAATACTTGGGATGATTCGAAATAGACCTGTCACACAACGCTACCTCCTCGGCGGACATCACCAAGCTAAAAAGACACTTTTCGGTGCATGGGGCACCTCACACTCTGCTATCAGACAATAGCAGACTGTTCATCAGTGAGAGATTCAGAGACTTTGTAGCAGCATGGGACTTCGCTCACATCACCAGCAGCCCAGAATA
This sequence comes from Narcine bancroftii, assembly GCF_036971445.1. NCBI lineage: Eukaryota > Metazoa > Chordata > Chondrichthyes > Torpediniformes > Narcinidae > Narcine > Narcine bancroftii. The sequence continues at coordinate 164,106,755 of NC_091473.1, read as the reverse complement.
TACACAGTCAAATGGGTTGGCTGAGAGAACCGTAAGAAAAGCAGAAGAGCTCATGGAAAAGTCTCACAGGGAGAAGAGAGACCTATTCCTCAGTCTGCTTAACCTGAGGAATGTCCCTCGTAATGCCACATTGGGCTCCCCGACACAAAGACTAACATCAAAAGAGAAGCGAATGACTCTACCGATGGCGATAAGGCTTCTGGAGCCCCAATTGAGGAACCCGCAAGAAATCAAGGCCCAGCTGCTGAGCAAAAGACTGAAGAAATGCTATGACTGGACAAGTCAACCGCTTATGCCAATGGCAGAAGAGCAGGTCATCAGAATGTACACTCCACAGGGATAGTCGAAGGGAGCTGCCAGGAGCCCTGGTCATACCTGGTCCGATCAGAAGGGAAGGTGTACAGAAGAAACCGACGACACATCTTTCCAGTTAAGGGAGCTACCGCCATCTCAAACTAATCCTAACGAGACTGTGTTCCGAGATTTGGAAAGTGAGCCTGAGATTGGCAGGACTCCCTCAGTGACCACACATGAGACAATGGACAACACATAGTCTCAGGCTGAGGCATCCCAAGTTTCCACATCCACAGAGGGCTACTACAGGACCTGGTTCGGGTGTATCTGTAAACCTAACCTGAAATAGAGAGACTGATCTGGGCTGGCTGTTTTGTTACTTGAATGTAATCAATGTAATGTATAGCATTAGCATTAACGAGGGGGGCTGTTCAAGAGAGGGGATGTGGACAGCCGCTGCCACTGGCTGCTTTGCACCTGCTCCAAATGTGTTGCAGCCACCATATTCGCCACAGCGCTCTGCACATGCACAAGCTCCGCGAAGATGCAGCGGTGAAAAAACAGGCTTTGGCATGGAGTGTATTCCATGTAAGAAGCTCCCTCTCCTGTGTGTACAAAGTAAACAGTTTGCTTAACATTACTCTCAGTAGTCATCTTGTTAATCAGTATGCAATAACAAACAATGATCAACCTCTTCATGGAATCCTTGATCCCTCATTGACCCCCATGCATGGAATTCTACCTCCCGGCCAGTGGTGCCACAAAACTCCCCCCCCCACCGCCAACCCTGGCCAGTGCTACCACCCCCTGCCCCCGACAAATAACACACACCTCATTTTTTCTCCATCCACCCTTCCTTGTCCTCCCATTCGTTCTCAACTTATTAAAAGGCCGAAGCCAAATACAACATGGCGGCTACCAAGACCAGCTCTCACGAGAGGATGGCCACCCCTGCCGCTGGAACTTTTTTCCACAGATACACTTTATACCCCAAAAATTCATTTGAACTCTCCCAGCATTTATTGATCCCCCCCAATTGACACACTTGGATAATCCCAAAGTTCAATATCGACCACTTTAGAGACCCCGGCCTTAGTCTGACCCCAAGGTCCCACATTAAAGGCATCCACTGAACCTGTTGTCAACTTTGAGAGTTGTTTTCTGCTGTAAGAAAGCTCTTTAAAGCTGTGGCTTTAAATATTTATTCCTCCTTTTTCTTAATTTATTTTTTTTAACTTTCCCATTTGTTCCGAATTTGAATATAAGCCGAAATAAACCTTCAATGGAACTATTATCATTCATAGAAAGTTAAGAACAGAAGAAAATCATTTGACCCATAAGTGCCTGCTTGTGAAAAAAAGGATTGGTCAACCTACTCCCATCTGACAGCATATGTTCCATTGTATCTTAGCATTGTTTAAGTGTCATGGGGATTCTATCATCCTTTCATGCAATGCAGTAAGTTTGCGGCGCTGTCTCCAAGGAGTTTGCACGTTCTCCCCACTGGCTGAGTGGGTTTTCCCCTCACCCCCTAAAATGTACAGGGTTGTAGGTCAATTTGGGTGTAACTGAATGGCACAGGTTTAAATGGCTGAAACCGTGCTGAAAATAAAATAAAATTTAAAAAAAATTGAAATTCAAGTTTAAGGACCCAACCACCATGTGGATGATAAAATAAACCCTCATATCCCCATTGATACTTCTTCCAATTAATTTAAATAAATGACCCCTGGATTTTGACGACTCTGCTCAGGAAAGTACCATATTTGAGGGCATATAAGATCCAGTTTTTTCCCCCAAAGATGGCTCAAAATATCCCTCAGGTCTTTATGTGTGAAGTTGAAATTAGGTTGATAATGGTGAGTAACACTGTCGGTGATCATCGTCCACTGCACTGCTCACTAGTGTCACCGCCATCTGTCGAATGGTCTTATATGCCATTAAATAGGGTAGGTTCTTTCTATTTACTTGGTTTAAGCCCACATGATGCTTTGTATCTCAATTGAATCACTCCTCAACCTCCTCTGTCCTGGCTGATCCAACCTTTCCTCATTGCTACAATTTTCCAGTCCTGGCAAAGTCTGCAAAAATTTTCTTCTAGAGATCTGAAAGATGCGGGAACTTCAAATTTGGGCTTTTATCCTCACAGAAAGGATAGGGTAAGGTGAAGTGAAGCTTGTATCAACCAGGACAGACCTGATGGATCAATCTGCTTGTTTTACTGTGCTGTGCGTTATTTGTAATTCTTGACTAATTATAGATTGAATTAGCACACAGTGGGGTCTGCAGCTGTTAATGTTGGTACTATTATAAAATCATTATTATCACTTTTTCCTTCTGCTGACAGAGGTGTGTGAGGGCATCTGTTTCTGAATTATTTTTTTAATGGGCTTTTAATCCAACTTAAACCCCATTCATTTGGGCCTGACAAAGTAAAAGATTATTTTTGGACATTTGTGATCTTCTAAAGTTTATGAAGTATTTGTTTGACAAGCTCTTGTCAATGACAGAAAAATGAACCAAAATTATTGGGAAATTTTCTGCAGCTCCACTGGAAGGTATTAACGCATCTCAAAGCACGATCAGATTATATTTCTTGTGGGTTTTTTTTCTGACAGGGTGCACATAGTAAGTTGTTTAAGAGAATGCAGAGCTCTCAACTAAACATTGAGATTGCAGAATGCCCAGGCATGTTATGAAATCAGTTATCCTTTTAGCTCAATCTGTGATAAGCCACATGTTGAATTCAGTGCTTAATTCACTGGCAAGGAATCTGAAATGTCATGAGAACCTACTGCTGCAAGTGGACAGCAGTTAGAAGTCCAAGAAGTTTGAAAGCTATTTGTGATGTTTACAGAGCCTTGAATAATATCCAGCATTCTCACAAAGGTATATTACTGTAGGCCCTTTCAGGTGCCTGAACACCCCCTTGTAAAGCTGCAAAATCTGCCCCCTTGTGGCTAAAGACATTCACCTGAATGCGGCAGAACTGCCTCTGAGGTACAGACGCCAACCCTCCTCCAGGAGGGATAATCGGCGGAGTGCCGCACTCCGCCGACACACCTGAATATGGAGCCACTGTAAGCAGATGCCTGGGGGTGGGCTGATGACACCATCAGTCCAAGACCCAACTCCCCGCTGCCTGACAGCCCCCCTGCCCCCACCCCGTTACCTGTCAGCTCCCCGCCCCGCTGCCTGACAGCCTCCCGCCCCACTGAGGAGGGGAGGTCGGAAGAGGCAGGGATGGCCAGTGGGGGACGTTTGGGCAGGGCCGGCCAGTGGGCGAAGTTGGGGAGGGCTGGTCACAGCCTGGCTGACTGTTCCTTCACGGGGTCCGCTCTCTGCAGCTCAAAACGCGGCATAGCAATGGCGGTCTTCCCAACCCATAATCCTCCACGCAGCTGGAACTGTTCTGGGAAACACAGAGCAGATTCACCTACTTGGGGGATAATGGGTAGGGAAATCAGCCATTGCTATGCTTAATATTTTTGATGGTGGCGCTGCGGCACCAGTCGCCCCACCTCCATCAGATCCAGAGGATCTGGATATGAATAGGCCATTTCAGGTCGACTAGTTAACTCTGCATCAGCCTTTTAGGGCAGCTACCTTAAAGGTGCATTCGCAGTTTTAAATCTTCTCCTGTTGCCAGCCTCAATGCAGAGGGTCCACCTGAAAGTTCCTTATGTTTAAACATACATATAAATACTAACTGGCCACACTGTGAGATTGTGCTGATCCTTACTTTTGTGAAGTAAACAGTTGCCAGAAACCTGTGCAGCTGATTTAAACAGTGAGAAAATCCCACGCACCGTAAACACATGTCTGTGTGCCAATTCTTTGACCAGTGAGGCATCCTGCATTGACAGGAACTGGCAACGAGGCATTTTAGCTGATTGACAATAACTTGGAAGAACTGCAGCATCCTTTGCACTCGACATTTACATCAAACCTATGTAAGTTTCAAAGTAAATTTTTCATGAAATCCAAGGAGTGAGCAAACAAATCACACATCTTAAACCACTCTGCTTTCAGGTTGACGATCAAAGTGCAACACTTGAGCTCTTAAAATGCTCTGCACTGTGACATTATCATGTGCCAGTTTTCATCCATCCACCTCCCCTGCACCCCCAACCCCTCCACCCAACTGCCCTGAAGGCACACGTAGATATGTAGCTGTACACGACAATTCTGCAAGCAGCTGTCTTAAATGATCCACATTGGCCACATGTCACTGGAAGCGAGAGCAACACAGACAGCAAGGAGCATAACCTAGTCAGTATGAATGAAACTTCATTCCCTTACAAATGTTAGTTGAGGTCAGCACAACAAAATCATAAATTCATTGCCTGTCAGCGTAACAATATCCGTATCTGGTTCATGTTTGCACCATGAACCCGATCCCATGAAGCCCACAGGGTGCAACGTGCAAACAATCTTCAGCAAAGTCAAACAACTTCAGCAAAATGCGTTAACTTATTCCATAAAGAATGCAGTCTTGAGATAAGAAGATGATCTAGCACACAATTCGATCATGTCGAAAACACTACTCTTGTGCATCAATACAAGTGAAAGGATCATATAATGTTTTTAATAATTTTTTTAAAGTGCATTGATAAATAGAACATAAAAATAAAAGATAATACCACAGATGTCAGAAATCTGAAATAAAAACATTTTGCAGTTCAGACAGCATTTCCGGAAAGAGGAAAAAAAACAGTCATTTTTGTGGAAGATATTTGTGTGAGGTACAAATTAGAACCACTACTGGGACCAGTAACTTAAGCTGCATCTCATCTATTTCCCTAATCTCCCCACTCCCCCAGACCAGAGCAAGAATAAAATTGACCTGGTCCTCATTTTACCCTTCGCCATTTCCAGAACCTACCATTAGATTTGTTAGCAGCTCCCGCATTTTAAAAGGACTTTGTTACTTCCTGCAACCTTGACCTCACCCCATTTGGAGATATTCCTTTTGTCCTAGCCATCCTTCTCACCCATTGGAATCGAAAATTAACTCTCCAAGTTCTGGCAATGGCTTATTGTCCCAAAAACTAACTCTGCTTCTCTTGCCACAGATAGAGTCTGACCTACTCAATGGTTCTAAAATTTTCTGTCTTTATTAGCTAAAAAGTCTAGCCTCTAACCACTAAAAGCTGGATGCTGCTGAGAATTTCTTGAGTGGAAATGCACAGGGTAAAGCACAGCAGGCTGACAGTTGCATCAGCTGTGATGCAGTTAATAATCATGCTTCATTAGGTATGCATCCAACCTGCTTTCGGACTACATGTTGATAGGTAGCGCCCGTGTGCTGTGAATCGAGATCAACATTCAACACAGATATCACCAATCACCTGAATTAATATAAAAGGTTTGTGGAATTGAAATGCTACAAAATTCAAACTGAGGAATCTCAGCAACGAAGTTGGAAACTGAAAATTCTTGATCACACCGACCCCCGATCTAACAAAGCTAAATATGTGACACGTGTTTTGATGTGAATGATACTGAAAATAAATAGAATGGTTTGATCTATCCTGGATTCCTCGCAACCCTCATCTGATCCCAGTGGTGTCACTAGGGTTGGGGTCCTCCAGTTCAGTAACTCATGGACCACCCCTCCATGGAGATCCTCTTGTACCAGACCATACAGAATCCTTAGCAATGTTTTTTGGACTGATGTTACTTGTAAAGGATCATTCCCGTATATCACTGAATACATTGGCAATAGTACAAAGATAAACAGCTAGCAAAATTAAAATTACACCTTTAAATTATAATATCGTATGCACAGCAGCAATGAAAACAACAGTGCGTGTTTGTAGCCCGTGTGATTCAATGCATCATTGTAATTGGGTAATAATGACAGCTCTGACCGGAGTGCATTAGAGGGTTCAAAAAGTAAATTAGGCTAGAATTTTAGCCTTGTAGGTATATTGATACATGTAAACTGGGCTTACGTAAAATGTTTTTGTTATAATGAACTACAGAGATACTTTTTATAAAAAAAATAATACATTTCTGCTTAAAAAATGCACAAAACTTTTATAGACAGTCATTTTGGTGTCACCCCCTCTGATGGTGTCACCCGGTGCGGTCTCCACCTCCCCCCCCCCCCCCCCCATGATGCCAGTGTCTGATCCATCATTAAAGAGCATTTTCTTAAACTCTGACATCTACATTATAGTTACTGAAATCTTCAGCAATAGCTGGATCAAGACTCTCTTCGCCCACCTCTTCAGAACTTCCACATACAAATTCTGCAGCGTATATATGAAAGTGCGAAAGATTCAACACAGCATGGACACCAAACTCGAATCTTCCCCCAACAACCCTTGATCTCCTCCATCAGCTTAACCATTCATCCAACTCAAATAACTCTTAGGTATAGAGATTTCAGACAGTGTTAACCTTAACTGGCCCATGCAAAACATGAGCTGTTATGATAATAGGATGTGGTTCTTCTGAGGCTCATCACATACGTTTCTGTTGGTATCAGATTCTTAATCTCCTCTTGTTTGGATCTTCATGGGAATATTATTTGACCCTGTGCATGAAAACAGGACTGTCAACATTTTGATTAGGAGCTTGGTCTGTTTTGAAACTGAAATGATAAACAACATTCTCAATATTTACTAAATTGTGCTGCGTATAGTATTCTTCTCAAATGCCACGAAACATCGGCATGTCAACTGTTGAGTCACATTTGAGCCCTTGTTCACAAAATTAACAAACAAGACACTGCTTTCCAAAATTAGTAATCTCCACCTGTACCTGGAGAAATTGGTGTCAATTTCTTTATCGAGCACCTTTGAACAGCAAAACATCAGTGCAATACCACACTTTTTAGCATTAATTAGCTCGTTAAGTGATTTTCTACACTAGGTTTTCCAATTTTAAGTATTTCCACCCATATTTTGTACCGACTAGAATATCCTTGAGGAATAGAGTCTGAATGAGCCTTTCACCTCTCTAATGACATGCACATGATACAAGATATAGAATTGGCAACACATCAGTTTCAAATGCGTCATAGGCATTCATACAAATAGACTTTTTTGAAGTGGTTGTGTGATAGAGAGCCAATCTCAATTAATTTGATTTTTGAAAGAAAAACTGCTGTCTTGCTTAAAATCAATAAAGAAGAATAAATGTATAGATTAGAAATTCAACAAGGGAATAGGGTTGTCAAAGGCGCCATTAGATCACAGAGGTCACATTACCCTATATCTCAGGTTGAGATGCCATATTGGTACGCTGGATTGGCTTTCACTTCAATCAGCAGAATTAAAACTGTTCTCCACAACAACATCATGGCGGCTCCAAAATTATTTTAGATAGCAGTTAATAGATTGAGAAAACGTTCATTTCCACTGCCAAATTCAAACTCAGATCTCAGGCCATAAGAAACGACCCACAGCTCCAGTCAATTCCTTCCTCATTTCAACATCAATCTTAACTAGCTTGCTGGAACTCTGGAAAATGTCCATAGTTTCATGTAAAACTGTTGCTTTATCTCAGCTTATATCCTGAATTTGGCATTCCCACAGGAACAGGGATGTCCTAAAATTGCCAGCTGTTCTCTGCTGGTGACTTCCTGACTATTCTCCGGTGTGGGACCTGTAGGGTCCAACAATTTAGCACAACCTTGTAGCAATTGCGCAGCATTTCCACTTGGGAATTGTCCTTGGAAGTGAACCACATTGGGCACCGGAACAGTTCTTTGTTTCATTACAGTGGATATCAAAGATCTTGGGGAAGTAGGAGATCATTTGTGTATTTTTAAATTCAATTTGCTTACATTCTTTTAATTATTTAAATGTGGCTTATACTTTAATATTTATAAAATATTTTACTGTTCTTAATTGTTTGATTTTTAAGAGATTTTGAATATTTTTGAATAACAGGAGTATTTGAAAATATTATTTTAAAAACTTGGACAGCTAGTTAAACCTGGTTCGTTGTCTCAGGTTTTTTTTTCCCTGCAATTTTATCAGTGGGGCATATTTGATCTTAGTAAGCACTCCACTCACATGATACCAACCAAAGACCAAGCTTCCGAATTATGGAATAACCTGGCATTTAGCAGCAAGTAGACTTGGGTGGAAATGTAAAATGTTTAAGTGTGTGCTCATGTGGATGGCTCCCCACTGACAGCAAGTTTCAGCCCAGTGATTGCAAGAGACTTGAAACTCATGGGTTAATGTTTACTCCCATGCAGGGATAGAGTGAAATATATGCTGGACTGGGAAAAGAGCCAGGCTGATTTTGAAAGCTTCTTACAGTCTTTCTGAGGGCTAAGGAGGGAAACAGCTGCCATGTTCCTGGGACCCAGAGGGAACTATCCTTGGCACCAAAGAAAGTGAACAGGTATGCGGGTAAAGGCAGAAGTTTCAGAACACGAGAAATTCAAGAGAGGTGTGAAATTCAAAGGGATTCGCCTGCTCCTCAACGAGAAGAGAAGCTGAACGAGAAAAATAACTAAAATTGCAAAGCTTTGGCTCCTGTTACCAAAGTTTTTGCATGTCAAATAAATCATTATTATTCTGGCACTCGGACCACAGTTTAAAATCACTGCTTGGAATTCAACTGTGTCAATGAGTCATGATCTGCATTTTAAAGAGCAGCCTGCTTGGTCCAGATGGATGGTTTTGCAACTTAAAATTGCCCTCGATCATAGTGGGACAGAAAAGGAATGAGTAAGTCACCAAGGCCTAGCAACCAGCTCTAGCAAGCATCTGTAATTAAATATGAAGAGGAGGCTGAGAGGTAAATGTAATATACCTGTCTTAGTTCTTTGGTTTGGCTTCGCGGACGAAGATTTATGGAGGGGGTAAAAAGTCCACGTCAGCTGCAGGCTCGTTTGTGGCTGACAAGTCCGATGTGGGACAGGCAGACACGATTGCAGCGGTTGCAAGGGAAAATTGGTTGGTTGGGGTTGGGTGTTGGGTTTTTCCTCCTTTGCCTTTTGTCAGTGAGGTGGGCTCTGCGGTCTTCTTCAAAGGAGGTTGCTGCCCGCCAAACTGTGAGGCGCCAAGATGCACGGTTTGAGGCGTTATCAGCCCACTGGCGGTGGTCAATGTGGCAGGCACCAAGAGATTTCTTTAGGCAGTCCTTGTACCTTTTCTTTGGTGCACCTCTGTCACGGTGGCCAGTGGAGGGCTCGCCATATAACACGATCTTGGGAAGGCGATGGTCCTCCATTCTGGAGACGTGACCCATCCAGCGCAGCTGGATCTTCAGCAGCGTGGACTCGATGCTGTCGACCTCTGCCATCTCGAGTACTTCGACGTTAGGGGTGTAAGCGCTCCAATGGATGTTGAGGATGGAGCGGAGACAACGCTGGTGGAAGCGTTCTAGGAGCCGTAGGTGGTGCCGGTAGAGGATCCATGATTCGGAGCCGAACAGGAGTGTGGGTATGACAACGGCTCTGTATACGCTTATCTTTGTGAGGTTTTTCAGTTGGTTGTTTTTCCAGACTCTTTTGTGTAGTCTTCCAAAGGCGCTATTTGCCTTGGCGAGTCTGTTGTCTATCTCATTGTCGATCCTTGCATCTGATGAAATGGTGCAGCCGAGATAGGTAAACTGGTTGACCGTTTTGAGTTTTGTGTGCCCGATGGAGATGTGGGGGGGCTGGTAGTCATGGTGGGGAGCTGGCTGATGGAGGACCTCAGTTTTCTTCAGGCTGACTTCCAGGCCAAACATTTTGGCAGTTTCCGCAAAGCAGGACGTCAAGCGCTGAAGAGCTGGCTCTGAATGGGCAACTAAAGCGGCATCATCTGCAAAGAGTAGTTCACGGACAAGTTTCTCTTGTGTCTTGGTGTGAGCTTGCAGGCGCCTCAGATTGAAGAGACTGCCATCCGTGCGGTACCGGATGTAAACAGCGTCTTCATTGTTGGGGTCTTTCATGGCTTGGTTCAGCATCATGCTGAAGAAGATTGAAAAGAGGGTTGGTGCGAGAACACAGCCTTGCTTCACGCCATTGTTAATGCATCGGATGTCCCCCAAAGTTCCTCAACATGATTATCCAACTGCACGAAAACCAACAAGGTCGGGTCAGATACAGCAATGAGCTCTCTGAACCCTTCTCCATTAACAATGGTCTTAGTTATTGCATCCAGAAACGTGCCTCCTTATGTAATTTTTCAAATCTACTTAATTGTTTATCCCAGCAACCATTTAGCTGTGTGCATTGAAAACGGTTGGTCAGAATTAAAAGGAACATTTGGTTCTGTCACCAGTGACCTATTCATTTGAATCTTGGTATGATATCAAAACTATTTCCTTTCTTTCATTGTTGTATGGGAAGAAAACGATTTTCAAATCTATTTCAAGTGTTTCTATTTTAAATATCAAAGAATAGTCATTCACTTTATTCTTTGATTCTGAAAGCGAACGATTGTAATTATCACGAAATTTCAAACCATAGTCAACATCCACAAGGCTACCAATTAAAAGGGAGAGCGCTGACATGATTATGTGGCATATCAAATGCATTTTGAAATGAAGTGACTTTCAACAGAATCTCCTCGACCCAAGTCACACATGCTGCTCTGAGGAGTGAACGAGACAATTTGAAACCATTTACGCTTCATTAACTTATTTTTAGGAAAGTTCATGGTCCAATGTCAAGGCCCTCTGTTTAGTTTTGGATAAAAACTTCCTGCAAAACATGTAATTTTTAAACTTTAGTTATACAGATATTAAATTCGCTTTTCATCTTTCTTTTTATATTTACTTTCAGGCACTGAAAGATTGTTAAATATCGGACAACTTGGTAGCCTATGCCTACCTATTGCATTTCTGGACCAATATGACTCATTTAAAGAAATATAAATAGTTTCACTATTTACCTTTGCCATGTTGGTGGCAGTTTCAGTCAGTGCTTATCTGTGGCTGGCACTTTCTTTAAAACATAATATAATAACAGCAGGGAGAGGCCACAGCCCCTCAATCCTGCCCTGCCATTCATTGTCGAGGTCTCATCTCTTCATTTATAGTAGTTCTTCAATTCCTTGATCTTTCAAAAATGATCTCCTTCCACTTTAAAAATCCCAAATGATCATGCATCTACAACCCTCTGGGGATCAAAGTTCTAGAGCTTCATTACCTGCTGTTGGAAGATGCATCAACACACCTCAGTTTTAAACAGCCTAATCTTATTACAATATCCCCTCACTGGAGGTTCCCTGGTTGTGAAAACAGGTTGACGTTTTCTTTTTCATGTCCTCTATCAAGGTTTTTACACATAAATCCCACAATATTACCTTCAAGAAGACCCAGTTTACACTGAACCAAACAAAGCCAGCATAATGCCAGGTCAGTGTGTCATTTTATACAGCAAGCCGGCATTCCGAGAGCGAAAGAGGTGGAACATGTAACGCAACAGCGTCAGCGTCTAGTGTCACATATAACGCACTGCATATAACAGCATGTTAGACCTACTTTTTTTCCCCAAAACATGGCTCAAAAATATTCCCTCGGTCTTGTATGTGAAGTTGAAATTAGGGTGATAATGGTATTAACGCTGACAGTGACCATCGTCACTGTGTGGCTCACGAGTATCATCGCCATCTATCATTGGGGGCTGGAGGTGGGCTGTCAGGGGGAGTGGGGCAGTGGGATCAGTGAGGGGGATGGTGGTGGGCTGTCAGGAGACTCTCCCAACTGCCCACTGTCAGTCCCCGCACTGGACATTGTTGTGTCCAGACTTGTCTCTCTCGAACCTGATACTTTTTCAACACAAGGGTTTGAAATCAAACATGACTCAAACACATCTCAGTTAATGGGAAAATCATAGCAGAAATAAAACACTACGCACACAATTTATAAAAGAGCGTGGGAAAATGTGCACACATTTAATAAAATATACTCGCACAATTTTTAAAAGGGTGTGGGGAAATTCTACTGCAATTATTGATCTATTTTCAAACTTTTTTTTCCATTCACATACCTCCTTAAGCAATCCTGATGCCATAGGTGCTCTGTGCTCTAGACCCAATTATTACTGAAATATTTTACTTGAGAAAAATTGTCATTGGCCCATTTCCTTTGGAGTTGCGAAACTGTGCACATAACGAGTCAATTAGGTATGATTAAAACCGTGGTTTTCAAACTTTTTCTTTCAACTCACATACCACTTTAAGTAATCCCTTACTAATCACTCCTCTCTATCGTTGGGGGATGGTGGTGGGCAGTCAGTGGGTGGAGGGGTGATGGGCTTCACACTGTTCAAACTGAGGACAAACCTACAGACCAACTTGATCACAGAACAAAAAGTGATTAGAGCCACCTGTGGACAACTGAGAGCAGGGCAGCGAGATCAATGTGGGAGATGGTCTTTTATCACAATGCCACTCCGTAACACTAATCTATCAGTGACTGTCTTGAATACATGTAGTAACTGAGCATTCACACCCTATTACTCTGTGTGTGTGTGTGTGTGTGGGGGGGGGGGGATGTGGGAGGAAGATTCCAGTGATCCTCTCTGCCACATTTAAGGTGCTGTGGATTGACCTCTGATCCATTTTTCTGCAGCAACTGTTCCTCACTGTGATGCAGTCGGCCGGGACGTTCTTGATAGAGCTCCTGTAGAAGTTTGACATAATGGTGGCCAGTAGCCTTGCCCGCTTCAGACTTCTCAGGAAGTGAGCCCCTGTTGCACCTTCCTGACAAGTGAGGAGATGTTGATGTGTCCACAATACGTCACTAGTTAAGTGAACTCCAAGGAACTTGGTGCTCTCCACTCTCTCTACTACAGAGTGGTTAATGTGTAGTGGAGGGTGGTCATTCCTGGTCCTTCTGAAGTCCATGATCATCTCCTTCCTTTTGTCCACATTGAGATCAGGTTGTTGCTCTCTCACCATTTCGTGAGATTTTCCACCTCTTCTCTATAGTGCGACCGCTGTTGTTGGATCTGGATCTGGCGATGCAGTCGGGGGTCAGTAGCACGAACAAGAGCGGACTGATCACATGAGATGCATGATTAAAAGGATTTTTTTAAATCTAGAAGTTTAAGTGAACTCTTTAAACTAAATGTATTATTACAATTTATTTGTTATCAAATTCTTCAAGGTTAATTGGTATTATGGAGAACAAATGGCAAGTACAACCATGGAAGAAGCACATTAGATGTACATGGTCAAATACTTTGTAAGAATTCAGGTTTCATTTATACATGTATCACCACCAGTTTCTTTGGCTAAGTGGGTGCTTTACTGGACTAGTAAAGCATCAACTCTGAGATTACTACGTGATCCCACCTCTAGACACATATTCCCCTCACTGCCCTCCACAGGGACCTCTCCCTCCATGACTCTCTTGTCCACTCCTCCCTCCACACCAATCTTTCCTTTGGCACTTACCCCTGTGAGTGCAGAAGATGCTTCGCACACCCACACCTCCTCCGTCACCACCATTCAGGGCCCCAAACAGTCCTTCCAAGTGAAGCAACATTTCACTTATGAATCTGCAGGGGTCACCTACTGCTTTCAGTGCTCCTGTTGTGGACTCCTTTACATTGGAGAGACTGGGCATAGATTGGGAGATCACTTTGTTGAGCAACTCAGCTCTGTCAACTGCAATGGCATGGATTTCCCGGTGGCCACCCATTTCAATTCACTAACCCATTCCCTTGCCGACATGGGCAGCATGGTTGGAGTAGTGGTTAGTGGAACGCCTTTACAGCGCCAGAGATCAGGACCGGGGTTCAAATCCCGTGCTGTCAGTAAGGAGTTATGTATGTATCTTCCTATTTCAACGTGAGTTTTCCCCAGTTTCCTCCCATTGTTAGGGTGTAGGTTAATGGTGCATAAATTAGGCTGCATAGACTAATTGGTCGAAATGGCCTGTTACCATGCTGCATGTCAAAAATTTTAAAATGTCTGTCCATAGTCTTGTGTACTGCCAGACTGAGCAAATTGAAGGAACAACACCTCATCCTCCGTCTGGGAGCCCTCCAGTGGGATGGGATTAACAGTGATTTCTCCTGTTTCTGTTTAACTAACCCTCCCCCCTTCTTCTTTCCCCCATTGCCTTTCTTCCAGCTCTATGTCCCTTTTCCCTGTCTCCTTTCACAGAACCAAAATCAATTCTCACCTCTCCTCTCATCCAATTAGCACCTTTTGTTGGCCAACCAGCCTTCCATCTCTTTATTCAGATGCCTTCCTGTTCTTTGCTTATACCTTGAAGAAGGGTTCAGCCCGAAACGCTGGGAGACTGACCTCCAGGATTTCTGTGTGTTTTTACTAGTAATTCAGTAACCTGGATGATAGATCTGGAAACTTTAGCTCAAATTTCACTACAGCAAGAAGGGAATTTAATTGGTTAATTAAATAAATCTGAAATAAAAATTCCAATATCAATATATATGAGCATGAAATAATAAATCTACCCTGTTTCACTAATACAGTCGGGAATTATGCAGGCAAGCTTATGTCTATTGATCAATATGATCTATTGTAGTTGCTTTATGAGTTGCTTAATATCGAGGTAGCCACTTTTAGGTAAAGACAGATGTCGAAGAAGAAATTCACCACTGTCTTCAATGCATGAGAACAGCCTTTGGTCAATTATAGAAAACGATATTTGAAGATCAAGACCTGGCAGAAAATTCACCAATCCCTGATCTCCTAAATGTTTCCAACCTGCGGCAGACACATCAAGGAAGTGTAAAAAAAACACCAAATTTGGCTCTGCAAAATGCCCTAAAGGACGAGCAGAATTATGTCTGCCTCTCCCAGGCCAATACTTACAGTATTGCAGTCCTAGTCTCTCTCAGCCTGCTACATTGGAATGATTGCTTTAATTCCTTAGCTTCTATGAACTCCACTGAAAGAATGGTGAAAAATCCTCATTTAAAATTGCACCCATCTCACCCATTCAATTGCAATTTTCTACTGCAATGATTTGAGGAGAGGAGATAACAGTAGTGATATTTTGTTGCCAATGGAATTGTGAAATAGAACAAAAAAATGATGGAAATACCTAGCAAGTTAAGATAGCTGAAAGTGGATCAGTTAACAATTCCTACTATTGCCATAAATATTACTTATGCTGCGAGTTTCTGGGGTGCATGTAGCGAGATATACTTCCATTATTTCCACATTTTCTGCTCTGTAACAGGCCTGGTAACAGCATTGCAACAGGCCCTTTCGGCCCATGAGCCCGTGCCGCCCAATTAACCTGCAACCCCAGTACATTTCAAACGGTGGGAGGAAACTGGAGCCCCCGGGGCAAACCCACACAGATGCAGAGAGAACGTACACAATCCTTACGGACAGCATGGGAATCGAATCCCAGACCTGGTCGCTGGCACTATAAAGGTATTGCTCTAACCACTACACCAACCATGCCGCCGTGTGGCATGTTTTCAGCATTTTTTTATTTCGTTACTCTATTAATTCATCCATTTTTGTGCTTGCCCCTTCACTTTACATCACAACAGTAGAATCGCATTGCTTGGAATACAGTTAAGAGAAACCTGTCTGTAAAAAAACTAGAAAGTAGCAATGAATGGAGTGCAAAACCATACTGATAGCAGTTTTGAAGAAGAAACTAATTCAAAACCTTGTTACGTATATTTAGCTTGAGGCCACAAACATCAGAGCACAATCTAACATGCTTCATCTATTCCACATATACGCTGCAGTCGTTTTCAGAAGAAAACTCAATTTAATCTTTGAGCTCAACTTTGATTTTAAGATTAAATGTTAATCAAATAAAAGCAATTGCTAAATATTTATATGCCCTGCGATGTATCCTGAAATGCTCTCTACATATCTGCATAATATGCACATTTGCACCTAGCATGTGGCCACAGGCGATGAAACACGCTGAGATGACTGGCTCAAATTTCAGATTCATTACAAAGTAAAATCCAGGACATACCCATCTTTCACAACTATTCATGATAATTGAACAATTTATTCCAAACCCTGGGTTAATTTCCCATTTTAGAGTAGGTTCTTAAAGCGATAAAATCTGAAGCAAAATAAAATGTACAATTCAAGGAATTGGGGTGCATATTTCAGAATATACCCACAAATTTACACATCTTCTGATTCCATCAACAACATAAAGCCTCTCCCTCTCATGGGGCTTCAGCCTGCTCTCCATTCTATTTTCAGGACTTTGATCCCTGAACTGGGCCTTGGGACTGAGTTTCTGCATGTTCTGACATGGTTCCTCTTCTGTGCCGTCTTCCACCTCTGTGGCCTGCATGAGCGAACACGATGTTTTCTCATCTTGTACTTCAACTGCTTTTTTACACATGACCTCACTTAAATCTAAAAATATCAAGTTCAGAGAAGGAAAGTCCATATTCGAAATGCTCCACAAAAACTGAACCAGAAATGAAGAAATTATATAAAATACAAACATGAGAGAGAAAACAAAGGAATTTAACCTTATGCCACTTAAATATATTCCATATGCCATATAAAATATCAAAGTATTTACATTACTTCTTTACATTATAAAATACAGCAACATTTTGCAGACTCAATAAAAATATGAATGCACAATTAATTGATGAGAAGATTAGGAACAAAAATGAATAAATGGAGCAAAGATACAGATCACCCTTTATGTTAATAAATAGAATCCAGGCCTGGGTGTCTGAATGGCCAGTTCTTTTCCCGATGTAATCTGTATTTGTTGAGGGAGCAATAACAATATTATTATCTTTAACTAATAAGATTGAATCTTAGACGTGCACGAGCCTCAGAATGTGATTCCATACTTCGCCTGAAGCACAGCACTGTCGATGTTTCACTAGTATTGTAATAAATTAAAAGAGAACCTTTCACTGAGATCTGTAATGAATCTGACCATTGATGGACAGGGCAGAACCCACGTGGAAACTTCAGCACATCCTTAGGGCGCACATCACATCAACATTCACAGTGTGTTGACAGTAAGAAACTGGGAGAGATTTCAAATTCCCAAGATGCTGAGAGGTAGACATTACATCTGATGGATTTTGCCTCTCCCATGAAGGAGGGGAGGGAGATTAACAGTGCACATATAAGCAAATGCCCAGCTTACTGGTCTGTTCCTGAGGGCAGTAAGGGTGCACAATCTTCCCTTCCAAAGTGTGGAAGAAACTTGTAGCTGTCACCAAGAACTTAATGCTGGAGCTTGAGAGCTTACACAGTATTCAAGTGGAACATTTCTGTTGTATGTATTAACATAAAAATAATTACACGAGTCCAACTGTATGTCTGGGTGTTTTTAAAATGGACATTTAAAGGGAATTGGGGATATGAGGTTAGTAGAGGAAAATGGCATAGAGGTAGAAAACTGGCTTTGATCCTTCTGGCTGGTTTTGGGAATGCTTTGTCAGAGGGGAGTGGGTGAGGATAGAAGGATATCCATCCAGTTTTCCTGCTGAAATCCTATGAAACCTTGCAGGTATCAGTGTAACCTAGGCATCCTGTCCAGCAATGAAAGAAGCTCCTCTGGCACAATCTGTCTCTTCCTTCTCTGAATCAGGAGACCTGAGCCTTCTAATGCTTTACCGTCCAAACAAAGCTGATACAGTGCGTTACAGCTCTGCAGTGAGATACGAATTGAAGTACACATCTAGAGAACTGAAGAAGGCTTCAATGTATTTGAGCCTCAAGGGCCTGTTCAGTCACATTTCAGATGGGGAAATGGTTTTGATGGCATTGTTCCAGTGGAGGGAAGGAGAGAGATATTAGGTTTTGCTGGGGCTGTTAAGTGGCAAGAGCAGGAGAGATCCAAAATTTAGGACTGGAGGTAAGAGGATGTGATTGCAGATTCCGTACTTCTGTATAATTAGTTAATCCTGTCTCATAGTGGTCCCAGGACCTTTCTGCTGAGGTGCAGGATGAGTCACAGAATGAGGGGAGAGATCAGAAAACATAAATTAAATGAGCACTGAGAAAAATAAATCAATACGGTTAAAACAAAAAGAGTCACAAGTCCAAACAGAAAGTAATTAAGCCAAAGCAAAGCAGAGATATGCAGTAAAGGTCATTAAAGTGTCACTTGGTATTATCCAGAAAGGTGGTGGAATCAAACTGGACATAATTATGTTTAAAGAAAGGCCCACATTACATTTTACTTTGAGACATTGAGAAATCCAACAGGATCCAAACTATTAAATCAAATGAGACACTTTGCCAAGGGAAAGCACTTCTTGTGAACAATGTGAAATGGTTCATTTTCACCGGGGAGAAAATTTTGCTGGAGGTTGCCTGGGAGCAATTCTATATTTCTTTAACATTCACTCTCAAGATGTATAAAACAGTAAGATTATTCCCAGTTCAGATGCAAAATTTATCTCCATAGCAGATGCAAAATTCACGATAAAATGTGTTATCAGCAAAACATCTCACAGCTTGTCAGTCAAAATGTAATCAAGATTATTATTTTGTTTACGGTTGGAGAATATATTAAGGATAGGAGTTTATACCCATCTGAATACACATATCCAGTGACCTTAACATATCAGCAATGGTCCCAAAAGGGCTCACACATTAACATTTTTTTTCTGCATAGATGATTGAATACAAAGAGTAGCATTTGAAAATAGATCCAAAAGAACTTTCAATGTAAATTATTTCAAGTAGTTCCTACACACTATACTGCGCAACAAAATATTGATTATTTGTCATTTTTGACATGTGTTGTTCACATTGGGTACTCCCCATACAAACATGCACATCCATTTTCTCGAAGTTATTAATATACTTGCCAGTAAAACAAAGTCCGTGAATTCAACTGTATCATACATCCTTTTTATAAATAGTGCAATTTATTTCTATCTAAAGATCATCTGTAACTTACAATTTCGTACCATTCAGAGACCATCGTGCAAGTTTTGACTGGACACTTACTGTGGCACCTCCACCAGTAAAACTGACCCGTGGATGTGAAACTAAAACATAACATTGACAGCAATGAGAAATGTATTCTGGATAGTAAGTTCAGACACTGCACTTTCACCTTATGACCTACTAACCCTATGATCCTTTCATATCGTCAGTAACTTGGTTTGTTGGGGAATGCCTTGGAGAGAGAGCTCATTACTTTGCGCAGGATTGAACACTGCTGCAGATATAAATTGTAAATCCAGATGAGGGCAGTTGTAATGGGAACCTTTTAAATTTATAAAAATTTAGACATGCAGCACGGTAACAGGCCATTTTGGCCTATGAGTCTGTGCCGCCCAATTTACACCCCATTAACCGACACCCCCAGTACATTTCGAATGGTGGGAGGAAACCGGAGCCATGCAGGCACAGGAGAGAATGTACAAACTCCTTACAGACAGCGCGGGATTCGAACCACGGTCCTGATCGCTGGAGCTAACCATGCCAGCCCCAATTTTATTGCAGGCTATTATGGATCCTTTAATGGTAGCCTTACTGGGCCTTTGGGGAAAGGAGAGGGGCCAAAGGCAATCCACTTGCCAAAGGAAGTTGAGGGAGGCGAGCCCAAAGAATTCTAATTTATCAGACCTGCCCCTTCACCTTCTACAGCTGTGCAGGAATTGTTGAACTCTTTAGTCTTCCAATCATTCCGGGTGATAGGGCTAATCCATAAATGGTCTCTACTCCAGAGATAAGGCAAATTAACTTCCTGCTCCTTGAGTACACGGTTGTGGGCTTCCTGACGATTCAATGGGTGACATTCTACACTTTTGCAATGGCCCCAGCTCCAGCTATGAATCCATAAATCTATGTGACTGTTGAACACTGCCAGTGACCAACCTTTTTAATTCCACAAACCATTCCCATACTAACATCTCTATCGACTGCCTCATGCACTGCCAAACCTAAGTTACCCACAAATGGGAAGGACAACACCTAATATTCCATCTGGGCACTCTCCAATTGGACGGCATTAACATCGACTTCTCAGGTTTCCATTAAATTCCTCCACCGAGTCTCTTTCTTTCTCTATCCCTTATCTCTTTTCCTCTAGCTCCCCACCCCCTTCCATTCCCTCTTCATTCAGAGAGCTACCCCCTCCCCTTATCACATCTCAGCATTTTCTCTTCCACCCACTCACCTATATTCACCTATGACCCCTTTCTTACCTGTTTAGCATATGCTTCACCCCTGCCCCTCCCTCCATCTTCTCCTCACCTTCCCACACCTTTTAATTCAGAGGCTTGCCTGTTTTTTGTTTTTCTCATATCTTGATAAAGGGCTCAGACCCGAAACATTGCTTACCCTTTACTTCCTCTGGATGCTGCATGACCTGCTGAGTTTCTCCAGCACCTTTGTGTACTGCACTAAAACTGTAGACTTTTCTGATAAACTAAGAATACTATTGCAGTTGGTTTTTTTTACGAAGTTTGTGTTCAGCTGCAGCAAGTAAAAATGTTGGTCCAGATGTATATTGCACAAGGTATATGACCATATATTCATTATTCTCTCAGGTTTAACTGACAACGCCATACCCTAAATTCTATGCACAAGCTGAAAATTGGGATTTTTTTGCAATAATCATTGGTAAGTGTTCATCAAAGAACATTTATTTCCCCTCTTTGCTTATAATTTGAAGGAGGGCTCAGACCCGAAATGTCAATCATATATCTTTACCTCCTATGGACACTGCAAGTCCGGCTGAGTTCCTGAAGCCAAAGCATCCGCAGACTTTCATGTTTAATATTTATTTCTCCAAAATGTCCTTCTGTGTCAAATGTTGCACTATTCCTTCTTGACCATTCTTGCCTCCAGACTGAGCACAGTGTTTTGAAAAGGGATCACTGAGTTTCTTGATGCATGCCACTTTAATTCTCAATCCTATTCCAACTCTCTATCTGCGGCCTCTACCAATGTTGTAGTGAGACCTACTGTAATGAACATCTTAGTCCAGGCATTTTGGATGTTGAGTGATCTGTTGAGTTTCTCTTAAGTCAATAATGTCAATACATTATTATTTATTAATTAAATTAAATTAATTAAAATAACTTAATTTAATGCTCTTACGAGTCCTATTGCATTTAGTGTGAGTATCATATTAAGGCCTCGTACCAGCTGCAACCATTCACAGCTTTTGAGAGACTGTGTGGCAACAGCTAGTACAGACTGGACCCAAAGCTGCTACTTTAGAGAGAAGGAACAATTGTTGATTTTTCCAGGTGGTGAGGGAGTCATGTGAATGAAACATTGGCAGAAACAGCATTCATTATTGACCACCACCCATCTCATGGAACACTGAGGTGGAGTGACTCTGCGTGAAATGGACAATTCGGCTGATTCTCCCTGTCAGGGGAATTATTGAACCTCACCGGGACCTGTACCTGGGGTCTGGACGCACTGCACAAGAAAAAGTGGAGTTATGACAACTGTTTGTACAAAAGGATCTTTTCTCTGCAACAAACTCAACAAGGATTCTTTAAGTTTTCGGCAGTCCGGCCATTCAGTCTCTCCCACCTCCTCCTCCTTCGTGATTACTTCTGTGCTTCAATTTAAAAGCCTGCGTTTCAACAAGTGTTTCTAAGAATGAACTTTGGAATGACTTTCCAGAATTTGGTATCCCACACACCCACATGTACATTCGCGTATAGTGGCAGTTAATTTTACAAGTGTGTTATACTATTAGTAGTTATTAATAAAAATAGTGTTTTTAAAGACAAATATAACATTGCTTTCGTGAATTTCTATTGTTGCTGGTCTGTGACATAACCCTCCAGCACATCTGTGTACTTCTCTGCTCTTCGCCAAGTTTAGTCTCCTGCCTTAGGTGAGGTCAGTCCTATGCTCATTTGGAATAATAGGCTAGCTCTGGTCTTTACAGACTTAGCTGAGGACCATCAGGGCAGAACCATAGAACATTACAACACAGAAAAAGACCTCTTCAGCCTTTCTAGTAAAGGTTCCATAATAGTCACTTAATACTACATTTAGAATGTAATATACATGAAATTCTTTGACTGTTATCTACTGTAAGGCAGACAGAGAGTCGCCACTTTGTCCAGCGCCCCTCACAGAAACCTACAGCACCTGGTATTCCAAGGCAGTTTCCCCCTCCAAGTACTGACCAGGCCTGTGCCTGATTAGCTTCTGAGATAAGACTGTCTCATACATATTCAGGCGTTTAGGCTTCTGCCAAACCATTGGTTTTGCCCAGTCCCACTGATGTTCACCCAGCCCATGGCCTTCCATGCCGCTCCCATCCATGTATCTGTCCAAATTCCTCTAAAATTTTAAAATTGAGCCTGCATTCGCCACCTGAGAATGCAGAGTTTGTATGTTCCTGATATGATTAAAGGCAAAGTTAACAGGCCTAGGGACCCCTGGTTTTCAAGGGATATTGGTGATCAGGTTAAGAAGAAGAGGGATGTGTATAGCATGTTTGGGCAACAAGGAGCTAATGAGGTACTTGAAGAGTACAAAAAATGGAAGAAAATACTCAAGGAAACATGAGGTTGCTCTGGCAGATAATGTGAAGGTAAACCCCAAGGGTTATTATATGAAGAGTAAAAAGATAGTAAGGGACAAAATTGGTCCCCTAGAGGATCAGAGTGGTCAACTATGTGCGAAGCCTCATGTAATGGGGGAGATCTTAAACAGTATATTTTTGCATCAGTATTTACTCAGGAAATTGGCATGGTGCATAAGGAAGGAAGGGAAACAAACAGAAGGGTCATGGAACAGATGAAGATGAAGGAGGAAGAGGTGCTTGCAGTCTTACAGCGAATAAAGGTAGATAAATCACCTGGGCCAGATATGATATTCCCTTGGACCTTGAGGAGACTAGTGTAATTTCAGGGGCCCTGGTTGATATACAGCATTCAAAATATCCTTAGCCACAGGTGAGGTGCCAAAGGATTGGAGTGTAGCTCATGTTGTTCTGTTGTTTAAAAAAAAAAGCTCCAAAAGTAACGCAGGAAATGATAGGCCGGTGAGCCTGATGCCAGTAGTAGGTAAATTACTGGAAGGAGTTCTGAGAGATAGGACATAAAGGTATTTGGATAGCCATGGGCTGATTAAGGACAGTCAGCTTGGCTTTTTGCAAGTTAAGTCATGAGTAACAAATCTTCTGGAGTTTTTCAAGAACACTACCAAAAAGG
Organism: Narcine bancroftii; assembly: GCF_036971445.1. Lineage (NCBI taxonomy): Eukaryota > Metazoa > Chordata > Chondrichthyes > Torpediniformes > Narcinidae > Narcine > Narcine bancroftii. Next base: position 164,083,411 of record NC_091473.1, on the reverse strand, counting down.
CAGATTAAGAAAAGGGTGTGGGTGTTGGCTACCTGGACTTTGACAAGGTCCCACATGGGAGGTTAGTTCAGAAGGTTGTGACACTAGGTATCCATGGAGAGGTTGTAGACTGGATTTAAAATTGGCTGTGTGGGAGAAAACAGTGAGTGGTAGTGGATGGTTGCTTCTCACACTGAAGGCCAGTGGTGTGCCTCAGGGATCTGTGTTGGAACCATTGTAATTTGTTGTTTGTTGTATATATCAATGATCTGGATGATAATGTAGTGAATTTGATCAGCAAGGTTGTTGATGATATAAACATAGGAGATAATGTAAACAATGAGGAAGATTTTCTAAGCTTTCAGAAGGATTCAGAGAGAAGGTCAATGGGACTAGAGAAATAATGGTTGTCACTGACTAGAAGGGTCGAATGGCCTGTTTTCTGTGCTATAGCGTTCTATGTTCTACTTCAGCTTGAAGCTCATTCCACACCTCCGCCACTCTCTGTGAGAAGAAGTTCCCCCTCATGTTCCCCCAAAACCTTTCCCCTTTCATTCTGAACCCATGTCCTCTGGTTTGTATTTCACCTACCCTTAGTGGAAAAAACTATCTACCTTTACTGTCTAACCCACACGTAATTTTAAATACCTCTATCAAATCTCCCCTCATTCTTTTACTCTCCAGGGAATAAAGTCCTAGCCTGTCTAACCTTTCCCTGTAACTCAGTTCCTGAAGTCCTGGGAACTTCCTAGTAAATCTTCTCTGCACTCTTTCTATCTTATTGATATCTTTCCTGTAGTTAGGTGACCAAAACTGCACACAATACTCCAAATTTGGCCTCACCAATGTCTTATACAACTTTAACATAACATCCCAACTCCTATACAGTTTTCAGTACTTTGATTTATGAAGGCCAATATGCAAAAAAAACCCTCTTTACAACTCTATCCACCTGTGACGCCACTTTCAGGGAATTATGTTATCTGTATTCCCAGATCCCTCTATTCTACCACACACCTCAGTGCTCTACCATTTAATATGTTTGTTCTATCTTGATTTGTGTTTCCAAAATGCAAAACCTCATACTTGTCTGCCTTAAATTACATCTGCCATTTTCCAGCCCATCTTTCCAGCTGGTCCAGATCCCTCTGCAAGCTTTGAAAACCTTCTTTGATGTCCACAGACCCTCCAATCTTAGTGTTATCTGCAAACTTGCTGATCCAATTCACCACATTATCATCCAGATCATTGATATAGAGGACAAATAACAATGGTCCCAGCACTGATCCCTGAAGCACACCACTAGTCACAAACCTCCAGCCTGAGAAGAAATCAACCACCTGTCCAGTCACTGTCGAATCCAGTTCATTATTTCACTATGAATACCTAGCATATGAACCTTCCTGACTAACCTTTCATACGGGACTTTGACAAAGGCATTACTAAAGTTCAGGTAGTCAACATCCACAGCCATTCTTCATCATCATTCTTGGTAACCTCTTCAAAACACTCTCTAAGATTGGTTAAACATGATCTACCATGCACAAAGCCTCGTTGACTATCGCTAATCCAAATAATTGTATATTCGATCTCTTAGAATACCTTCCAATAACTTAACTACTACTGACATCAGGCTCACTGGCCTATAATTTCCAGGGTTATTTTTGGAGCCTTTTTTTAAACAATGGAACAATGTAAACTACCCTCTAATCCTCTGGCACCACTCCCATAGCTAAGGAAATTTTAAATATTTTTGCTGGAGCCCCTGCAATTTCTATACTAGCCTCCCTCAAGGTCTGAGGGAATATCATATCTGGCCCAGGGGATTTGTCCACCCTTATTTGCTTTAAGACAGCAAGCACTTCCTCTTCTTTAATCTGTATAGATTCCATTACCTCACTGCTTGTTTTCCTCACTTCCCATGACTCTGAGCCCTTTTCCTGGGTGAATACTGATGAAAAATAACCTTTTTCCATCTCTTTTGGCTCCATACAAAGCTTCAAGGGGATTAATTTTGTCTCTTACTATCCTTTTGCTCTTAATATACCTGTAGAAACCTTTCGGATTTTCCTTCACATTGTCAGCCAAAGCAACCTTTTAGCCTTCCTGATTTCTTTCTCGAGGGTTTTCTTGCATTTTTTATACTCCTCAAGTATCTCTTGAATAATCAATGAACCAAGGACACTGCCTTAATTTTCATGCACTATTATTTTTACTTTTTTATAATAATGTTGTCAGATGGTTATAATACAAATGTTTGCCCTGTGATGCTGCCTCAAAACACCAAATTTCATGACTTGTTTATGACAATAGATTCTGATTCTGACCTCATTTGCTCCATGTTGCCTATTACTGTTATACACCCCTCCCTCTCTTCTTCCACACTAGATCCACCAATATCCTATGAAAAACAAGGTTCTCTGTGCCTTCTAACCTTGCCTTTGATCCTGACAGGAACAGACAAACTCTGTACTCTCAAAATTACCCCTTTGAAGGTCCTTCACTTGCTTCACACATCCTTGCCTGAAAATAACTTATCCCAATCCATGCATTCTAGATCCTTTCTCATTTCCTCAACAATGGTCCCTGTCAAATTTAGAATCTAAACCTGAGGTCCAGACCTACCCTTCTCTATAATTAACTTGAAAATAATGGTATTATGATCACTGGACCCAAAATGTTCCCCTACATATTCTTCTGTCACCTATCCTGTCTCATTCCCTCATGGGAGATCCAGTATTGCCCTCTCTCTAGTTGGTATTTCGATATATTGATTTAGAAAACCTTCCTGGACACATTAGACAAACACCAAGAAATCCAGCCCTTTTACAGTATGAGAATCCCAGTGAATATGTGCAAAGTTAAAAATCTCTTACTACCACAGCCTAATGTTTTCTGCAATTGTCTGCTATCTCTCTACAGATTTGTTCCTCCAATTCTCGCTGACTATTGAGTGGTTTATAATATAACCCCATGATGTGGTCGTACCTTTCTCGTTCCTCAGTGGACAAGCCCTCTAGTCTGTCCTGGGTGAGCAGAGTTGTGATAATTTCCCTGATGAGTACTGCCATTCCTCCCCATTTCATCTCCTCCCCATTTCATCACCTCCCCCCACCCCCGTTCTATTGCGTCTAAAGGAACGGAAGCCCTGAACATTGAGTTGCCAGTCCTGCCCCACCTGCAATCAAGTTTCACTAATGACCAAATCTTGCTAACGCATTCTTCTCCATCTCCTTAGGTCCAGACTTTGACAGTCAGTTTGCCTTTACATGGGATTGCACGCAATACATCTTTTGTCGCCCACACCAGTGATATCTCTATAGTCCCACCCTCTGCCACTGATTAATAGCTCACGGCCTAAAAAATATTGCCCTTCCCACAACATCAACATAAGTCATTACATCCATGGCCTCATGGAGGAGATATGGGCACAAGCACTGGAATCCCTCATCTCTGCACTCCGCATTCATGCCCGGGCGATATTCGGGAAAAGGTATGGGGTCCCAGCCAGATGATGCTCTTCCTGGGAATCCAGTGGCACTCTGGTCAGAGGGACACCCCAGAGACAACATGAAATAAAAATTTAAACACAGCAGTCCCCACTAATAAGGCTGAAACACAGAGTTTCATCGGCCTTATAGGCTGCTGGCAGCGGCTCATCCCTTATCTTACTATTGCTGCTGTGCCCGCTGAATGCCATCTCCAGGAAGAAGACATTTCACTAGGGCCCTGAGCAACAGCTAGCATTCGAGATGGCAAAACAAGATGTGGAGCAGATACTGTTGCTAGCCTCCTGACAGACCGGAGTCCCCTTTGAACTCCAGGTCTCAGCCACCACCAGAGCCAAGAGGAGCCTCTGGCAGAAAATTTATGGCCATGCCTTAATCCTTGGTCAGATGCCCAGCTCAGAACAGTATAAAATATTGATGCATACCACATTTCTTTCTCTCTGCTTCTTGGTCCGAACCTGGCCATCGCTCCGCACCTGGTCGCTGCTGTGGACATCGCTGGAGGAGTCGCAGGTAAGGTGTGCACTACACTGAGTTGAGCTGTAGATCAATGCTTGCAGAGAGCCACAACCCTGCTGGTACCCTATCTGTGAAGTTTGTACACGTGCGGGAGTGTGTGGTAGGATCAGTAGCCCCTTGTACCAATGCTCCTGCTTGTAGTGATATAGATTTTGTCTTGTATCATATGGAATATAAGTGTTCTGAAACGAGAAAATTTAAAAAATTATATAATCCTCTGCAATTAGATAATTATCCCAATGTGCAACCTGGGTCCGATGTGAATGTGAATATTGTTATTTAGTCGTAGAGTAGATAATTATCCCAATGACCCAACCTGGGTCCGATGTGAATGTGAATATTGTTATTTAGTCGTAGAGTAAGTATCATTTGACTTCTTCCACTATTGGTCTCCCGTGTGTTCAATAAAGCTATCTTTGATTGTAACACGCGTCCAGATTCGTTTCTCTGTGAACCCACTGAACCTGATACTTTCTCAAATACCCCCTCTCCCTTTCTTCTTCCCCCGTCACATTTCCTCCAGCTCTGTGTTTCTTTAGGCCCTTTAAAAAGCAAAAAATCCAAATGTACTCCTATGCCTTTTTACCTTTGCACTACTACATACTTCCCCTGGTTTGACTTAACAAAGTGCAAAATCTGACACTCTTCGATCAATTAATCCCTGACTTCAGAAGATAAAACATTTCAAAGTTTCTCCAAAACACCTTGCACCGCAATTTACATTGCTGGAAACCATTGCAATGTGCTCTATTATTTGACTATTCTCCAGCTATTGCATTAGTCTGATATTTGCATAAGAATGGTTGAATCATGCTGTTCTAAATTCCATGAGTGCATTAATTGCAACAAATGCTTTAAACAATTCTATGTTCCTTCATCCGTAAATGTTAGCTTTAAAATACAAAGAAAATTAAATTTTAAAAAGAGTAACTTCTTTGTTGTCAAATTATCACTTCAGAGAACGGTGAGGAAGAAAGAGTAATGAGTCTGAAGTGGATAACTGCTATCTTTAAAGAAATGATTGTCATAATGTCATGTAGCTACTGACAATGTAACAGCAGCCATTAATTGCTTCCTTGAAAATCTTTGGTTGTGCCTGTTGAAGATACGTGGGTTTGGGTCTGGCATATTACATGCTCTTACTTTTTAAAAATTACTTTGCCCTGATGAACAACTACTACGTCTTGTGAGCAAATTAGCTTCTTGAGGCTCGTCAACACTAATGAATGTAAAGAGGTGCACTGAGGAGGAGGACAGAGGAAACAAACTGACTTCTGGTTACAGAACCTAAATCCATGCATTCTGCTGTTTTTTTGTTACGTTGCACATTGGGATAATTATCTAATTGCAGAGGATTATATAATTTTTTAAATTTTCTCGTTTCAGAACACAATCTACACTCATTAAAATCAATATGTGGTTTTACGGGTTGGGGGGGGGGGGGGTAACGCCTCTTCGAGGCCAGCTCCATTGACGGAGAAAACTCTGCACTTACCTTTTAATAGAGAAGGCCTGATCCAGCGTCACTTTCGTGAAGAATGGCACCTCAGGTGTCCTCCGGAGCCGATGGAGGCAGGATGACTGGTGCCATGGGGCTGCCCACCAACATGACGTCATACATACGCGCCGAGTGGGAAAGATCAGAAAATGGCGACCGTTGAGAAGGTACTGTGAATTCTAGGACTGATGTATGAATGGACCTCCGCTGCGTTCCCTGCCGTGCATGCAGACAGGGTTTTAAAGTTCGTACTCCTGTGTCTCAGGCTGTCAGCGTCATCGCAACGTCATCAGCCCAACCCCAGCCAGCTGCTCGCAGCAGCAGCAGATTTATGGAGCGAGGTGGAGAGCTCCGCTACACCTATGCGAACGGCCTGAGGAAGGATGGGATTTGGCATCTTGGAGTCGCATGTGGAGGATTTATGGAGGTAGGTTCAGCGGCGTGAGGGCGGAGAATATCCACCAATGCAGTTGCAATTTTTTTTCTCTATAAAAGGGCCTGCTGCAAAAGGCAGCCTTTGGACAGGAGTTTGCTTAAAATGATTATGGTGAAATTGTTCCTGACCCTCGCGCTTGCAGTCGAGCTGGGTTCATTCCCCTCTTTCCTGTTAATAATACAGCAACATGGAATTGAACTTTTGAAAATAGGATTAATTATGCATACCATCATGTTCGATTTTAAACAAACCAAAAAGTATTAAAAGTTTATTGAATTTTGAAAAAGAATGCAGCATTTAGCAGGCATATACTGTATTTTCACTCGTATAGCGCACACACGCAATTAATGTGCACGTGCATATAACACACGGAAAATCTGAAATGATGTAAAAAAGGTTCCCGCATAGTGCACACGCATATACTGCGAGCGCATTGTATTAGTCGGTCCTCTCCACCGCCTTCATAATATGTCCTATAAAAATCACAAAATAAAACAAGGCAACATGTGTGCCAATAACATTATCAGCCTGTATAAGGATTCGAAGGGTTTGCAGATGATAATTAAGAAGACAAGTAAACAACTTGACTTCAGCATTCCTTTTCGATAATTCCATTCAAGTGATTAAAAATAAATTTCAGTGGAGAACCAGCTGATGCTCAAGTAACTTCAATTTTATATTCAATGTGCAAAAAGGTTCTGGTATAGTGTGTTTACAGAGACAACACGTGCTGGGTTACCTGGCTCGTATATATGAGTAAACATACAGTCATCACGTTGATTTTTTACCGTCCTTTACAGCCAAGTGTTGAAGATTATTCACAACGTTAATGATGTCAGAGTACATTCATGACATCACATACAATCCTGTGGGTCAGACTGAATTTCTGATTACTAATAACTGCAAAGTGTACCAAAGAAATAAATATAAACTGACTGTACAAATCCAGAAGAATAAATATTCAGTAATAAATAATGAGCAAAGTCCTTAAATGAGTGTCTGAATAAGTCTGTTGTTCCATTCTGGTGCACCTGCACCTCCTTCCTGATGGCAGCAGCAAGAACAGAGCATGACCTAGATGGAAGCTCAAGTCGAGTGGCTAATATGGAGCAACCTAGTGAGTTAGAGGTGAGCAAAGGTTGAGGGCGCAAGGTTAGGCAAGATCTTTCCATAGAGTGCGTAGGGGAGACAGCAGCTAGAGCAGTGGTATGCTCTGATTGCAGCACGTTGTAAATCGTGGACAGTGCAAATGTTCCTGATGACTACACCTGCAAGGTTAATCCAGCTACTGCTCCTTAGTGAACAGGAGCTGGGTGAACTGCAGATCAATCATTCGGGAGGCAGAGCGGGCGACAGGCAGAAGCTTTAAGAAGACAGTCACACCCAAGAGAAAAGAAGCAGGTCACTGAGTCAGTGCTAGGAGAAGGAAGGGGATGAGGCAGTCAGTGCAGAGCTCTGCTGTGGCCATTCCCCTCAACAATAAGTATACTGTTTTGGATACCGTTGGGGCAGATGATCTGCCAGGGACAAGTCATACTTGTCACATTTCTGACAGAAAGTCTGGCCCTTCAGCGCGGAAAGGAAGAGGATAAAAAGGAAAGTTGTATGATGGGGATTTGATAGTTTTGGGAATAGAGGTTCTGCAGACAAGATTGACACTCCTGGAGGTATATTGCCTCACAGGTGCCAGGGTTCAGGATGTCTCAGATTGAGTCCACAGCATTCTCAAGCAGAAGGGTAAGCACCAGGTGCCTTGGTCACTGTTGATACCAATGACATAGATAGCAAAAGGAATGAAGTCCTGACGACAGAACATAGGGAATTAGGAAAGGAGCTAAAAGGCAGGACCTCAAGGGCCAGCATTGCAGTTTGAGCCACACGTCAATGAGGACAGGAACAGGAAGTTATGGCAGATGAATGTGTGGCTGGAGAATTGATGCAGGGACAGGGCTTCATATTGGGTATGACCTGTGCAAAAAGGACAGGTTGCACCTGAACTTGAGGGGATCTAATATCCTGGTGTGCCAGCTTGTTTGAGCTGTTGGGGAGGACAATGGGAATCAGAATGAGAGGGCAATGAATGGGGCAGAAGATACACAAGTCGATGCACTCTGCAGCGAGATTGTAAGGAAGGATAGGCAGTAACATTGCAAAGGTAAGATGAAGGACTTAACTTGGGGGTACTTCCAAAACAAAGTTGAAAAGGGTGATGAATATAGCACTGAAGGCCTTGTATGTATAAGAAATAAGATTGATAAACTTGTAGCACAGCTGGAAGTGAGTAGGTATAACATTGTGGCCATCATTGATGCATACACAGTATACCAGAAGGTCAAGAAGGTAGGCAGAGGGGGTAGGGTGTTTCTTCCTGTTAAAATGGAATTAAATCTTTGGAAATAGGAGACATTGGATCAGAAGATAAGTAATAAGTTAAGATAACCTTCATTGTCATTGCACAAGTACAACAAAATTAACTACACATCCTGACGGTGCACACATACATCAAACAAATGCAGTACAACTCTAATTATCTGAAAGTGGATTCTCCAAAATCCTCATTTATCCAAAAATTAACCATTTCTGGATAAATGAGGATATCTGAAAAAATAAGAAATCCTCATTTTTCCAAATTATTTTCGGAGCCAAACTGATCCGGGCTTTGGGCTGATTCGGGCTTCCAGTGGCAGTGAGAACGTTGGGATGCCAGCAGCAGTAGGGACGTTGGGATGCCAGCAGGAGTGGGGACCTCAGGCTCTTAGCAGGAGCAGGGGCGTCAGGCACCCAGCGGTAGCGGGGACCTCGGGATCCTGGCAACAGCGGGGACCTCGGGTTCCTGATGGCATTGGTGACCCGCGGGTTCCTAGCTGGAGTGGGGACCTCGGGCTCCAGGCAAGAGCAGGGGTCTCAGGCTCCCAGCAGCAGTGGGAACCTAGGTGTCAGTGATCGGCAGTGACCAGCATTATTTTTTGGTGAGAATTAAATATTATTTCAATGTCTAAAAAGCCTTCCCTTGCTGTTTGTTGTTGTTTAAACACTGTTAAAAGTAATTTGCTGTTGCAACTGGGTTGTTTATAAATAATGACCAGTTCTCCAAAAAAAAACAATTATCTGATATAGGCCCAACCATTTCAGATTATTGGAGTTGCACTGTAAAATATAAAACCGACAACACAATCATACAACAAAAAATACAAGAGTCAATTTTTGGCAATATTCAGTTCATGTATAGCACTAGGGTAAAAACTAAGTCTGTTTGTCTGTGATTTAATGGGCCTAAAACATCTACTGGTGAGCTACAGGTCAAACAGATGATGACCAGGATGGTAAAGGTCTTTCAGGATTTTGGCTGCTCTACTGAAGCAATGAGATCTGAATCAATCCTCCAAAGAGGGGAGTGCACAGCCAATAATCTCTGGGCCGTACTGATGACCCTCTGAAGGTCCCTCTTGTCCATTGCCATGCAGCTGGCAAATTAACATTGGAATGAAATAGGCCAGCACCCTCTCGATGGAGCAGCAGTAGAAGGACACCAGCAATTTCTCCTGCAGTTTGATTTTCCTGAGAATCCTGAGGGCACGGAGTCATTGTTATTCCTTTTTAACTACTGCAGTGGTATTGGTAAGTCCAAGAGAGATCTTCAGTAAAGTACATTCCCAGAAACCTGAAAGCAGTGACCCTTTCCACACAGTCCCCGTCAATATATAATGGGTCTGGAACTGTAGTGTTTCTCCTGAAGTCAATTATAAGTTCTTTTGTTTTTGAGGAATTCATGATGAGATTGCTCTCTGAACACCATGCTGTCAGCTTTTGGACTTCATCCCTGTAGGCTGTCTCATCTCCTCTTGAAACAAGTCCAACTGTTGTGTCGTCTGCAAACTTGATGATGGTGTTGGTAGAATACATAGAGGCACAATCATGGGTATAAAGAGAGTAGAGAGTGGAACTCAATCCCCTTGTGGGGAGCCGGTACTGAATAAAAGGGTAGAGGAGAAATTAGTGCCAATTTTAACAGTCTGGGGGAGGTTCGTTAGGAAGTCCTTAATCCAAAGACAAATAGATTGGGAAAATCCTAATTTTGCAAGTTTTGTAATCAATCTGCCTGGAATGACGGTGTTAAAGGCAGAAGTGAAGTCGATACAAAGCATCCTCACATAGCTCTCCTGGTGTTCAAGGTGGGTTAGTGCAGTGTGAAGAGCAGTGGCAATGGCATCCACTGTAGACCTGTTTGCCCTATAGGCCTACTGATATGGTTCAAAGGTGTGTGGGAGGCTGGCTGGTGAAAGTGTTTCCAGACAGTAGTCATTTAGGCCATGGCAATGGGATGATACTGGCAGATTTCAGGCAAGGTGGGATGATGGATTTAGACAGGGACAAGTTGGAGATCTTTGTAAAGACTTCAGAAACTGGTGTGCACATTTCTTCAGCACCCTTCCTGTCATGTCATCAGGGCCAGTGACTTTCCTTGGATTCACTGCACTGAGCACCCATCTCACATCATACTTCTGCACAGTGAGGGCATGGCTATGGCATGCTGATGAGGGTGTTGTGTTAGCTTCCGCCATCTTCACCTCAAATCGAGCAAAGAAACAATTAAGATCCTTGGCCAACGTGACGTCACCGTGGACAGTCATACTATTGCTGGTTTTGTAATTGGTGAAATGTTGGATGGCCTGCCACACTCACCGTGGATCACTAATGATAAACTGTTCCTCAATCCTCTTTACAGAGGTCGTTTTAGCATTCTTGATGCCTCACTTCAGGTTGGCTCTAGCAGACTGTATAGTGCTCGATCGCCAGACCTTAAGGCGGTGTTACGGTCCTTGAGAAGAGTTTTGACCTCCTTTGTCATCCAGGGCTTCTGGTTGGAATACCCCTGAATATGTTTGTCAATTATGACATTGTCAACACAGTTCTGTATATAACAGAACAGTTCTGTATATATCTCTGTTAGAAAAGAATGCGCGCAGACTGAGCGGTATCGCCCATTCAGCGGGGCAAACCTGCGCACGTCCAGTGGCGTCTCAACACTCCCCTACAGGATCCATCCGCCCAGTCATTATTTATTTGAAATGTAATTTATTTATTTCCTCGATTTTTGTTAAAATGATTTTTGATAGTTTGAATTGGCCTCGGTCGAGTGAGGCAGACCCCTGTATAGAATTAAGAAACTGTAAGGGTAAAAAGACCCTGATGGGAGTTGTGTACAAGTCTCCAAATTGTAGCCAGGATGTGGCATGCAAACAGCAGGTGCTAGATCCCAAAAGAAGGAATGTATAGAATGCCTTCAGGATAGCTTGTGGCCGATCTGACCAGGGAAATGGAAATATTGGATTAAATACTGTATATTGAACCAGAGTTGATAAGAGAGCTAAAGGTAAGGGAATCCTTGGGAGGCATATGATAGAATTCACTCTGCAAATAGAGAGGGAGAAACTAAAATCAGATGTGCAATTATACCAGTGGAATAAAGGAAATGTCAGAGGTATGAGAGAGGAGGTGGCCAAAGTTGATTGGAAAGGCACACTAACAGAGAGGACAGCAGAGCGGCAATGACTAGGGTTTCGGCAAGAAATAAGAAAGATGCAGGACAGGTATATTCTGAAGAAATATTTGAATGGAAAAATTACACAACTGTGGCCGATAAGAGAAGCCAAAGTCAAAGTAAAAGTGAAAGAGAGGGCATACGAGGAAGCAAAAAATTAGTAGGAAGATAGAAAACTGGGAAGCTTTTAAAAGTGTACAGAGGGCAACTAAGGAGGCCATTAGAAAGGAAAATATTAACGTTGAAAGGAATATTAAAAGCATACTAAAAACTTGTTAGGTATATTGAAAGGAAAATAGGTGACCCAAGTAGATAGGACTGATAGAAAATCACACAGAAGAAATAATGTGACACAAGGAGATTACAGAGGAACTGAATGAGTAATTTGCATCAGTCTTCTCCGTGGAAGGTATTAGCAGTATATTAACTGGTTCAGAAGGAGGAGGGAGGCCTCAGAGAAATATTTTATATTTTGAGTAGCTGCGGCAAAGTTATTCCCATGACAGGGGAGTCTAGGACATTTACAGGAGTGAAGGGTGCCGATTTAAAACAAAGACGAGGAGAATTTCTTCAGACAGAGTGGTGATCCTCCAGAATATGGTACCAGATACGGCTGTGGAGGTGAGGTTGCGAGTGTATTTAAGGCAGGTTGATTATTGGTCTCTGAATAGTCAGGGTATCAAGTTATGAGGAGAAGGCATGGGAGTGGGTCCATTTGGGAGAATGGATCAGCTCATAAAAGAATGGCTGAGTGCCCTACTTCTGCTTCTATATCTTACCGTGTGGAATCTTGATGATTGCTGCTGCTCTCCAATGGCAGAGTTCCACAATGAGGTTCTCAATGGTGTTTTACCTGTGATGTCGTGGGCTGAGTCCACTACCTTTTCCAGGATTTTTCACTCAGAGGTATTAGTCTCCCCAAACCGGGCCATGAGGCAGTCGGTCAGCTCACCGTTCATGAAACATCTGTAGATGTCTGCTAAAGTTTCCGATGACATACCGAACTTCCGTAAACTCCTGAGGGAGTAGAGACACTGACGTGTTTTCTTCATGTTGTCATTAATATGATGGATACAGGAAGGGTCCTCTGAGATAGTGACCCTCAAGAATTTAAAGTTGTTCACTCTCTCCATCTCTGATCTCCCAATGATTAATGGATCATGCCCCTCTGATTTTCTCTTCCAAAAGTCTACAATCTGCTTTTTGGTCTTGGTGACATTGCAGTTGGTGCACCATTCAGCCAAGTTTTCAATTTCCATCTTGTATACTGACTCATTGCCCCTTTTTATACAACCCACTACCGTGGTATTGTCAGTAAATTTGTAGATGGTGTTGTTGTACCAAGTCACACAGTCATAGGTTTAAACTGAGTAGAGCTAAGAACGCAGCCCTGTGGTGCTCTGCTGCTCATGGAGATTGTGGAAGAACTGTTCTTGCCAATTCACACTGATTGTGGACTAGAGGTGAGGAAATCCAGGATCCAATTATACAGTGCAGTATTGAGGCCTAGGTCTTGATGACTTTGGAGGAGATGATGGTGTTGAATGGTGAGATGTAGTCAGTAAAGGACATCCTCATGCATGCAACTTTACTGAGCAGGTGTTCCAGCATTTTGTGACGATCCAGTGCCGAAGACCTGTTGGCTGTGGAAGGAAAATTGGAACAGATCCATGAGACCGCTCAGACAGGAGCTGACATGCTTCAACATCAGCCTCTCAAAACACTTCATCACTATGGATGTGAGTGTCAATGGTTGATAGTCATTTAGTTTATCAGAATTGTATTGTCATGAACATATCACATAATTAGGTTTCTTTTGTGGCTGCATTACAGTGCGACATTTGCTATAAATTACATTTCAAAAATAAATAAATAGCCCAGCAAAATAAGAAAAAAATGAGATAGTGTCTGTGGTTCATTGTCCATTCAGAAGTCTGATGGCAGAGGGGAAGAAGCTGTTCTGGTGCCACTGGGTGCTCGCCTTCAGGCTCCTATACCTCCTTCCTTATGGTAGCAATGTGAAGAGGGCATGGCCTGCGTGGTGGGGATCCTTGAAGATAGAGGTTGCTTTCTTAAGTCACCATTTCTTGTCGGTGTCCTTGATGGAGTGAAGGCCTGGTGCCCATGATGAACTACCTGAGTTAACAATTCTCTTTTTTCCTGTCCTGTGAATTGGTACCTCCATACCAGTCAGCGATGCAACCAGTCAGAATGCTCTCCATGGTACACCTGTAGAATTTTTCGAGAATCTTTGGTGACGTATCCAATACATTTAGGCAGGTTACCATGCCCTTCTTTGGCACAATTGAAGCCTGTTTGAAACAGGTTTGTAACATGGCATCGCTCAAATAATTTTACATCAGGAAAACACCAGCCAAGATTAGAAAATCAGGCAAATTATTGCTTCACTGTCTTCCCATAACTGCATCTGGCTGTTTTGAATGAGTTCTGTGGTTCTTGTGGAGGATGCTGGATTAGCCTCTAACAAGCCTGATGAATTCCAGTTTACGATAAACCTGTCTCAGATTGACATACCAAGCTCTCCAATCCAATCAGCATCAACAAAATAGCAGGTGTATCACAGAGATCAACGTAACTTCAAAAAAACTGCATCAATGACGAAGCTCGGGACTGTGGGGATCACTTTTTGCACATCTAATCTCAGGTGTCTCAAACAAATTACTGCAAGCCCTGCATAAAGTTGCCCATTGATCACATTTGCCCATGAAAGTCAGGTCCCATTAGTCCATAATTCTTTGGCTTGGCTTCGCGGACGAAGATTTATGGAGGGGGTAAATGTCCACGTCAGCTGCAGGCTCGTTTGTGGCTGACCAGTCCGATGCGGGACAGGCAGACACGGTTGCAGCAGTTGCAGGGGAAAATTGGTTGGTTGGGGTCGGGTGTTGGGTTTTTCCTCCTTTGCCATAATTAATCATCAGTAAAAAAGATGGATGCTACTGAAAAACTTCATGTTGTCATTATCACCCATGGCCACTTTGGATGTCACAAGTTGGTCCATTTGATGATAATTTTGTTCATAAAGATATCTGTCCTAAACTTGCCCTTCTCAATCAAAACCTGTGATGCTTTATTATGCTGCCCTGATATATCTGAAGCCAACAGCTTCAATTAGACTGCTGATTTTGCAGTCTGATTTCGTGCTGATTTTGCGGTCTGATTTCGTGCTGATTTTGCAGTCTGATTTCGTGCTGATTTTGCAGTCTGATTTCGTGCTGATTTTGCAGTCTGGTTTCGTGCTGATTTTGCAGTCTGATTTCGTGCTGATTTTGCAGTCTGATTTCGTGCTGATTTTGCAGTCTGATTTCGTGCTGATTTTGCAGTCTGATTTCGTGCTGATTTTGCAGTCTGATTTCGTGCTGATTTTGCAGTCTGATTTCGTGCTGATTTTGCAGTCTGATTTCGTGCTGATTTTGCAGTCTGATTTCGTGCTGATTTTGCAGTCTGATTTCGTGCTGATTTTGCAGTCTGATTTCGTGCTGATTTTGCAGTCTGATTTCGTGCTGATTTTGCAGTCTGATTTCGTGCTGATTTTGCAGTCTGATTTCGTGCTGATTTTGCAGTCAGACTTGGGAGTCAAAATTCACACCATTTCACCCGGCACAACTGGACTTACAACTAATGAGAGCATGACTGATGCAGGTCAATCAAATATTCATGACAATAGCCAACAGTCAGGCTGGGAAGAAATTAAAAATATTGGTCGGGAAGACATTAAAATAAGTTGCTGATACGTCGTTAATTTAAAAGTATATTGTTTTAAAATAAATTATTTTAAATTAATTACAATTTTTGAAACATGAAAGCTGCACATATTAAATGAATAACTTCAGTCATGTCCATTGAGAAAAACATTTTTTCCTAATTCAGTTCGTCATTTGCCATTTTTTTTAACCCCTGTGCTGCTGGTAGAAAATTGTGGCTGCTTTCATCACAAAATGGAGATGGGTCATACTTCCACACATTGAGACCTGTCATATGTCTGATATTCACTTGGACAGAGCTAGAAAGGTGTGATATATTTATTTAGAACCCAGAACAAGGTACATTACAGCTCACAGTGTTGTGCCAAACTATATAATCCTACTCAACAAAACGAATCTTTTTCTACCTCACACCCATAACCCTCTATTTTCTTGTATCCATTTGTCTGTCTTGAGTCTTTTAAATGTCCCTATTGTATCAGCCTCCACCAATGCAATCTGGGCATCCATTATCCTCTGCATAAAAAAACTTACCCATGACGTCCCTCCTAAAATTTCCTCCCATCACCTCTGGTGTTTGCTACTCTCGCCCCGAGAAATAGAGGCTAGCTGTTCACCCTATCTACGTCTCTTATAATCTTGTAGACTTCAATTAAGTCTAGGTTTGCTCCCACCTTCAGCAAGGGGCTGTGTGTTGCTTCGGGAGAACATTTTAAACTTTCATTTACATTTTTGTTTTATCTTACTTATTTAAATTTTTTTTAAATTTCCTCAATATTTTTGTCGGTTGGGTTGCCAGTTGCTTGAATTCCAGTTACTGGGGATTTTACTGTGTAATTTTCAGTCGACACAGCAGACTTAAAATTAATTGAAACATTGGAGAATTACATACAATAAGGATCTTCTATGTTCAGGAGTGTATTACAGGTATTTGAATTTTTCAGTTGGTTACTGAAATTTTTAATATCTCTTTTAAATGCCCCAGAAATAGAGCTACACCAATAGATTATAAATGTGGAAAATCTGTTTCAAATGAGGAATTTTAAATGCGGTAGGACTTTCTATTGGTGAGGGTCTTCACTTTTTAATTAGAATAAAAAGAATGGTGCTATTAAGAGCTGTAAATCCTGGATGCAATGACCTTAAATTCAGTGAAGGAACTACCACAAAGCTGTTGGAAACTGATTTAAAATGTGGAAATTAAAGCAGAACAGTGACTGATACTACCATTAACACCTCAGCTTCTTTCTCATTGGAATGAAATGAACATGAGAAAATGACTGACTGCAATTATCACACAAACAAGAATTGCTTGAACAAATGTGGCACTATTGAGTGATGCAACATTATAATGAAAATTATTGAGCCGTTCCAATGCAACAAGGCAACATACTGGAAATGCCGGTTGAGGAAGAAGCATTCAGCTCATTTTTAAGCTTTCCCTCAAGGTTACAGAACAAGACAATGGGCTATACAGACCCACCATCTAACGGAGCCCCACAATCAGTCATGATGTATGGATCCAAGATTCAAAATGGATTGAGTGTCATGTTATCCTGTGACTCAATATCCCAACTAGCAATCTTTTCAATGGATTTCTAGTTGGAATTTCAGAGGTACTGTTCCCAACAACAATTAGTTATCACAGAAGTAATTCATTTTCTGTGGGAAATGCTCTTCATCAATGACATCCGGAACATATTGTTAGCAACCCAGCCTTTAGAAGTAAAGATAGCACCACTGCTGGAGCTGCTGTGATAGTAACGCTTGTGAGGACCAAGGAGAGAGGGGAATGGAAACATAGCACTGCTCTGCAGGACCCTATCATCCAGTCCAAATGCCGATGGCTCCATATAGGCTTTAAATTCTTGGTCTGCGGCAAGGAATGCAGCATCTGTACTGGGCAGTGTACCATGAGGGGGTAGCAAGCTCTGGCGGAAGCAGTGGGCCTGCAAAGGATGCCAGAAATGGGAAAAACATCCCTTGTTGAAGAGAATTATCAGAGATGACCCTACAGGACAGTGAACATGGCAGCAGACCAGCGAGGAGCTAAGAGGCTGAAAGACTCACATAGGCTGAGGGCTGCTGGAGACTGGCTCAGAGGAACCAGGTATTGGAACCAGAATTTGCGAGGATGCTGAAGGCAAGAAGGGCTCCCAAAGCTCATCTGGTCTAGCACCCCCGCCCCTCAAAACAATAAACACAGAATCCCCCTCGTCCACCCCACCAACCTCCACATCCAACACGTTATCCACCAGAATTTCCAGTACTTACTACAGGACCCCACCACCAGACACATTTTTCCTTCTTCTCCCCTCTCAGCCTTCCATAGGGACCGCTCCCTCCGTGAATCCCTTGTGTACTCTTCCCTCCCCACCCATCACCCCCCTCTCCCCCAGCACCTTCCACTGTGGTCATAGGAGGTGTAATAACTGCACCCACACCTCCTCCCTCACCGTGGTCCAAGGTCCCAACACTTGACGTACCTCCAAAGAACTCATTTACTGTATCTGGTGCACCCTCTGTGGCCTTGTCTACATCGGAGAGAACAGTCGCAGATTAGGAGATCGCTTTGCCCAGCACCTCCTCTCCATCCACAACAAAAGTGACCTCCCTGTAGCCAACCATTTCAACTCTGAGTCACACTCTCAAGCTCACATGTCTGTTCATGGCCGTTCACACTAACCCACCCTGACCACCCACAGATTGGAGGAACAATACCTCGTTTTTTATCTGGGCACCCTCCAACACCGGAGCATGAACATTGAGTTCACTGCATTCCATTAATCAGCTTGCCTTTTTCCCCTTCCCCCCTCAACTAGTTATTCTAGTTCCTACTTCCTTTCTCTCTCCACCAAGCCGAGACTCCTCCCCACTTCCTGCGGTCCTCCCCCCCCCCCCACCGCCACCTATCATCCTATCATCTCCAATCCTCACCACACCCCCTCCTTCCTTTTGTTCCCCCACACCTTGATGAAGGGCTCAGGCCCGAAACGTTGGTGACGTATCTTCACCTTTGCTACATAAAGGCACTGTTTGACCTGCTGAGTTTCTCCTAACATTTGTGTGTTTTTTCACTTAACCACAGTGTGAACAGAATCCTGTATTTTACAACTGTACAAGATGTTGATAAGACCGCACTTGGACTATTGTATGCAGTTTCAGTCACCCAGTTATAGGGAAGTCATAATTGAGTTGGAAAGGGTGCAGAAAAGATTCACGAATATATTACTGGGACCAGTAGGCTTGAATCATACACAAAAGCTGAATGGGCTGGGACTGTTCCTCCTGGAACAAAGAAACCTAAAGAGCTTTATAAAATCATGAGGGGCATAGATGTTCCGTCCAACATCTATAGGTATTCTGTGGCAAGTATACGGACTGGTTGCATCATGGCTTGTTTTGGAAACAGGAATGCAGAAGGCAGCACAAATGGTAAACCTCATCCATCACTTCCCATCTATTGAGGACACCAATGTAAGACATTGTCTTAACAAGACAGCCAACATTATAAAGAAGCACCCATCACCCTGGACACAACTTCTTGCAGCTACCTTTAGGCAGCAGGTACAGAAGCCTGAGGTCCTGCTCCTCTAGGTTCAAGAACAGTTTTTAAAAAATCTCAACAGCTCTGACCTCTGCCAAACACACTTGGGCCCAAAATTTTAAATAAAACCCCATCAGCTCCTATAACAGGCAGTTTAAAGCTTTCCAAAGCCATCAGCAGTAGGAGTGGGCAACCTGTTCATACAGGGTGGTGGGTGTATGGATCGAGCTACCAGAGGAAGTGATAGAAGCAGGGACAATTGTAAGTTCAAGAGGCATTTAGACAGGTACAAATGGAACTAGCTTCATCAGTATGGCAAGTTGAGCTGAAGGATCTGTAGTATATTATGTTTCATATTACATAGGAGGAGGCTGATTCCCTTTTTTTTCCCCACAGATACTGCCTGACCTGCTGAGTGCATCCAGCATTTTCTGCTTTTATTTCAAATTTCTGGCATCTGCTGTATTTTCGATTGTCTTTTTCTTATTGCTTTGTTCTCAACTTCTCAAGCATTCTTGTGTTTCTTTGTGGGAAATTTGCCATCTCATTAATGGACTTGCTCTAGCTGCAGAAGTATTTTATCAAAAAGACAAGCATATAAATCTTTGTTTGCCTTCAATTTTTCAACTTAGCAATATTTCATTTTCTACCTTAAATCTTAGGTGTATATCCAATCTCGATTTGCACTTCAGAGAGTGTTTAACATGTTAATTAAATATGGGGTTATTTTACATCCTGGTGCGCTGATTGTGAACATTTTTCATTGTAATTGGATGTTTATCTATTTGACAATACCAGAGTTGGTGGAAATGTCAAATCATCAATAACTCATTCTAAACAGCCAACAGCATCTGGAAAAAGGGTAATCCTCATCTCAGATTTCTCAATTTTAATCAGCATCTTTGTTCACGGTCCAACCCTAGGCCCATTGTTTTGCTGTTTTCAGCAAATCTGGCCAAACTGTATTTTAGCAACAAAAATAAAATTAGAAATACAATCAAAACACTTTTTATAAATCTCTGTGACGATGCAAGATATCTGATTGGTATCCGATTAACTGGAACTTCCTGGGAAATGCCACAAGGTTTCAGAATTTGAATGTGGAATTCCTGAATCTTAACCAACTATGCCCCATTATGAAATCCAGTGACAGTTCCCTTGTGCAAAACCATCTGAATTGAGAGTTATAGTTGTGAAGGATAATTAAGTGAATTAAATTTCTTTTAATTCTTTCACTCTTTTAACTGTTGTTTTATTTTTTCTTTTATCTTAATGAATCTGCTAATTAAATTGCATTGATAGTTGTTGAACGTTTCTGAATGTTAGAATTTCCTCCCAAAAATAAACTTTATTCAAAATAAATTATTTACAAAAAAAGAAAACTGTTCAAAGTCTTTTCACATCCTTTGTGTCATTTCCATCAACGTACATTGTTATATACGTTCTCTAATTACATCACTGCCGCCACTGCGGTACCTTGTCGCTACTCCCTCCCTCTGTTTGAAAGGCTTCCTCTCGTTCTCAGCTCCTCAATATCCGGTACAAACTTCCCTTCGGCACCCTTGTGTTGGCTGCACCAAGCATCAGTGTGACCCCCCAGCACGTACTACTGCAGTCTGGAAGGTGCCAGTCAGCAGTATTCCCACCCCAACATATCAGTGGGTTGTAAGACGTACAAGTTTCGGGCAGACCAAAGGGCAGCTTTTACCGAATTGATGATCTTTTAACAGTTCTGATCTCGAACTCTGTATGCGTCCCCAAGACCAGCCATACAACAGAGAGTCCTCTGTCATGCTGCTACTGGAGATGAAACGTGACAATAGCCCTTGCATCCCGTCTCCACACATTCTTAGTGAATCTGCACTTTGCAAAGCGGTGGATTGTCTCCACTCCACTGCAGTGATCTTGGGGAAAATGTGCATTATGGGTGATATTTCAATTGTACAGGAAGGATCTGATCGGGAGGGCTCCTCTCACCTCAAGCCAGGTCAAGTCCTGGTGCTTGTTAGTGAGTAATGGCGAAGAGGCATTCCGCCTATTGACCTGGACGATAGCTGGACAGGAAACTACCCAACAACGTTCATCGAAATCTGACAGTAAACGGGATGATGGGCTGTCCAGCACAGACACAGTTCCCTCCAATGGTGAACATCAAGGGGGGGTGATGATGGCCTCTTTGCTGACCTCCCTCAACTTCACCTTCACTTGGCTTTTGCTGGTCCAGATTCTTTATAGTCCATGCAGGTCCCTCTTCCCACAACTTAATGGTCCAGGAAGGTGAGCATATCCATGACTGGCACACATAGGTTATACATGTGTACCGTTATCGCTCATTCCTTCTGCATTGGACGGGTGAAGAGCGACTGCACCTTGAATAGCAAGAGGGCAGCCATGTTCCCCTTCTCCTGGAAGTCTTGGAACATCCTCTGCCATCCCGCTGGGTCTTGAAGGTCCCATCAAACTGTTATCTGCCTCATCCTGATGGCAGTAAATGTCCTTCACCTCAAATTGTAGCAGTTCATCAGGACCTTCCTGACAAAGAGGCCCAGGAAAATGGAGAGCTTTCATTCATGTCCTTAACTGCCATTCTGACAGTGTTCTGGATTCTTTGTCCTCCTGAGAGGTTTGCTGCCATGGCTATCCTTGTGAAACTGGTGGAGGCTGGAAAGGGCGTTAGATTGATTCCCCCCCCCCCCCCAATCAGCATGGATCTGACCCTGCATCAGCAGGCCAGCTCACACCAGATGATCTTTTCCGCTTCAACAGTCCTCTCGATTGTCTTCCTTTTTTTTGTCTTCCTTCTTGATGTTACAGCTTCTCATAGATAGAGTTGATCAATTCAGATTTCATGATTTACTTGATCTTAGCCAAAAAGGTCGAGAAGCGAGGTATATGTTGAGCGTGGACAACTAGCCAATAGATTTCTCCCTTGAATTTTACATATGTGCTGAATGCAATAGCCTTCAAATAGCCAGAAATTGTCAAAAATCCTGAATTCCTGAGTGTGCACAAATATATATTATTTTTGTGTTCTTGTAATGAAACTGACTGAATACTTAGGAGGACTGCATATTAAATCACAATATCCTGATGCTCTATCACATTATCATTATATAATACTCTGGAGTGGTAATTAACTCTAATTCTCAAGCTGATGTTCTTTTTTCACATTTCTCGATGTAACCTCACTGAGGTCAAGAAGTCATATTGAAGTGAATAAGGCATGCAAGGCTCCATCCATTCTCCATTACTTCCCCATGAACTTCCCAGTATTACTCTATGATCTATACTGGATAACCTATTCATAACATTGGACCCATATGAAGAACACCCAGATAATTTTACTTCAGTTGACATCATTATTTCCAAACTGTGAGGTATTGAATCAAATAAATTAAATATCAAATTGAAATGTTGGGGGGAAAAGAAAATCACTTTTATCTAATGCCTGTTCTCCTTCCATTTGAACCGTGTGAAAATTAATCAGCCGTGCTCACCTAGAATTACCAGATCTATCTGACTGCATAATGAGATCAGTCCTACACACTTTGGCTACATTTTATTTTATTTCATTTTTAACAGATTAGTAACCCTTCAGACCCAAATCACCATCTTTTTTGCTTTTAAGAAAAGGTTCATAAATATACTTGGGATACTTTGACTGAAAGACCTCAGCATAAAGTGACTGTCTGGAAAACAACAAGAAGATCTGAAGGATTCCTCACCATGAGAAAGAAAGAGACTTTAAAGGATCTCGTTGCCACATCCTTATTGTACGTCTATATAAACTGACAGATTAAATTGTTCTCTTGAGCCTAATTCTTAGTTTCAGCACCATTTTACCTTGATAATTTGGTTTTCTAACTCTGTATTCTAATGGTCTGCACTGCCAAGAAGGGCAATCTTAATGATTAAAATAACCATTAACAAAACGGTTTTGTAATTAGCTTTATATTTTATAGTCCCTGTGTGCTCATGATCGATAGGACGATTTATTCATTAACAAACTATTTAACAAGGCTGAACATGATAAAAAGGTCTTTATCTGGTAAAGTCTTCTTGAAGTTACATTGCAATGAATCTTTGCCCAATAATATTTTTTTCAGTTACCCTTCAAGCATTTTATCAGAAGAACTCCATACAGTTGAAAGTGGTGATTTAATTGAGCACAGGTTAGAAGTACTACATGACTTCTCCTTCCATAAATCACTCACTGGCTAAGAGGGCAAAGCATGTGATCTGCTCCCAGGTTTAACTATTGCTGGTCAAGAATCAGGAACTTTCCTTGCTTGACTTGGAAAATTAGCACACTATCATTTGGCATTCTCCACCCAGACAGCATGAATATTGACCACCAATTTCCATAAACTCTCTTTGTCTCACCCCTCTGTCTCCCTTCCTTCAGCTTCCCACCCCTATCCCTTTGTTCTCCTATCAGAGAGCCACCTTTCTGAGCCCTCTGCCCCCTCCTCATCACGTCTCAACTTCTTTCTCTTCTACCCTCCCACCTCCATCCACTCTATTAGGTCGTACTTGTGAGCAAGTGATCCACCCTTCCCCTCCCCTTCCCTCTCCCTCACATTTTTATTCAGACATCTGCCTGATTTTTGACCCTCCTGATGAAGTGCTTAGCCCCGAAAAGTCAACAGCCTTTTACTTTCCATGGATGCTGGGTGACCTGCTTAGCTTCTCCAGCACTTTTTTGTGCACTGCACTTGGCTTTCTTCTGGATGGGATTCATTTCGCAATCAATTTATTTTCCTGATCTCTCATTAAAATTACTTAAATAACATTGCAAAAGATGTGTTATCCACTGCAAATATCGTGACATTTGGATTGCAATGTTGGACTTAAACAATCATGGTAAAATTATCTTGAAGATAATACACAGCGCATCAGTATATTTCACCCTTAATACCCTCATTATATTTATGCATTCAACAATGTTTATCTCAAGAGAAATCTGTCCTATGTGATCGCTTTATTTGAAGACCATCGACAATATTGTTAGCTCATCCTAATGCAAAATGTTAAGTTTTAGTATAAGAAAAAAAGCATGACTATGTCTAAACATCATGCGCAGAAATCATTACCACATGATGGGGCATGTAATGTAATCTTGCCTTCATTACTCACACAGCTACAGTACACAAGTGAAGACAGTGTTTATCTGACTAAACCAACATGGCACTACAACTGATTTCTTAATGGATCACTGATGGTTGAACTCCTACACCTTAAAGCCAAACAATTAGACAATCAAGGTTATAAACAGATAAAGCAGCTGTGTGCTCAGTTTACTCAAAAGCAAGGAACCTAAGCACAGCTTCTGCTTTTTAATTCCATATATCCACTTTACAGAAATATCTTTATTGAACAAAAAAGATAAAGTCTGTATTCCTTCATATTACCGTAAACATTCGTGTAGAATGCATTTCATGTAAAATGCAACTCCCCCCCCCATTTTTGAGGGGGAAAAGGGTGAAAAAATACCCCCGTGTATAATATGACCCTCCCTCCCCTTGCCCGCCCGAGTCGCACTGCTGTCTCTCCCCCTCTCCCACCCGAGTCGCGCTGGCATCTCTCCCTCTCTACCACCCAAGTCATGCTGCCATCTCTCCTCCCTCCTCCCCCCTAACCTAGTCGCGCTGCCATCAGTGTAATCACAGCTGCTGATAATGAGTGGTTCAAATTGAACCAGCAAACATCTTACTGCCCACAGAGCTTTCAATGGTTGCATCTTCAAGTCGTATAGAATGTATCACCAGCCGACTACATTGATAAACCTGGCAGAATTTTTTTTTTAAATTTTACTCCCGTGTATAATGTGACCTCCCCCTCCCCCCCCACCCCACTTTGGAGCTCGAATTTCGGTAAAATGTTTTCGCATTATACTCGAATATTTACGGTAAGTCAAAGACTTAACCTCCACATTGCTTTAGATTTCTTCTAGAAACTATGGTGGAATGATTTGAGTGTTGACGCAGTGCAGAACAGCAAATTGTATACTAGAATTATCACTGATGCCTGAATTAACATTTAACAGATTTATTTTCACCAGTTGCTGGTCCCACTGGCAATATCACTCACGATGGCTTAATACTTTCCAAATTATACCTTGATATCTTCAAAATTACAGTTTAATCAGCTGGCACATTCAAATTCTTTGCCTGACTTTTCCAGAAACGACAACTCTAGTGGGCGAGGTAACATTGATGGACAGCCAGCAGTTACACAGAGAGCGGTGGATGCAATCTGTGCCAACACATTCCAGACTTCAACCCTGTGCTATGCACATCTGCCCTCCTGCTCCTCAGCAGAGAGTCCAGCAGGAGTTCCACAACATACCGTGCAAAGGAGCCAGATGGTTCCTCAGTGTATTCTCGCTACAGGTGGTACATAATTTATTTCAATGGGGGATCACTGATCTCAAATTAAAAAGGCAAGTGGAGGCGAGTAGTTTGTTTTGCTAAACTCCATTGAAATATTCTTAATCTACTATATTGAAATAACTTTTAATCATTGCTCAAAGTTATTTTAACATTTTTCAATTGCTTCTTAATGTCAAAAAGGTACATTTAGAAATTGTGAAAAAGGCAGCGATGGTCAGAAGAGTCCAACGAGAGAAACTGCAGACACCGGAATCTTGAAGAAACATTAAGAAGCCAGAGGGACTCAAGTTCAAGTTCTCCATGGAGAGACATGATCATTTGAGACCAGAAAGACTGACTGACTATTTGTCCCAATGAATGCTGCCTGACCCAGAGGTCCTCCAGCTTCTCAATGCTTGCCTTTACTTTCAGCCACCTGCCACCTTCTTGCTGCTCTCTGCCCAGAGCATAGCATCAATATTTTGGGAGCTGTTTTTTTGCCAGCAGGATACAATGCCCTCCACAATGTTTGGGTCAATGACACTTTTTCCTTTATTTCCCCCTGGGCACCACAGTTTTAAATTTGTAATTGAACAGTTCACATGTGACTAAAATGCACATTCCAGATTTTGTTCAAAGTTATTAAGAAACATTTTGCATTGACCATGTAGAAATGACTGAACTTTTTATACATGGTTCCCCGATTTCAGTGCGCCATTATGTTTGGGACATTTGGTTTCACCGGTGTTTGCGATTACTCAGAGTGAAATGTGGAGGCGTAAAGGAACTGCCCAAGATCTAAAGCATACAACCTTGTCTGTGAAACATGATGGTGCAGTGTAATGCACCTTCATTGTCGGAGGAGGAAGGAGGTTAATGCAATCTTACCCATGCAGGGCAACCCAGGATGGTGGGGGCCACTCTCCAGGGACCTGGCTTCAATGGTCCTAGATCAGGACAGACCTCAGCAGCTCAGCAATTCCATAGTAACTGTAAAGGTAAACAGACCTTCCACTAAATGCCTAATTGACACAGGCTCTACTGAAAGCTTCATAAACTCATGGACTGTGGAAAAATCAACCTAAATATGTATCCTTCCAATTACCACATATTTCTTGCATCTCGTTCGCATTGTTCACATGTTCAACAACATTGTATAGTACACCTGTCGTTTGAAGGGGGGAATTCTGTAACTTTAGCCCGTATGTACATGATGAATTATATGCTCCGGTGTTGTTGGGTCTGGACTTCCTGTGTCACCTTAAAAGCATGATCTTGGAGTACCCCCCCTTAACGGTTTGGAACGGAGGGCCCCTAAAATCAGAACCCACATGCAGCCTCTCCACTCTGAATAATGACACCCCCCCCCCACTTTCCTGAATCCATCCTCAGACTCCAAGCCTATTGCTACCAAGAGCAAGTGGTACAGTACAGCAGACTGAGATTTTATGGTCTGAGACACATCTGCTCGACGAAGATATCATAAAATCTAGCACCAGCCCGTGGAGAGCGCAAGTGGTAGTGGTAAAAGGGGAAAACAAGTCCAAGCTAGTAATTGACTGGAGCCAACCTATTAACCGGTACACGCTCCTGGACACATACCCCCTTCCTTGAATTTCAGACATAGTGAATGATATTACGCAGTATCAGGACTATTCGACTACTGACCTGAAAGCTGCTCATCACCAGCTGCCAATTCATTCCGAGGACCGTCCATATACAGCATTTGAGGCTAACAGTCACCTCTATCAATTCTGGGGGGCTGGGGAGGGTCCCTTTCGGTATCACTAACAGGGTTTCTATCTTCCAGAGGCAGATGGACAGAATGATGGATGAGTAAGGGGTTGAAGGCTACCTTCACCCCCCCTCGATAATGTTACCATCTGTGGCCACACATTAGAAGGCCATGACGCAAACCTCCAGAGTTTTCTTCATTCAGCGAAAGCTCTGCACCTCACTTATAACTCTGACAAGTGCGTGTTCAGGACAAAACGTCTGGCTATCCTTGGTGGAAATTGGCCCCAATCCTAATAGGATGCATCCCTTGTTAGAGCTCCCCATTCCCAAGACCACAAAGGCTTTGAGATGCCTGGGGTTTTTCTCATATTACGCCCAGTGGATCCCTCAATACACTGATAAGGTTCGCTCTCCCTCAAAAGCCATTAATTTCCCCCTCTCGGCTGAAGCTCAAGTGGCTTTTTACTACCTCCAGAACTACAGTGTGAAAGCCACCATGCACGCTGTGGACACGAATGTACCTTTCCAAGTGGATAGCGACCCGGCAGTCATAGCCCTGGCTGCTACCCTCAACCTGGCAGGATGGTTGCATTTTTTTCCCTCATACATTGCAAGGCCAGAAGCTCTGGAACCCATCTGTGGAAAAGGAGGCTCAAGCCATTGTAGAAGCCATGAGGCACAGGAGACACTGCTTGGCTGGTAGAAGATTTACGCTCCTCACTGACCAGTGCTCAGTCACATTCATGTTCAATAATGTCAAAAGGGGAAAAATCAAAAATAACAAGATTGTTAGGTAAAAGATCGTGCTCTCCACCTACAATTATGACATCGCCTATTGGCCAGGAGCTCTTAATCACCTTCCAGATGCCATCCAGAGGAAGCCGTGCCTCTGCACACACCGGCCAACTGCAGTCTCTGCAAAATGATCTCTGCCATCCAGGGGTCATTTTGTCAAGGCGCGCAATTTGCCCTACTCCATGGAAGACCCAGACTGCTTAAATCTGTAAATTTGTAAGAACTGTATATTTTTCAACCATTTTTTTCTGAACCCATGTTCTCTGTCTTCATTCACAGACCCTAAATTCTACAGGAAGGGTTGAATGCAGTGAACTGGTAGGGTGTTGTGCTGACGGCTGACCCCACCTCTCTGTTCCATCTGTTCACATAACCTTGGTTTCCCACCTAAACCCAGAACCCTTCTGCAGATGACTGTGAAACCCTACCTATTTTTTTTTTCTTTGGCTTGGCTTCGCGGACGAAGATTTATGGAGGGGGTAAAAAGTCCACGTCAGCTGCAGGCTCGTTTGTGGCTGACCAGTCCGATGCGGGCTAATAAAAGCATTTGTAATCCCTCCAGTTGTGAGAGCTTTTATTAATGCTACAGGGATAAAATTAAATGTTGTATAATTTTACATCATTTTTATTATAATGTATTATTCAAGATGAAGAAATATATGTTTGTAATTGATGCAAATGGAAAAATAAAATTTTCAAAAAAGCTAAAAAAAACATTTACAAATTGGTTGCTCTGACCAGCAGCATTTAGTTTCTAAGATTCTCATCCATGGATGCCTGGGCAATGTCACCAGGAGCAGCACAATTATTGGTCAGATTAAGGCCATGACTGGCCATAGTATTAGATGGGATATGTTCACCTCAGGCCAGTTCATTTCTGCAGAGCTTCCAGAGATATTTATATCTCAGATGACCAATGTACTCGCGTCCTTGCTGCGCCACAAACGTCAATGTGTTGCTGATCAACTGTTTAAAGCTTCATCAGAGTGATCACATCCATCGATCAATTATCACATTGACTTTGATTACAAGTGTACCATGGAGATCATTTGGCCTGGTTGCATCACTGCTTGGTATGGAGGCATCAAATCTCAGGACAAGAATAAACTCCAGAGGGTTGTTAACTCAGCCTGTGACATCACAGGCACCAGACTTCACTTTTTCAAGGACATTTACATAAGGTATTGTCTTAAAAAAGCAACCTCTATCCTCAAAGACCCCCACCACCCAGGCCAAGCCACCTTTACTCTGCTACCATCAGGGAAAAGGTACAGAAGCCTAAAGACGAGCACTCAGAGGCACAAGTTCAGCTTCTTCCCCACTGCCATCAGATCCCTGAATAATCAAATAACCAAAGACGCTGCTTTACTTTTCGTACACTATTTTTTTAATAGTAATGTGGTAAGATGGTTATAATATGAATATTTACACTTTGATGCTGCAGCAAAACATCGAATTTCATGACTTGTTCATGATAATCAATTCTGATTCTGACTTCAGAGAAGAGCAGGTGGCGATCCTAGTGGTGGGATTTGTCAACATTGATGGATTTGCACATGTGCAGGCGACCGTCAATTCACCCCATGCGTCCATAAGTGCTTTTCTTAATAATGCAGGTATTTTTTAGGAGATGAAAGGTTCTTCTATCTCATTGTGAAGGTTGTTGTGGATCATGAGAAGAATTTCTTCACAGTAAATGCTATTTTTACAGAAAGTACACAACTTCTTCATCTTGAGAGAATCCACATTATCAGATCGTTGCAGTGGATGGATCCTCGTGGACATAATCTACCTCTACATCCTTATGCTCTCCAACAGAGAGCTATACAACTGCTAGAATTGTGTTGGAAAGCACTATAGGTCATCTGAAAGAGATTTTTATTGCCTACATCAGTGTTGGGGTGCCAACACAAATGTGAAGGAAATGTCATATTTTCTGCATGTCAGTTCAATGACTACAACCACTGTTGAGGCCAGAGAAATTAGGAGACCAAGAATTAGCAACAAGGGAGTAAGAGCAGAGGAAGAAGATGGCTATCAGGATTCTATCCATACTCAATACTTATAGTGTCATAGAGCAGAAAAGACAAACATTGGCCAAATAAAAGATCCAAGACTTTCCACTGGAGAGATTATTTACACAAGGAGTTTGCTGAACAAAATAAGGTTGACAATGTCAGCATCCCTCCCCACAAGACAATCCTAAACAACAATGTAGCATACCAATTACACTGGACAACAAATTTTTTTCAAAAGGTTTGCTTCCTGAAAAACAATGAATGATTATGATAGACAACTTCGCATTGAACCCAGAGATAATCTCAGATTTGCTGTATCATGTAGAAAGCTGGAGGAACATTAAATGATCTTTTATGAAATATCCTTCTGAGAACCTCTGAGCCAAGCTCTCAGGTTGACTGCACATGTTGCACTACGTATGTGAGGAGCCCAAGGTTTGTCTTGGTCACCAATTTTACAACCGTAGTGGAGCTCGTAGACTTTTGCAATAAGTACAGTCACGCTGCATTTTTGAACCTTAAGCGTATATTCGCCACAAATGTAACAGAATGTATCACAATGTTGCGATAGAGATGAGATATTTCTTCTGTATTGAACCTTCCTGAAGACAATAAATGCTATTGTTTAGTACACTCACTATGCTATTGCCTGAAGAACATGTGCATTTACATGCATAAAATCTACATCAATGTAATGCTCAGAATATATGCAAGCTGCTTTTATAGACTGCATTGTTACAGAATATAGATATGCTTTGAGGATATAAATTGGGGCAGGGTTTTAGTGTAGGTCACATACAAACACTTTAAAACAGATCTTATTTAAAATGCTGGAGTTCTGCTCATGCTAGACATGTCGGGGCCAACAGTCTTTTCAAAAGCTTTGGAGAGGGCCCAAGAAACTTCACTAATGGATTGTTGTTTACAAAATGGCAACAGATGAAAGAGCTTGTCGGAGCCGCATTCTGTCTGGAGTGAAACTTGCTGTTCTATGAGGATCATGAGGTTTTGTAAGCAGAGAGAGTAAAACAGGCTCTGTGTGTGTGTGTGTGTGTGTGTGTGTGTGTGTGTGTGTGTGTGTGTGTGTGTGTGTGTGTGTGTGGGGGGGGGGGGTGAGAGAGAGAGGGACACACACAAAGATCAGTTCTACAGTGTTACAGTCAGCAGCAGCTGGGAATGGAACAGGGCAAGCTGGCAAGCTTGTGGTAAATCCCATTTGGAAGACGGGTTATGAGTGCTTAGTTCAGCCTGGTCAAAGCCCTTGTGGTCATGCAAGAGGAGAGGACTGGCTATCTAATGTTTCATTTGGAATAAGTGAAACAAGAATTAACTCTGTGGTGACCTGAAAGAAAGAGGCTATCATCTGGAGAAACATGAGGGGGGGAGTTTCTTCAGCAAGACACTGAAGTGGCTGATTTACAAAAGGAATCAGTTGTGGGTGTCAGGGTACAACAAATCTCTCTCTGAAAACTGACAAGAACTTTCCTGAGCGGTAACCATTTACCTTTCAAGCACCAAAGCGTGGTGAACTTTATAAATGTTAAATTCTGTGCACATTATAAGAACTGCCTGCAACCTATGAACCTATCAACCACTGCAACTGTGCTTGCCTGACCCGCATCAGACTTGTCAGTCACCAACGAGCCTGCAGCAGACGTGGACATACCCCTCCATAAATCTTCGTCCGCGAAGCCAAGCCAAAGAAGAAGAAGAAAGAATGAACATGGAGGAATGAGAAGTGAGATTGGACTGGGAATCAAATAACTTTTCTGAACTTACCCACACATTACATGCATGTGCACTTAGAATTTGAAGGCAGTTAAGTTAGGTTAGTTAAGTCAATAGTGATAAGTTAAAGCATGATTTTGGTTTCATGTTTAAAGATAATTAAAAGCAACTTTTGTTTAAGTAACCATTTGTCTTGGTGAATATCTAATGCTGCTGGGTTTTAGGGTCCTCTGGGCTCGTAACAGCTTGTATCCTGACTAAGCATGCCCAGGCTTCAGACAATTGTATGGCGACTGCACTGACTGACCAAAACAGCTTGTTGTTTGGGCAATATACTAGTAGACAGAAATGTTACAGGAAATCACAAAAGTAGGTTATAGCTAAAGAACATGTTAAGGTGATTTTTCTGATCAGCAACTCAAAATCCATAAAATACACTCAAAAGTGTTCAGGGAGCAAAATCTTCATTGTTCAGCATTATCAGACAGGAAACCCAGATGATGTATAATATTCCCTCACAAGCTGCACTGAATATAACGGTTCAATAAATGTTCTCCATATCCCATAACTCAAATGCTTTATTACAAAATTTCTTATGTTTCCTGACATAGTCACTGTCTTTCCAAAATAATGATAGTCTTGTCCAATAATAGTAAAGATCTTGAATTATTTGGATTATGGTCCATTTTCACTGGTGGTGAGTCTATATCCACATCAGCTGACGATCAGATTAGTATTCACTAAGTAGGGAGATGCACTGCAGGCTAACCGTTCAACCAATTGGTCCACAATCATTCAGCAATGAAAGCAAAAAACCTCAGGAGTCAACAATTGACTTTATTTTCAATCAACGGTTTCAAGATACACAGAGGGGAACAATTATATCAGTGGTAGAAACATCACTTTTCACAGATTTCAGCAACAGAATGTGATCAATGTGACATTACATTTTTCCTGCACAAGCCAACACTTTTCACCAATGCTATGACTTTCACAAGAAGGGTGAAAACTGGCAACTTTCCAATGAATGTGCAGAAAGGAAAAGATTAGCAAAAGTTAAATAGGGTCCCTTATAGGCTGCAACAGGAAAAGTATACTAGGAAATTTTTAAAAAGCAGAGGACATGACTTGACATTACACATTTTTACTGAAGAAATATGGAGATCTCCTCCAACTTGTTGAGGTACTGAGATTGTAAGTGCATCCTGCCCATTCAGATATATTTCTTACTTTTGGATCCCAGGCCATTGGTACACACTGGTCTTCCTGGCCTGGCCCTCTACCTATCACGACCTACCTCCATTAGTGGCCAACCATCTCTGGGCTCTCTATCTTGCAATAGCCCTCACCATCACCCACACTACCTCCCTCCTCTTCCCCTTAAAGTACATGACTCAGACATAACTACTTTCATTTGCATACACTACAGTGACAGGTCAGGCAGAGGACATGCTTTTTATTGAGTCAGGCTGGTTTGAGTTTGTATAATTTTGTGGCAGAGAGCCCTGACACAAGATGATCTTGCATTGATTGTGCAGCATTCCATGTGGCCCTTTGCTGGTGTCAATGTTTATGTTGCATTGGAGAGCTAACAAAAGTTGCATTATTCTTATAATGAATTCAATAACTATGTTTTTCATTGTTTTGTGCAAGCAAGATGATATGATGAATTGTTTCTTCAGATGATCACCTTCTTCTGTATTTGTGCTGTTGGTGCAATGTAATTGTGATAAATATAGGTAAGAATGTAAGTATTTTGTAATCTAACAGTGTCAGTTTTATGTCAGAAACCTCTGTAAACTCAATGCAAACAAAGCTTAACTTACAGGATTACTTGTTTAGCCAAATTCTGTGGTGATATGTAATTACACCACTAGGTCACCAGGGGTCATCCCGGTGACCTTGTATATAAAGCAGTCCAGAGCTACAGTCGAGCCTTCCAGGTTCGTCTTCCAGAGAGACAAGACCTCTTAGTGCACATATTAGTTTATTAAAGCCGTCTTATACTTGCACTGCTGGTGTGGTTATTGTCAGTACAATTTAATAAACTAATATGATAGCTACTAGGATGGTAGCTGCTTCTGCTCCAATGCGCATTCCCGACCATCTGGAGACTCTTCCTGAGGAATGGATTCCGGGGACGACTAGCTCGCACATGCTTCCGAGGACAGAGATGGTGAGGAACTGCTGTACTGAAATCGTGGTGGAATGCAGGGAAGACCACAGAAGTACGATAGGGCAGGTCAGAAACGGCCAAGAACCCTGCCTGCCCGTGTGTTTGCCGGTACAGGCGCTGCCGACCCTAAACCCCGGTCCGATCAGAAAGGGGCCACTACAAGCGCGGGTGGAAGGATCTCCACAAGTCGTGCTCCCGATCGCCACGTATGTGCAGAATTCCCAACCGCTCCAGAGCCAAGGAAAGCAGACACCGCTACCGTCACTCCCCCAGCAGCAGTTTCCCCAGTAGCTCGGAGACCTGACGCTACTGCTGGGATCCCCCCTAAGCCTGCTGCAAATGTCCCAAAGCCAGGGACTCAGCCCACAGCTCCAAGCACCCAGGTTACTCCTCCAGCAGACACAAGCCCCACATAGGCTCTACCAGCAGCTCCCAATACCCCAGAGTCCACCCTTGCTACACCTAAGGGAGCAGTGACTGCGGCTTAGCCATGTGCTGCGACCAGACAGGCTGGAGCTTGACCCCAGAAATCCCAGAGCCGGCACGCATTTTGGCCGTTGGCAGAGATGCTTTCTGAATTACGTGGTGGTATTGGATAAAGAACATATAATGCTGCTGTAATGCCTCTGTAAAGTGCTCATTGCCTCTTGGTAGGAGGCATAGCAAACTCCTCTCCTGGTACAGGCTTATGACCAGGTCAGAACAAGTAGGGGAGTCTGCCAGAGACTTTATACTCCCTCTGAAAGACCAGGCGAGAGGCTGCAACTTTAAAGCAGTATCAGCCCAGGAGTATGCGGAGGACCTTATTAGGAACAGAATTGTTGTGGGCATACGGTCCAGGAAGACGAGTCATCGATTGCTGGAGAAAGGAATAGTGGGGCTAGATGAGGCAGAAGCTTTAGAAAGCACCAGGAAAGAATTGGAGGAGAACTCACAGGACCCTGGGGCTGGGGCAAATGTCACACTGCTGGAATCTCTAGCCCCATGAAAAGAAAAGTATGCTCCCTCACAGGAATTCACAGCAGCAGCACACCTTGAGGGTCCCAAGTGCTTTTTCTGTGGACAAAGAAAGCACCCCAGAGCTCTCTGCCCTGCCAGAGAAAATGTCTGTTCCAACTGTGGAAAACGTGGGCATGATGCAAAAGTATGCAGAAGCCCCAAGGCCACAGCCAAGGCCCATTCTCATGCTAATGAGAGGCGGGAAAGCTCTTCTTTCTCCACAGACAAACAGAAGAAGAAGAATACCATGTGCAGCCGATCATCTTGGACAAATGCTACAGAGCAGAGGACAGTCTTCAGGATGTGAGGGCAAATTGCTTAATAGATAGTAGAAGCACTGAAAGTTTTATTAACCAGGGGTTAGTCAACCACCTTGCCCTCCCCACATGCCCGAGTGAGCAGCAGATCCTGTTAGCAGCCAGCAGCCTTGCGGCTGAGGTAAAACAGTTTTGCAGGGTTACTCTAGAAATCCAGGGCACATAATATGAGGTTTCAAATTACTAGTACTCCCCCACCTCTGTGCTCCGGTACTATCGGGGTTAGATTTTCAGTGCCAGTTAGAAAGCATTACAATAGTGCACAATGGGCCTCACCCCTCCCCCCCCACTACGCCTTACAAAGAAACAACACTGCAGTCTGTCTGTCCTGAACATAGAACCCCCTCCACTGTTCACACACCTGACCCCAGAATGCACACCAATAGCCACAAAGAGCAGGAGGTACAGCCCAAGGGATAAAGCCTTCATTAGGACAGAGGTCTGCAGGCTACTACAGGAGGCCATCATAGAGCAGAGCACCTGCCCCTGGAGAGCCCAGGTGGTTGTAGTAAAGTCAGGAGAAAAACTGCGCATGGTAGTGGATTACAGCCAGATAATCAACAAATTTACACAACTAGATGTCTACTCCTGCCACGCATAGCAGACATGGTCAACAACATTGCGCAGTATAAGGTGTTCTCCACCATAGACCTGAAGGCAGCATACCACCAACTGCCCATTAGAAACAGCGATCGCATTTACACGGCATTTGAGGCAGACGGCAGGCTGTATCAATTTCTGCGACTTCCCTTCGGCGTCACCAGTGGAGTGTCCCTGTTTCAGAGAGAAATGGACCGAATAGTAGATGAGTTCCAACTGAAAGCGGTGTTCCCCTACTTAGACAACGTGACAATCTGTGGCCACACTCAGGAGGATCATGACACAAATTTAAAATGCTTCTTCCAGGCAGCCGAGGAAAGGAACCTAACTTACAACAGGGACAAATGCATCTTTAGCGCCAAGAAGTTGCCAATCCTGGGCTACATAGTGCAGAACAGGGAAATCAGGCCAGACCCAGCCCGTATGCACCCTGTCCTAGACCTCCGAGTGCCACACACGCTGAAAACACTAAAAAGGTTTTTGGGGCTGTTCGCTTACTACACCCAATGGGTCCCCAACTACGCCGACAGGACCCGCCCACTTATAAAAGCCTCAGTTTTTCCATTGTGCCCAGCAGCCACCAGAGCATTCAGGGACATTAGGGACCATATTGCTAAAGCTACCATGTGGTCCATAGATGAGTCGATCCCGTTTCAAGTAGAAACGGATGCATTCGATGTGGCTCTGGCAGCCACCCTAAACCAAGATGGACGACCAGTGGCCTTTTTCTCGCGAACCCTACAGGGGTCAGAAGTAAGATACTCAGCTGTAGAGAACAAGGCCCTAGCCATTGTGGAAACAGTAAGGCACTGGCGACATTATCTGGCGTGCAAACACTTCACCCTCATCACGGACCAACAGTCTATGGCTTTTATGTTCGATAACCAGAACAGGGGGAGAA
Source organism: Narcine bancroftii (assembly GCF_036971445.1). Lineage (NCBI taxonomy): Eukaryota > Metazoa > Chordata > Chondrichthyes > Torpediniformes > Narcinidae > Narcine > Narcine bancroftii. The sequence continues at coordinate 164,047,017 of NC_091473.1, read as the reverse complement.
TTAAGAACGACAAAATCCTGCGCTGGCGGATAGAATTGTCTACATTTAACTACGACATTCTATACCACCCCGGGAGACTCAACGAGCCCCCGGATGCGCTGTCCAGAGGCACTTGTGCCATCCTTAACCACACATCCCAGTTGCAGAACTTGCACAATGAGCTGGGCCACCCGGGTGTCGCTAGACTGTTTCACTTCATTAATACCCCAAACCTCCCATTTTCTGTAGAGGAAGTGAGGTCAGTGAACAAGAGCTGCCCCATCTGTGCGGAATGCAAACCGCAATTTTACCGGCCAGACAAAGCCACCCTGATAAAAGCTACCAAACCTTTTGAGCATCTCAGCCTCAATTTTAAAGGCCCACTCCCATCCAATAATAAAAATGTCTATTTCCTAAACATAATAGATGAATATTCCCATTTCCCCTTCGCAATCCCGTGTTCTGATGTATCAGCAGCCATTGTTATAAAATGCCTCCAATCCATCTTCAGCATATTTGGGTACCCGAACTACATACCCACAGACAGGGGAGCTGCATTCATGAGCGCAGTACAGCAGTAATTGCACGAGAGAGGGATTGCTACCAGCTGCACAAGTTACAATCCCAGGGAGAATGGACAAGTTGAAAGGGAAAATGCTACTATCTGGAAAATGGTCCTCTTGACATTAAAAGCAAAAGACCTGCCTGTTACTAGATGGCAAGAAGTGTTGCCAGAAGCCCTACACTCTCTATGTTCTTTGTTGTGTACTGCCACTAACATGACCCCACATGACCGTATCTTTTCTTTCACATGGAAAGCCACGGTGGGCCCAGTGCTGCCTAAATGGATGAGGACACCGGGATCTGTTCTTCTCTGGAAGCACTACAGACCCCACAAAGCAGACCCGCTGGTGGATCAAGTGGAGTTGAGGCACGCGAACCCTCAGTACGCCTTTGTCACATTCCCAGATGGAAGAGAAGACTCGGTGGCCACCAGGGATCTCGCGCCAGCCAGATGTGCGAACAACTTGGAGGAAACACAGATGTCTACGGATCAACAGGAAGCGCAGCAGCAGTTACTAGAACAGTCGTCCATCGAGTCACCCCAGAGGACTATAACACCCACCCCGGAAATCAGGACCCTGGGCACTCCAGGCCCACAAAATATCACCACTAGACTTGATGGCAGGACCTAATCCCATACAAGAGGATCCCCAGCCCACATGGCCACATGACCAACCAGTACTTCCCACTCACACACCTCCACCAAGAAAGGCTGAAAGGCAGACCACACTACCCACCCCTTTACCACTACTGAGGAGGTCCAGAAGGCAACGGAAGCCACGAAAAATTTTGGTCTTATGAACTTACAAACATGGGAAGGAGGACGGGGGAGGGGGTGATAACAATCTTTTTAAGGGGGTATGAATGTGGTGATATGTAATTCCATATTTTTCCATTGTATAAAAGAATAGTAACTCCACACTATTCTTGTCAGGCTTTCAATCTTTGGGGATATTTAGTGTCCAAAACTATTCACCCAACTGATCCTTCAGTGTCTCTTCAATCTGTCTGTCACTGAGATTTAAAGTGACACATCATCCATCCATTCTCTTCCACCTTACTGAGGTGACAACATTCATATCTTTGCACTGGGCTCTTGGGAGGTCCTGTACTTCCCTGAGCATGAGGGACTTGGTACAGAACAATCGTGTGTGATTATAAGCACATCCTGAACAATATTTTCGAGTTGGAAAGAAAGCTATTTCTTTCCTTGCGTCCTCTTCCATATATTTTTTCTAATAGTAATGGATAACTTATCTGATGAAGGGTTTAACTGCCTCGTTTATTGTTTTGAATGTGAAACCACTCAGCTAAAACTTGATGCAGATTTTTTTTTCCATTATTATCCTTGCGACAGCAGGGAAGAATATGCGCAAGTACTATAGCAATATTTTGGCAGATTTACTGCCAGATTTAGCAGCACCTTTAAAAACAGGTTTAGCCACTGAACCTGTTACCACCACTGTCTTGCAGGCCTATTATTCAGTCACAATCATTATTATCGCATTGACAGCATATTTTTCAAATGGCACTTGCTTCTTAGCCAAGTTTCAATTCTTTTTGCTCTCAGCAGTGTTATAAAACATGGTTTGCACGATGCCACATGGCTGCCTGTGAGACTTTATAAATCATGGCAGTAATTTCAAGAAAACTTGCAGAACATAAGTCGGTGGCTACAATCTGATGGAAGTGACACGATGCAATCAATGTTCTGTTCAGCCACCCAAGACATTTGCTGCAAATTTTAAAATGACGTGTCCTTTGTTAAGTCCCACAGGATCAGCAATGGTCTGCTCTAGGTTTTATACGGTGATTATATCTAGATAGCAGAATGTTAGCAGTGCAATAATTTAACATGATATTCGCAATAAACCATAAGAGCACTGTTCACGTGCATAGATTATGGAATATTACTGCATCGTACAGGCCCTTCAGCCTATGATGTGTGCCAGCCTATATAACACTACTGCACAAGAATCTTATCCTTCCCTACCTATAATCCTCAATTGTTTACATCCATGAACCTTTATAAGGGTCTTTTAAATGTCCTAAATGCACGAGCCTCCACCACCACCTCTAGCAATGCATACCCGGCACCCACCCTCTGTAAAAAAAAATACTTCTGGCAATTTCCCTAAACTTTCCTCCACTCACCTTAAACAAATGTTCTCCAGTATTTGCTAATGTTACATCGGGGTAGGGTTTCCCAAACTTTTTTTCCCACTCACATATCACCTTAAGTAATTTCTATGCCATAGGTGCTCTGTGTTGCTTAAGGTGGTATGTGCGTGGAAAGAAAAAGGTTGAAAACCCACTGCTTTCATCATACCTAATTGACTCGATATTTGCTCAGTTTCATAATTCTAAAGGAAATGGGCCATTGACAATCTTTCTCTCAAGCAAAATATTTCAGTGACAATTAGGTCCAGAGCAGTGGTTCTCATCCTTTTTCCCCCACTCAAAGGGCTTCCCAAACGTTTTCTTTCCCCTCACATACCACCTTAATTTATCCCTTACTAATCACCTATGCCATAGGAATTACTTAAGGTGGTATGTGAGAGGAAAGAAAACGTTTGGGAAACCCTGCACTAGGGAAAAGGTGCTGTTTGTCCAGCCGATCTATGTCTCCCATAACCTTAGATACCTTTATTAAGTTACCTTTCATCCTTTAGTGCTCCAAAGATAAAGCCTCTGGCTCAGTCAACCTTGCTTCATAAGACATTTTTTTCCAGTCTCCGTTGTATCCTCTCTATAGCTTTGACTTCCTTCCTGAAAGGTGACTAGAACTGACCAGGGTTTTATAGAGCAACACCACAAACTTGCGGCTCTTGAACTCAATCTCCCAACGAATGAAGGCTAGCACGTTATATGTCTTCTTAACAACTCTATTAACTTGTGGCAACTTTGAGGGATCTATGGATGGACCCCAAGATCCCTCTGCTCCCCTTCATTGTTAAGAATCCTGCAATTAACCACATACTGCACTTTCGAGTTCGACCTTCCAATATGCATAATTTCATACTTATCTGGATTGAGCTCCATCTGCCCAATTCTGCATCCTGACTATATCTTGATGTAACCTCCAACAACTTTCTGCTATCCACATTACCTCCAAACTTTATATCATCTGCAAACTTACTGGCCCATCCCTCACTTCTTTGTCCAAGTAATTTATAAAAATCACAAAGAGCAGGGGTCCCAGAACAGATCTCTGCAGAATGCCAGTAGTGACCAACCTCCATACAGATTGCGTTCCATCTACTACCACTCACTGCATTTGGCAGGCAAGCTAATCTTGAATTCACACAACCAAGGTTCCTTGGATCCCATGCCTCATGACTTTCTGAATAAGCCTATCATTGGGGAACCATGGGGGAACTTGTCAAGTGCCATATTAAAATCAATGTACACGTTTGCCACCCTACCTTCATCAATTTATTTTGTCACCACCTCAAAAAACTCAATTAGTCTCCTGAGACACAACCTGCCCCTTACTAAATCCTGAGAAGACGAGGCTTCTCTTAATGCTCTTAAATCCTGTCGCTAAGAATCTTCTCCAATAAGTTTGTCCCCCACTGACTTAGGATTCACTATCTATATTTCCCAGGATTTTTCCTATTCCCCTAAACAAAGAGGACTACATTAGTCATTCTCCAATCCTTCGGTACCTCTCCTGTGGCCAGGGAGGACCAACACCCTGGCAATTTTTTCCCTCACTTCCTGTAGCAACCTGAGATATATTACATCGAGTCCTGCAAACTTGTAAGAAAATCACACTTTCTTTACCTCAGTCCTCCAGCACATTAGTTGTTCTGCACTGACCTCACATTCACCAAAGTTCCTCTCCATGGTGAATACTGAAGCAAAGCATTTGCTAAGGACCTCCCAGACCTCAAGGCACATGTTCCTCCTTTATCCCTCAGAAGCCTTATCTTAACTTGAATTATCATTCTGTTCTTTGTGTATGTGTTGAACGCCTTAGGGTTTTCCTAAATCGTTCTTGCCAAGGTCATCTCGTGTCTTCCTCTGGTTCTCCAAAGTCCTTTCTTAAGTTCCTTCCTTGCTACCATACAATTTTCATGACCCCTTCCTGATTTTTTTTCCTAAACCTTGTAATTTTCCTTCTTTTTCTTGAGCTTCCTACCTTTTCCCTGTCTCAGTGGGCAGCTTATTCAGAACCCCATGCTAGTGGTTCTTAATCATCCTCCACATTTCTGCCGTATATTTCCTTGAGAATATCTGTTCCCAAGTTACTCTCCCCAGTTCCTGTCAAATTCCTTTGTGATTTAACCTTCTTCCCCAATTAAACACTTGCCTATACTCCTATCCATATCCAAGAAGTTGTGGTCACTGACTCCAAAATGCTCATCTGCTGAGAGGTCTGTCACCAGTACAGATTTATTACCCAGTACTAGATCCACCATGGCCTCTCCTCCAGCTGGCTTGTCTACATACATTGACATGAATCCTTCTTGGATATACTTGACAAATTCTGCCTCATTTGTATCTTTTGCCCTACGGAGGTGACAGTCAACAGCAGGGAAGTTGGTCTCCCATAACAACAACCCTCTGCCAACTGTTTGGTGTTTTGTATTACAGCAGAACCTCAACACTAAATAGATTTGTGTCACAGATGCTTGATTGTATAACAGTATACATTATAACATTAAATTATCTGCTATTTTTTGAAATAATTTCCATCATTGACACACATGTGAAACACTAACTATGTAAATTACAACAGAGGTAAGTAAGAAGATCATGAAAAATGATGGTGGCATGTCATGGCATTCCCAAATTTCAGGTTTTATTGCTGGGCAATGAATATTCGATATATTACGTTTTGGAGATGTATGATTGTCCTTTATGAGTGGATCAGGCTTTGACCTACTTCAGCCCAAAGGATAGTGGCCTTTTCAACATTGATGAACTAAATTACTCAAATGGAAAGATTGCAGTCTGCCCACTCTATTTCAATGGCTTTCCTCCATTATGTCATGCTGTGATTTAGAAAAAAATTAGACGTCAGATATTTGAATCCACCTTTAACATTGAAAAAACCTGGTGACCATTTTATTCAATATTTTCGTATGACTCAAGCTAATAAACAAAATTGAACCTCTTCCAGTTTGTTTTTCTTCTCCAAGTGTGTTGAGTTTACTCAGGAAGGATCTCTTTTCGAAATTACTCTCAGAGTGGATTGACCAGTTTTTAGGTTTTTAAAAAAAATTTTATCAGAGTTCAATTTTTTTTTCTTGTTTTATGCATTAACTCTTTATTTCCTTACTCAATGTAACTGTCAATATATGGAAATATTGAATTAATTTGAAAGTACTTGATCGTTATATTCAAGGACAATGTATGTTACTTTTTCATGTTTTCTGTATGTATTTTTCCTTTTTTTTGTGGAAAATCAATAAAAAGATTAAAAAAGAGAGAAGATAATAAGTATGAGCACCATGTTTCTTCATAGGAATCCTCAGCTAATTGGATTAATAATGCCCCATGCTATAAAAACCTGTTTATTACATTTCAGAAAAGTTTCCCTATCTTGTGGGATGAAGTGCTTTCCCACTTTTACTCAAGATCCAGATTTCTTCTTGAGAAGCAGTCTTGCACAGAAACAGATGGTGCATCCAGACTAAAACAATGAAACATTGCAAAGGGACCAGAAATAACGTTCAAAAGCCCTGGACAGCAAAGAATCATTCATTAGTCATGATTGGACAGTGAGTACCAGCAGAATCTTCTTCGGTGCCAATTTATTCATATTGAAGCAAAACAAGACTACAAAATATTTCATGCTTATATGTGCAATTATGCAGAATTATAACAAGGCTCGCCTTGTTCTTTTCAGTGTGTTGAAGTGAATCTACCCAGTGACTTCACTTCTACATCTCGCCCACTATATCTTTGATTATGCCTTTGACAGTGAGCTTGATCTCTAATTTCACAGTACTGTTCCAAATTTAGAAACATTGAATAACCAAGTTGGAAATGTTACAAATGTGTACTCAGACACCACTTTTATCTTCACACCATCTACACCTCACCACTGCTCAACACTCTGCTCGCCTCATCTCCAATAGTACTCAACCATCAGCCCATAAACAGGTAGGCCCAGTTACGTAGAGCATCAACAAATACAGAGAGATACTCAAACAAGCTTGTGAATTCCCATTATAATAGGTTCTTCAATCTCTTTTCATAACATGCAAGGTGAAATCAAACCAACAAGGGAACCTAGTTGTCCTCTGGGCTTTCTTTTTGAGAAGCAGTCTTGCACAGAAACAGATGGTGCATCCAGACTAAAACAATGAAACATTGCAAAGGGACCAGAAATAACGTTCAAAAGCCCTGGACAGCAAAGAATCATTCATTAGTCATGATTGGACAGTGAGTACCAGCAGAATCTTCTTCGGTGCCAATTTATTCATATTGAAGCAAAACAAAACTACAAAATATTTCATGCTTATATGTGCAATTATGCAGAATTATAACAGAATGCAAAATGTGAACCAATGTGTCCAATAATGACTGCCACAGGATATTTGGAAAGGAAGTGAACAGCTATATCATGTTCTTTATTATCATTATCTCACTTAAATCAAAAGATCTGTCAAAGATGCAGCCCTTTCAAAAGCCAGTAAGAGACAGAGTTGTCATCACAGCAGAGTATTTGAACTCAGATCAAAAAGGAGCTGCAGGTATGTCACCTTGTGTTCTACATTTCTGTCGGTGTTAGGCTGGTTCACAAGGTTAGATCACATGCTAATTGAATACAAAATTGGTTTGGTGGGTGGAGTCAGAGGGTGGTAGTGGAGGTGTGTTTTTCATAGTCGAGACCCAGAGCCAGTGATGTGCCACAGGGATTGGTGCTGGGTCACCCTTTGTTCATCACTTATATTCACTTTTGATTGAGAATGTAGGAGCAGATAAATAATTTTGCACATGGCACAAAAATTGATGGTAGAGTGGGCAGTGAATAAGATTTCTAAGGTTACAAAAGCATCGAGATCAACTGGGAAAGTGGTCAAAGGAGTAGTAGATGGCATTTAACTACAAAGTGATAGAGAGTTAAACCAGGGGAAAACTTATACAGTAAATGACGGGGCCCTGGGAATTGTTATGGAATAAAGAGATTAGGCAATGCAAGTACGTAGCAACACAGGTAAACAAGGTGGTGAAGAAAGCATCCAGCATACCTGCCTGTATAGGATGAGTACAAGAATTGAGACATTGTGTAACAGCTATATAAGATGCTGAGGCTGCATCTGGAATACTGTGTGCAATTATGTTTGTTATACTGGCAGAAAGATATAATTAAGATGGGCAGGGTGCAGAAAAGAGTCACAAGTGTGCTGCCAGGACTGGAGAGCTTGAATTGCAAGGAGAGACCAGATTAGCTGAGTCTCTTTTCTCTGGACTGAAGGAGGCTGAGGGGTGACCTCAAAATGATAAGGGATAGAGAGAAAAAGGAAGATAAGAGTTTTTTTTAAGGGTAGGGGGTCTAAAGGTTAGAGGAGAAAGGTCAAATACGGAGGAGAAAGATTTAAAGAGGGTCTGAGGGGGCGTATTTTTTCACAAAGAGTGTACCTGGTGTATGGCTAGAATTCCAGGAAAAAGTGGTAGGTCAAGTTCATGGAGAGGAAAGGTTTAGATGGACATGCAGGAATGGCCAAAGGACCACACAGACGAGTTGGAGCAAAGGGTCTGTTTTTGTGTCATTTAACTCTGTGACTACCACAAAAACTATTGGTGTCCCATTACTTTTGCTTAGGGATATAAAGCTAGCGCAGTGGGACAGCAATAGTTTTTGTGGTGAGCCAATGAGTCGCAAACCCGAGAATTAACAAGTTAGCAGAAATGAAATCACAAGCACACAGGGAAAAAAAATATTTCAGATGTATACCAGAATATATTAGCTAATGAAAATGGAAATAAAATAAACACTCTGTCTAACTATTTGTTAATCATTCAGTACAAAAGAAAAATCAAAATCATCCAAAAAACTACTCAAAGAAATAATTATAATTTTTAAGCTAATTTGGTTACAAGGCAGAATCAAACAAATCGCAAAAATATAGGAGGCAATTCTTTGCGTAAAAAGGTAAAATGGGTGATAACAAGTCACCAGCTCCTTTTACATCCTCATGATGTATATAGTTCTACGGATTTCTCTAGAAATTGGGAGAAACGAAAGCAGACGTGCTCGAGATTATTAGGCATGGGACATCTGTCAGGAGTGATGGAATGGGGGAACAGCCAGTAAATTCAAAATGAGAACCAGTCTTCAAAAAGTGTAAGTTCTCCACAGTAATCAAAAGAGACACTGCTCCCTATTCCAACTGTTAACTGCGGGAGGCTGTACGAGATTTGCTTTAGAAACTGACAAGTCAATTACTTCAATCAACACTTGCGTAATGATACTTTATCAAACAATGCAACTTCTTGTGATATTTTAAGGCCATCGAAACCAGCCATTGAGCCTGGAACATTCTGATTCTGTCCCATTGTAACTCCATAGGGGAAGAAAATACATAAACGCCTATGGTCCTCACTGAAACCCTCATAATGAAATCAGGAAAGGTATGTCTGTAACGTCAATTAATATTTCAGTTGTTTGTATATCCAGTCAATCATCCCATAACAGTGAAACAAAGGAAGTATATTTTGGGTGACTGGCATTTTGTGCTCATAACTCCTGACCAGCCACTAGTCTGAATATTCAAAGGGGTTTTGCTCGATGGGAAGGTGCTTCCATTGTCAATATATAACTCTGCAGTTACCTGTCTGCACTAGAAATGTTAAAGTAGGTTATTTTAACCATCGAAACAGCTTACTGCTATCTTTGCAGTTGAAGACTATAACACATCTCTGTACTGTTCAGTATCAGAGGAGGAGAATTAGATTCTCTAGACCTGTATGTGATGAAGTGACCTCTCACATCCACCAGTTTCAGCCCCTTACAGCTGCGATACAGACACAACAGGCCGCCAATTCTCTCTCACCGATTTTACACAATTGCTCCAGGTCGAAATTGCAGCATTTAAGTGAAAATGATGCCTGAACTAACCTCATATAAAAAGTGGCATATTTGTAGCTGCTGGAATCACTCAAATGAACGTCCAATCAATACTGCAGAACAACATTACTGATAGTTCCACTTTCAATAATGACTCTATAATGTAGATGGCACCTTTGCAGCAAATAATAGCTCATAAAAAATAATATTCTACACCATAGTAGTTTCATTTCTGACAAAGTTTCAAATTTAGATAATATTTATCATTGTCACAGCAGTATTTACCACGTTGAGTATTTCCTGTAACTATTGGAACACAATGTAAATTAAGTTGATTGAATCAAAAATAGTTCAATCTTTTCAATTGTTCAAGATACTTTGAATACTGTTTGCAATGAGTATATATTTATCTGAAATGCACTGTATACATTACATAAGCAATCGCAGATAACTATTATGCTTCAGCAGTTATAATACAAATCGTGAACTGAGAAACTGTCCAAGTTAGTGATGCTGCTTTACCCTGCCATTAATGTTAAAAAATATATATGCTCCTTCCATCACCTGGTCTACACAAAAATTTTAAAATTACCTCCACATAGACATTATCATTTCTTGCAAAGTCTCCATTCTTTCTTGGAAGAATATGAACATGCACGTGCTGTGTAGAAAAGAGAGAGAAAAATATCATTTGAGAGCTAGAACTGTGTGAGAACCTTTCACAGAATAAACACAGATAAACTTCACTCAGCCCCTGTGTTAACGGAAGACACATTTGCTTCTGGGAATTGAGTTTTCACTTTTAAATGTTTTTGGCATTACTTCATTAAACAAAGGTGGAACTGGAAGGAAGAAAATCAAGTTCATTAGAAATCCTTCTAAAGTTTATTGGAAATTACAAACAATTAGTTGAATTAATTTTCCATAATAATTTATACCATCTGTTTTACATCCCCAATGAAAAGATTGGCAACTCCGGATGATTTCTTGAACATCAACTGTGACTTTACAGTTGAAGGGCTGGATTTTGTTTTCAAGTTGTAACTTTTGATGAAAAATCCCTTGTTGAATAAGGAAATGCTAATTTAGTTAATGAGGAAAATGCAACAGTAATGGAGCAAATGAAGAAAAATACATACAATGCATCAACTTATATTATCTCAAAATGATAATATTTCTTCATTGCTTGTGACGTTATATGGAGATAAAAAAATCATCAAACTTATGCTTCCATTTAACCAGGTAAAGAGAGCGAAAAACCTTTTATGCAGTAGTTCTTCAGCTCACCCTATCAATTAGCGTGAAGGGAGAGCTCTTTTATCATTGCTGTCTCAACAATGGATACTCAGAGTTCTGTTTATAGCTAGAATGTAATAAAACATTCCACGGCGAAGAGTGAAAATTGCATGTAAAATACTCACCTGTTCAGAAAGCAGTTCGTTTATTTTTCCATGGACGTCGATCAGACTACTTTCCAGTTCTGTAGAAGTTTCAAATTACCTCCAAAGTTTATGATAAACATATTCATTTATATATGCACACACACAAATGGCATAAATTATATGCAAATGTATCTTCCCATTATTTAATTATACAATCAAAATGGAAGATCCTCGTAATACTCAGCTAATTTGGAAGGATTCATGGAGAGAGAAAAACAAAGCTTATAGAGTAAAAACCTCTGGGATCCAGAATTCAAACAACTGGCAAAAAAAATTGAGCAAAATAAATATAAAAAAAAGAATAAAATGATAGGCAAAAAAATATGTGAGTTTAAAATTGTAAATGTTCTCTGAAGTAACACATAAACCTTCAGTGAAGATGGGAGCACATATTCAGCCAGTGGAGCTCTTTGGTTGTTCTTTGTCCATAGCTTGTTTCAATAAAGTTTGAATAAAGTTGTGTTTGAATTAAATGGCGTCACCCAGGACGAAGAGCTGGTTGATGCTGCTCGTCATTCTTAAAGTGTTTTCTTATCCATGCTTAGTTGGAATTGCCTTGGTCAGAGGCTTTATCTGTAAACTTGTGGGGTGGGGGGAGTAGGGTGTTAATTATCTATAATGTTATTGTTCTTCTTTTGGGCAACTCTGTGAAGGGGGAGAAACCTGAAGATGCAGCGAAAGTTAAATGTTTTCAAAGAATGTGTCTAAAAATAAAGTAAAATGCTTTAAAGTTTACTTATTCAAGCAAGTGAAATTTGTTCAGGGTAGGTACAGTAGAGTATTTTTTATCTTTTAAACTATTTATTCTTAATGCATGCGAATTAGATAGGGATTGTAAGAGTAAGGGGAGTCGTCTGAATGCTACTGGTACCATGTAAACCAATACTACCTGTCGCATGGTTGGCTGGTCGACGACTAAACCAGTTCCCCCACCAGGCTTGCCTGGTGCAGAGGGTGGATAGACACCCTACACAATGAAAAGCAAGACCTGTCAAAGGGAAGGGCAGACAAACTCTCTCAGAGGGTCAACAGCCTTCTAGCAAACATGTGCTGTGAAGCACGGGAAGGGCATCCCTTGCATCAAAGCTTGGTCTGCAATAGAACTTCCTCCATCTGTCTTGGACCTCACATGCTGCTGGATCCAGTAGGGGATGTCCAGTAGGTGGGTCTGGACCTGCGCAAACCCCTATTCACCTCCATCCATTCACACATCGACTGTTCCTTTCTGAGGAGTGGGGTATCATATCAATCCCCATATACTGACTGAAAGGAACCATCATCATCCTTTGGGTTGGATAACCAGAGCAAGTGTAAGTCTCAAGCAACCGGAAAATAGACATCTACCAATGCCAGATACCAGGGGTTTTACTGTATTCAGATCAATCACTTTTCACCTAAACAGATGAATCAGTAGTTGTGACAAATTATTACAAACTTGACAGGTTACCTCTGTTTAACTCACTGCAGAAGCAGCCCAATCTAATTAGCTTTTGGCACTTTTTGCTTTTATTTCAGGTTTGTAGCATCTGCATTTTTTTTCCCCTTTGCATTATTTCATTGATGATTGTTTGGCAAACAGCTTTGAAATATAGATTATGTCTCCTCAGCTCACAACACACAGCCAAGATCTATATTCTAGCATGATCTCTCCACAGGTTCCAACGTTGTCTGATTTCAGGACTCGAGACCTCTAAATTTCAGTCCTCTGCAAGAACATGAACTAGTCCTTCAGCAAGTAGGTTCCTGCATCTCCACTGGTAACACAAATGCCACTTCATGCTTGTTCTGGGATTCATCAGGTGTTATTCCTGAATTCCCCAGAGTGAAATGTATCCATAAAGCACTTGAATGATGCAGTGTGCTGGAAGGTGTTGGCTTTTTGATCTGCACTGGGATCTAATGCTGTTTCATTGGGAATGTCTTGAGGAACAGAACAACAGATGGGAGAGTGTAGGCTGTAAATCATTTATTTAATCAGTATGCAGTTTATACCTTATGGGACTGTGTTGGAAAGCATTTGTTTGAATCAGTGTACAAGGGCAAAAACATGTTAAAGATAGTAAACAGCCTTAAGGTGGGGGAAACCTCCAATTTTTCACCTGACCGTTTCCTCAAATTCCAACACTCCAGATTTTAGAATGGCCTGTCCATAAGCTTTCAATATGCAAATAAAACCCTCTTGTGCTGTTTTGTGTGTTTATTATAGAAACATCAGAGTCTGGATTTTAATATTTTGTCTTACCGAGAGCAGGGAGAAAGAAACAGCTGGTGGGAAGTGAAAAAAAACACTGAGTATAATGTCTGTGAGTGGCTCTTTCAACCAGTCACTAAATTAACATGCGTTTCTGAGTTTCCTTCACAATTAGGTTGAGTGTGTGTGATGGTAACGTGTATAACTCGGTTTCAGCTCCATCCTTTTAATGATAGATGCAATTATGATTCTGGAGTTGACTGAATATAGGCTAGGGCAATAGAATAGAGAAAAGCTAAAGGTATTGTGGCTCCTTGCTCAATGTCATGCTGCAGGCTAGAATGATCCACAGGAATTTCATATTGCTTGCTGATGTGAAGAGGAAACCAGCTAATGAATCAGTAAGAGTTCAGCTAAGGATAAGGAAGTGAAGAACGTGCTCTGATCCTGGATGCAGTGCTGCGAACTCATGTGACATCATTACATCAGGCAAGAGAGTGCTGGCACAAAGCCTTCTTTTGATGTGCATATAACTCATGCCCTTTTATTTTGCAATTTTTATGCAGGGGCGAAGACTATTGGACGTCCCTGCTTCGCTGCACAGAGAGCTTGAGAATCATGAAATGGACTGTGCTGGGGTTTTGGCAATGATGTGTTTGAGCAAAGAAAGATTTTGTAACATTAATATGTGGCTATCATGGATCCATACACAGCAATGGGGACACCAAGAAAACCACCTTAAATCAAATATACCAGCCTCGATCTTCAGATACATTGCACTGCTTGCTCAACATTACAGGAAAGGGATGTGTTCACACAATTCTAAAATAAAGAGTGCTGTGATCTTGAAAACCAGGTACATTCAACTGGCAGCAGACCATGTCTGAAATGATCATTGGTAATTTGCTGATAAAGCCGTCAAGGGTATGCTGGAATCTATAGTTCATGGTCCCAAATCCTTGATGAGAGACATATAGTGAGGACTCTTATCAAAGTCCCCCTCCTATCCAATTGATATACTCTGCAGGTTATCCCACTGGGAAGGGTTAATTCCATCTCCAGGCAAGAACAGGTGAAGCAGCCAAATGATAGAACCAGTATGAGGGGAAAAGTCCCATCAGTGGCAGCCAAGAACATCTAAGACATTGGAGAAGGTATTTGAGCAAACTACCTCCAGCTGTACTGAACCTACTTGGATGAAAACACATGCATGTTCAAAGGAGAAGGGTCATCAGGTCGCACAAGGCCATGAATACTGGTGTGTGCATAGCATTGGAGAATTAACCATCTATTATTTGGGTTCAGATAAATACTATTTGTTGTCTTGGTAAGGGCTTTGCAACCTCCCCCCCACCCCACCCATCCTACCCCTTTTCAAATTTTTCCGAATAATAAAATAGTAAGGGTTTGAAGCCCGTTCAAAGTATGCACATGTTTTGTTGTGAAAAAAGGGTTAGCAAACTCAGCTGGACAACAAACTTGTGGAAACATTGTGCTGATGTTAATTCTGCAGCATTGATGGCATCCACAGCTACTTGCCGACAGACATTAACTTGCAGGCCTAGAAACGGTGGCTTATGATGTACATAAACAGTCAAATGCAATATCTATATGAACATGGGTTTTCCTTCTTAAGTTTTGTTGAGATCTTGCTTCAACAGTTCAGATGCCTACATTGTAAGTTCTGGAATTCCATCCCTAAACCTTTCTTCTGTGCTACATAGCCTTCTTCCCAAGTACCTTCCATAATATCATTCAATTTTGACAGATTTTGGCCCTCAATCCCTCTCATGTCTCATCTGTTGTGCTGCATAGCCTTCTTCCCAAGTACCTTCCATAATATCATTCAATTTTGACAGATTTTGGCCCTCAATCCCTCTCATGTCTCATCTGATTGTCCCCCAAATCATCCACTAAAGAGAACAGTTTGATTTGCAATTTTTGCACCGTGTACTAGAATTATTAACAATGTCTACTGCTTTTCTGCACACAGATAAAAAGGAAAAATCATTTAAAATAGCTTGAAAATAATATCGTAGCCTTCTGACAGTAACATGCCTTATGAACAGTATATTCTGCTCTGTTGACTTGGAAGGACTGGGAGGTACAGGTCTTCTAACTAGTCAAGAGACTCTATGGACTGGCAGTTCCCTTGTTTTGATTTTGAGGTGGGGGTGGGTGGGAATGGGGAGTGGATGTCCCAGAGGTGGGTCTAAAGATGTTAAAAAGCAAATGTGGCTGCTCTGACTGATAGAACAGAATGTAATACTCAGGCAGTGTTCATTCAATGTGGTAGAATGAATAGCTTTTACACCTCTGACTTAAGATAAACTAACATTTATCATATTTTCTAAACCCTCTTCAAAACCATTCCCCTCCACTCAAATTCCTTGGCATGTTTAACACTCCTCAATGAGTGGAAAACCATCTCACTGACGCATGAGTCACACAGATGATTTGAACAGATTTCCCCAAACCCCAGCCCATTCCTTCCCATTGAGCTCCACGGTAACAATTTACGGAACAGATCCCCAATCCTGGACTGCCAATTTTTTCCAGAATCTATTTCTTCCTCTTCCATGCAAATGTGATTGGAGAAACTTGCACAATGATCTATTACATTCTGCTGTGAAGTTTTACTGTCTCTCTGTAGTCCTGGAATAACTGGGTTGCAGCTTAGCAAAAGGAACAAACTGAAAACATAAGAGTATAAGACCCCATGTACCTCTTCATAGCAGGAGACAGATTCACCAATTCTTTCTGCAGGATGGGTCTTACGTGCACCAACTCTCAGTAAAGGGAAGGTCCCGTGCATACTAACGCCCCCTGGGGAACCAATCCCACGCACACCTATTAACTCTGCTGAACTGGTCCCATACATAATGATCCCTTCTGGGGTACAATTCCAGAGACTTTTCAGTTCCATGCACTGACTCTCACCAGGTGGCAATTTAAATTTTACATTTCTAAATTTAGACATTCAGCACGGTAACAGGCCCTTTCAGTCCAGGAGCCAGTGCCACCCAATTATACCCAAATCACCTCCAACCCTGGAACGTTTTGAATAGTGGGACCAGAGGAAACCCATGCAGACACAGGGAGAACGTACAAACTCCTCACAGACAGCGCAGGAATCAAAGACCAGTCCCATTGCTGGTGCTATAATAACATTGCACTAATCACTACACTAACTGTACTGCCATGACTTTGAGACTTTCTGGGGTACATGGACATCAATTCTGTTGATTCCACATTTGTCACAATTCGTTGATTAGTCTTGTCATTCAATCTTTAATTTTCTCTGCATAGCTAAAATTCTAATAAAATTAATAAATCTGGAGAAGTCAACAACATAGAAGATCATAGATTTGCCCTCTATATTGCAATAAAATATAATGCTATCGGTTGTGGGGAACATGATAATATCCATGGTCTATGCAAAATCATGTTAAACCAAGGATGCATGGTAATTCAGATTGAACACTCACAATGTGGGGAATTTTGACAATATTTTTTTGTGGAAATTATTTCATACACTGATAGAATGTTAATAATCTCAGCATTCCTTCCCTCAGTTCTTGATGATATTGAGCTGCCTCATTGAAAGGCTGCAGTCAATGTATTCAATGTTCTCTTTCAGTGCAGTGAAGTAAAGAGTGCCTAGAAGAGATTGACAATTTATTTGCAAGGCAAATGTGTGAAGTTGAGGATAATTTACAACTGATGGTGCTCCTTTCGAGCTATTGAGTTTTTCCTCCTGGATGGTAGCTGTCACTGCATAGAAGATGTTGTACATCTTGTTGACAATGCACACCATTTCTGAAATGCACCATTGGGAAAGAAAATAAATGGTTTAAATGGTGGAAATGGTGAGAATCAGGTGGGATGGTTTTGAATATTTTAGATATCGCTACATCTACGAACAACCATGCAACTGAACAGTTTTCCACTTGACCTGACTGTGTTTGTCCTTGTCCACTTTTCCAATCATGTTCTTGTAAGAAAGCCTACTGCAATCATCCAACTTCAACAAGAACATTGAAGATTTATTTTCAAAGATTTACTTGCTCAAACAAAATTGGGGATTATGACAGACAACTTTAAGATGAACACAAAGATCATTTTAGCTTGTCTGTATCACATAGGAGTTGGAGAAACATTAAATTAACTTTTATTAAATTTAGTATCCCTAATCACATAATGATGTTGACGCATTGAGTTAGTTCAAATTACCTAAAAATGTTTCGCTGCTGATTTTCATTTGGACTGAGCATCTGATGCCTCTCATGTCAGTGTCCAACAATAGTCGGTCAGTATTGATGGATTTGGGTTGCCCTAATACTGCTTTTCCATGGTCACAATGTCCTGGTGAAACCTTTCACCAAGTTTGTCACTGACTGCACCAGATCCGCAGGAAAGTAGTCCGAGGGCAAATGCAGAAAATGAATTTTCAATGACATGTTGCACTTTATGGTTCTGTATGCTTGAAGCATGTTAAAAAAAATGACCGAAAATATCAAAAATAGGTTATATCTTTTAAAAAACTGTGTGACAGGAAAATTTTGAGGCAATTTTCATGGCCAGCAGCCCAAAATCCATAAAATACACCCAAAAGTGTACAGGAAGCAAGATCTACCTTGACCAATGTAGTCAGCCATTCTACACATGTATCTCACATTTCTAACACTCAGTTTTCCATTCTTATCTTTACGTCAATTCAAATTTCATTCTTCTCCCTATATTTACACCTCCTCAGATACGTTGCTATCTCCTAGCTTTTCCTCATCTCTAAAACCATCGCCACCACTCATATCATACAATTGTTCCCATTCTCCACCCTTACACTGACCTTCCCTTGTTTAATTCCCTCCTGACTCTGAAAGTTTAAAGACATGTTAATACTAATTTTCCAAGTTCTCATAAAGGGTGATTGGTCTGACGATGCTTGACTTGCTGGGAATTGCCAGTGTGTTTGGTGTTTAGTATTCCATCACACTCCTTTCTTGAGCTTTGTCGATGGTGAAAACTTGCTATGATTGCAGACAAACTATGACAAGTTCAGTTAATTCTGTGATCATAATGAATCCTCGGATATTTATAGATGAAGATTCAACAATGTAAGGGGAGATGCTAGGATCTCACTTGTTGAAGGTGGTCAGTGGCATAAATGTTATTTGCCATTGATCAACTCAAAGATGACTGCTGAATGCAAATATTAGCTGCCTCATTTTTTTAAAGGAAAATATTGCTGTGATGGAAACTTGGCCTATTTCCAGGACTTTTCACCACCCGCTATTTGAACTGAACACTATACAATGATCAGCAAATATCCCAATTTGACCTTTTCAATAGTGGGATTGATGAAATAGTTGAAGATGGCTGGGCTCAAATATCATCGGGAAGTTACAGTATCAAATGGTCCTGGAACAATGTTGCTCATTTCATTCCAACCATTTCACTTTAATAAATGTAAGGTGGTGTACATTGATAATTTAAAAATAATGTCTTTTTGCATGCTAAGAACAATTATTCTGAACAGAAATGTTTAATCTTGGTTTCCATTAATGCAAGGTTAGTTGATTGTATCTCCATGGAATAGAATTGAGATGGCACGGTTAGCGCAACGCTGTTACAGTACCAGAGATCAGGACTGGGGTTCGGAACCTGTGCTATCTGTAAGAAGTTTGTACATTTTCTTATGAATTGTTAATTTATTTTTTTTTTCATCTTATTTTGTGTTAAAAAATAAAAATAAAGACATTTATTGTGTGGGTTTTTCCCAGGGGGGGGGTGGTCCTCCAGTTTCCTCCCACTGTTCGAAACGTACCGGGGATGTAGGTTAATTGGGTGGCACAGGCTCGTGGGCCGAAATGGCCTGTTACCATGCTGTATGCCTCAATTTAAATAAATAAATAAACAGATTGCCGGATATATAAATAAATACATTTAAAATTTAAAAAGGTTTTCTGTTGTCTTTTGAAATCCTGGCTATGGGGAAATCACTGAAGAGGCAAAAATTGACCATCATCCATACACACCTGCTGATTATGCAGTTGAGTGGAGTCTAGTTTATCTGTTATACCCACTTGGTGATTCAATACTGAAGAAAACTGCCAAACTATTATTCCCTGGGATAAAAGGAATCGGTTTGGTTAAGTATGTTGTTTGATGCACCACAAAAGAAAGCATTTTAGATCAATTGCTTCACTTCTATTTGTTATTTCTTTTTGCTTTTCAGTGAAAACTAAGGCCACCATTCTTTGAACAAAGTATGAAAACTTCTTTACAGAATTGTAAGTTCAAGAATATTCATTTAATCTTGTAATACCCTTGATTTAATAATCCTCCAGGCCCTTGAAATAGAATATCAATCTTAACTTGCATTTGCACATATTGCTAACAGAGACTTCTGGAAAATTTCTGAATAATCAAATATTCATAAAATGTATTTTATATCTATGCTTGCATTGCTTTGATTTTCTTCCTTTTCAAAGCAATTTATACCTATCTTGAGTACCTGACAAGTGGATCTCAAATCAGTTAACAATGATTGGCCTGTCTCACATAATCAAGTTACTTCAATCTGTGCTCTCTTTAATGGACTGGAAATATTTTAAGCCCCTAACAAAGCAATAAATAAGAGTACTTGATCACGAGGTGATTTATGCACCTCAAAATAACTTAGGTGCATTTACAGGCATGATCATAACATTAACACCAGTAGCTTGAAGCACGGTTTGCTGCATCTAAGTGTTAGAGCAGGGGTCTCAAACTCAATTTACCCGGGGGCCGCTGGAGGTAGAGTCTGGGTGAGGCCGGGCCGCATCAGGTTTTCCACAAGAAAAGCTCTTACAAAAACATTCCAATGTTATCAAATGTCTTTATTTTTATTTTTTAACACAAAATAAGATGAAAAAAAATAAATTAACAATTCATAAGAAAAAAAATAAAAACAATCAGTAAAAAATAAATAAAATGAAAATAATATTAATGAAAATAATAATAATACAGCAGATATAGAAGACTGAAGAAACCACATATAGTTGCTGACTGGAGAAATGTAATTATTATTATTCAGATTCAAATGTCTGTATTAACAGTTCTTTAACCTTTAACTTTCTGAACATTAATGGAACATTGAACATAAACTGTTATGAACTTGTCTTCTTCTGCCTACTTCTTACTGCTAGAGATCTGGCAGCGCTTCCTCTCGCATAGCCGAACCACATTTGGCTTAAGGGAGGAGGCAGTTGAGACCCTCAGTAGGGCTTGAAGATGCTTGTCAGTAAGTCTGGACCTGTACTTGGACTTATTGAAGTTCAAGGTAGAGAAGAGCTTTTCGCACAAGTATGTACTCCCAAAAAGACACATGGTCCGCTTGAACATTCGGGAAAGCTCAGGGAAGCTGGGGGGCAATTCTCTCAAAAATTGCCCAAGCTTGTCTGCTTTTCCACTCACCTCCCTGAACTTGGTTTTGAGTTCAGAGTTGCACTGCAGGTCAATGAGCACCATTTGAAGCACAGGAGGGGCATCTTGCACATCAAAGGAGAAGGGGTCCACAAAAATTTGAAATGTGGCTCTGTTTCAGTGTTTAGCTGATGCGTCTTTTCCGCTTCTTTTTCTGTCCCGCTGAGCAACAACTTCCGGGTTCAGACTGGCTGCCGAAGCGCGTGAAGCGGAAATTGCGCATGTGCCGCGTGCATATAATGACAAATAGAAAATGCACACAAATATGCTTATATTCGCAATAAGCCCAGCCAAAGTCCCACCCCCGTGATTGGTAGGTTCGTTCAGCTCCGCACACAACACTGAAAAGTGCCAATCATATCAAACTCGCGGGCCGCACTAACATTGAACTTTAATATTAAGGCAGGGCCACAAACTATCGTCCCGAGGGCCGCAGTTGGCCCACTGGCCGCAAGCTTGATACCCCTGTGTTAGAGGATGGTTGTTAAAATATGTTTTAAAATTGAATCATGCAATGTCTCTCTCAAGCACAAAACAGATGGTGAAGGGTCAGATTTGGTGGTTTTCCAACATTGCATTCCAACTGACAAAAGGCA
The DNA here is from genome assembly GCF_036971445.1 of Narcine bancroftii. Classification (NCBI taxonomy): domain Eukaryota; kingdom Metazoa; phylum Chordata; class Chondrichthyes; order Torpediniformes; family Narcinidae; genus Narcine; species Narcine bancroftii. The sequence continues at coordinate 164,025,753 of NC_091473.1, read as the reverse complement.
AAGGAGGAAAAACCCAACACCCAACCCCAACCAACCATTTTTCCCCTGCAGCCGCTGCAACCGTGTCTGCCTGTCCCGCATCGGACTTGTCAGCCACAAACGAGCCTGCAGCTGACGTGGACTTTTACCCCCTCCATAAATCTTCGTCCGCGAAGCCAAGCCAAAGAAGAATTCCAACAATAAAGAACATGCAATGGATATGGGTTGTTGTGAGTGAGGTTTGTCAGTCGGGCCACAATGGGTCTCACTTGTTAACAGAAAATGCATATTTGGTGGGCCAAACTATCACCTGTAATTGAGAATATCATCTAAAATCACACTAAATAAATAAAAGTGAAGACAGAAAATATAATACATTGTGGCGGCCCACAATTGCAGAGATCGGGCCGGCATATCACATGGCAGCAGACGCGGACAGAGATCGCTAAAGCAACTCCCAGGACAACAAACTAGAGGGGGTAGAAGCTGGGGCAGCATCAGACCAACTCAGCAGAAACAGGCTGGGGAAGAAGGGCATTCATATACACGGATGTTCCCGCCCACTATTGTTATTCACATGGCTGCCTCAGTCAATCAGCAAAAACAGCGGGAACTTGAACAGTATAAAAGCAGCCTTTCCAGCCCTAATAAAGGAGTGAGCTTAACCTGCCACATTGTGTGTGTGTGTGTGTGTTTCTTTATAGCGGTCGGCTACAATATGATCTGCCACTTACTCATTCGGGCCAGTGAATTTGAAAGTTAACACCCCACCCACTCAAAAAACAAAAAAAACAAAGTCTTGTATTCAGAATGCCAGCTGTTCACAATTCAAATCCAAAGGCTAACACTTCCCCTTACCCCAGTGAGAAAGCTGAACATGTCTGCCCCTAATCTTATCAAGAATCTCTGAAGGTTAGATATGCGGGCCTGTCCCAAACGAAAGTGAATTCTGGGAAAAGAAAAAGGTAGGGATAGCAAGTTAAAGAACCAAATCAGCTCTTCAAAAGTGCTCTTTGAAATTCCAATTAAGAAACAAGGTCAGACCCAAGTGGATAAGCCTGGGTTCAGCACTAATGTGGGAACTGGCCTCACTGGTGGTTTGGAACACAAACCTGATCTTGAACACTGCATTCCAACAATAAAGAACATGTAATGTATATGGGTTGTTGCGAGTGAGGTTTGTCAGTCAGGCCACAATGGGTCTCACTTGTTAACAGAATGGTACTACAGTATTTGATCTGGTGTTATGTGCCACCTGTCATGACTTCAAGTGGATCCCCAAGAACAAGACTGACATTGAGTCAGGCTCTAGGGACGAGGCAGACAACATGTGCAGGCTTCAGGTGCAGTCAGCAATGACACTCTACCATCATCAAGATCAACTGGATGATCATGTCACCAGTCATTCTTTTTAAGAAGTTTTTCTCTCCCAGGGTTCAGAAACCCTTCCTCAGTTGGATTTACAAGGAAATTTATATTCTGTACCAATATTATACAGTGCACACATCCCACCTGCCTCTTCTCCATCACAAGGGGACCAGGAGTTCCAAGCTCCCTGGTGCTAAGGAAGTCCAGCAGGATCTCCAGACCCCCAGACCGCTTAAATTGTAAATTTGTAAATAACTGTACATTTTTCAATTTTTTTTTCTGAATCCATGTTTTCTGACTTTATTCACAGACCCTAAATTCTACAGGAAGGGGTGAATGCAGTGAACTGGGATTCACTGGTAGTGTGTTGTGCTGTTAGCTGGCTTCTCCCCCCAGCTCTGCCCCCATCTGTTCACATATAACCTTGGTTTCCCGCCTTAACCCAGAACCCTTCTGAAGACTACTGTGAAACCCTAACCATAGTTAGAAGCTAATAAAAGCATTTGTTGTCCCTCCAGTTTTGAGAGCTTTTATTCGCGCTACAGTGTAGACCAAACATATTGTGTAATCCAGTCTGTCTTGTGATGGTTCTTCAAGTTAATCATATTGACAAAAGATTCTGATCTGTTTCAATTAATTCTAAATATAAGACTCAGTGGAAACAGAATCTTGCTCAGCACATGCAAAACTACATGAAATCAAAGCCTTCCCCCCCCCCCATGTTCTGGTTTGCCTGATTCTATAGATTTAGTCATACAGCATGGCAACGGCCAGTTCTCCCCACAAGCCCATGCCACACAATTACACCCAATTGACCTGTATGTTTCGAATGGTGGGAAGAAACTAGAGCTCCTGGGAAAAACCCAGGCAGACATGGGGAGAACGTACCAACTCCTTTCAGACAGTGTGGGATTTGAATCCCGGTCCCAATCGCTGGCACTGTAACAACATCATGCTAACCGCTACGGTAGCCATGCTGCCCATATTCCTGGTATATTCCTGCTTCTTTCCATTCTATGAGTGTGGTGATACACCACTAGCCTACTGCAGGGGGCAACCTGTGTACCTGCAGAAGAGCACTGGAGGACAAGGCAACACCAGGCCGGCTGCCAATCAGCTGACCTGAATGGACCAAGCCCCACCCAGTCAGCTGCCAATCACCCTCCGGGATATAAGCTAGATCCGGCCCCTTGAGGCCAGTCTCAGAGCCAGCACAGCCAGCTCTGTGGAAGTTTATGTGGAATAAAGCCTGTTGAACAGTTTTTATGTTCTGTGTCTGCTTTTCTGCTCGATAGCACATCACAATGAGTTGTTTAGCATTGTAAGTCCTGCTTGGTGGTCAGGACCATATTGCTCAATCATCAGCCCTAAAAAGGCAAAGCTTGCAGCTACTCTGCTTTCATTTTGGTCAGTGTTAGATTCCATTAAGAGCAGTGGTTTATCTGAGGTCAACAATTCTTGGCCTATACTTTTTTGCAAATGAAAATGTAATTACACTGAGATATTGTTTGTTGTTATCAAATATTGAACTTCATAAATCAGAACAAGAAAGTGAATTATGATGGGTGCAGATCACACAGATTGGGTGATCACTTCACTGAAAACTTTCACTGTGGGTCTACCTTTGAGTTTCCTGTATCCAATAATTTTAACTCCTCCAACTAGTCCTGCTCAGATGTTTGACTTCGGCCTCATCCACTGACAAGGTCAAGCTAATTGCAAAGTTAAGGAACAACACATCACATTCCTCCATAAACCTAACAGTATCAATATCAATGTTTCCAATTTTAGGCAATTCACACACCCATCTGATTCCATTGTTTCCATCTTTACTGACTCCTGTATTTAATTTTCTCTCTCTCCCTTTACCTGTTCCTCCACTTCTCACACCTTCTGTCCTACACTCTATTACTGATGTGCCTCCTCCAGCTTCTTTTTATTCGTAATATTCCCTTTAGTCTCAATTTGGATGCTTCTCATATCCTGTCCGATATCTAGCAACTGAAGAATCTTGTGTTTTTTTACGATGTACAAGCATCATTATTATATTGGAAAGCATATTTGACATAACAACTAACACAAAACCCATTTCAAAGACTCATGCCTCTCTGAAATCCTGCCTGTAAGTTGACTCACTGTGCAGATTGAGTCTGAGTTTGCTGCATTCGTTCCATGCTGCAACAAATAAATCGATGTGATATTCATGAGAAAAATCAGTACAAATGTAAGAAACTCTTTTGAAGGAACTATTGATGTTTGTTAACATCCTATTATTTACTCACCAAGGAAAGCGAAGTTGCTTAATTATTATTCAGTGGACAAATCACAAACTTTTAAATAGGCAAGTGTTGGTTTGAAGATGGAGATATGGGGCTGAAAATCCACAGGGAATGTAATAGTGAGGCCAATGAAGTTGGAGAGCTGCCTATTGGCAAAGTTTACTGCAACCTCTATTGGAATTCATGTTTAAACCTCATTATCCCACCAATTGGCATGAATGTTTGGTCATAACAAGTAAGTCTTGATTTAAGAGGACTCCTGGATTTGATTGCCTGAGGTCATGGAGGTATTTCCTATATTTCTTCCCTTCAATTGTCCTTGGCTTTCCCTTTTTTTTTGCTTTCAATTTTTATTGCCTTTCCCAGGAGCATATATTGCAATAGGGAATGAATCGGAAGCAAAGAAAAAAGAATAGTATTCAGTCAGGATGCTCAGGTCATCATTCTGTGGGAAGACTTGTGTGTTTGACAATATTGTAAATTCTTTAAACCTTCAGGTATCTCATGTGTGGGAGACTTGATACACCTGCTGCCCTTACTCATTATTGTCACAAGTAAGATTCATGGGAAATAAGATGGGAGCAGATTCCCTGATGCACAGATTTTGACAGGAATGTTCAAATTCATTGATTCCTCACAAGAATGATTTTTTTTTTCATTTTAAATTTGGACATTCAACTCAGTTATAGGCCATTTCAGCCCACGAGCAAGTGCGACCTAATTACACCCAATTAACCTACAACCCTCCCCCTGCCCCCCGCACCTCCCACCCCCACCCACATTTCGAAGGTGGAGGAAACTGGGGGAAATCCACGCAGACACAGGGAGAATGTGCAAACTCCTTGCAGACAGCACGGGATTTGAACCTTCGAACTCGTCCTAATCGCTGCTCCTGTAACGGCGTGGTGCTAACTGCTACACCAACCAAACTGCCCAAGATTTTTATTTTCAACACTTCTTAGCATTAAAACAGGCAATGGAAGAAACAAATAAGGCAGGATCTGTTGGAGCTGGCCACTGCAGACTGTGTGACAAATGTGTCATCTTTCTCTCTTCAGGAAATTTAATAGGACCCTGGCATCTGCTGTTTCTAAAATTTTGAAGTAAAGAGCAACATGATAGAAGTGAATAGGCCTGGTGTTATACTGCTGCACACGACTCATCCCCAGTACCGACCGATTTCTGTAGCTCTTAAAGGTAGCATCGATATCTTGTCTCATGCAGGGATGTTCAGTCTCTGATGACAATGTTGCAGAGTCCCTGCTGCACTTTCAAATGAGCTGGTAGCGTGATGGTTGGTAACTGTACTGATTTTGATATTCAGAGGCAGTTTTTGAATTTTTCAATGGTCTGTGTAAAACAGTGCTGAACACCAACCAGAATTTCTTTAATGAATAAAATGCAACTCTTCATTCATAACATTTCCACATTGAACATCACTTGCGGTTTTCGTCTATTTTTGATACTGACTGCTTTTTCTGTTCTCGTCTTTCATGGAGACTGAGAACAAGGCATATTGCAGAAGGAAGACTATTTTGCACTACTGTATCTTTCAAAATGATCAATCGAAGAGGAGGAGTTGGATGGGTGGAGAAAAGTTCATGGAAACTGTTCAAAGCCTGTTGTTTATCAGGATTCTTCACTTTGGGACTATGAATCCTCTCTTAATAACTCTTCAAATCGATGATCAGTAAGTTCCTTACATATGTGGGTGTTGTAGCATGAAAATAAGTTCTTTTAAATAATTCCATTCCAGGCTTAAATGCTCCAGCCAAAATTCTAACGTTTGCATCTGCAGAAGAGGATGCAGGCCCAATGAAAATATTTGATATGATTAAAAATAAGATAGGATAAAAATCATCTAGAGAAAACCAGAACTGCAGGTGCTGGGCTCTTCAACAAACAATGAGAGGCTGGAGAAACTCAGCATATTAGGCAGTATCCAGGGAGAGAAATGGTCAGTCCATTGGGCTGCCAACCCGAAACACTGACAAACTATGAACGCTGTCCAACCCCAACCCACCAATTTTCCCCTTCAACCGCTGCAACCGTGTCTGCCTGTCCCGCATCGGACTTGTCAGCCACAAACGAGGCTGCAGCTGACGTGGACATTTACCCCCTCCATAAATCTTCGTCCGCGAAGCCAAGCCAAAGAAGACATACATGTCACACATACAACTCTGAGATTCTTTTTTCTTGTGGGCATGGCAGAATGATCACTAATTGGTAGTGCAAAAATTAACTGTCCGCATTGTGAACATGTAAACAATCAAAAGAACTGTAAACAGATAACAAATGCAAACAAACTGATTGTGCAGAGAGGGCAAAGAAAATCAATAATGTGCACAAGCATGAGTCCTTAAATGAGTTCATAAATGAGTTTGTTGTTGAACCTGGTGGTGTGAGTCTTGTGGCAACTATATCTCTTTCCTGATGGTAGCAGCGAAGACAGGGCATGTGCTGAGTGATATGCTTTGATGATTGCTGTTGCCCTCCACCGTGCTTTCTTCACAATTGCCATTGGTGTATTGGGTCGAGGAAAGATCCTCCGAGATAGTGACTCCCAAGAACCTAAGTGTGCTCACCCTCTCCACCTCTGATCCCCCAATGATCATTGGATTGCACACCTCTGGCTTTCCCTTCCAAAAGTCAATCAGCTCCTTCGTTTTGGTGACATTGAGAGCAAGGTTGTTATTGTTCCCCCATTCAGCCAAGTTTTCAATCTCCATCCTGTATGCAGACTCATCGCCATTCTTTATACAACCCACCAGCATGGTATTGTTGCCAAAGTTGTAGATGGTGTTATTGTCACACCGTACTACACAGTCATAGGTGTAAAGTGAGTAGAGCAGGGGGGGACTAAGAACACAGACCTGTGGTACACTCCGGTACTGATGAAGATTGTGGAGGTGAAGTTCTTACCAATCCTCACTGATTGTGACCTGGAAGTGAGGAAATCCAGGATCCAATTATGCAATGGGGTGTTAACTCCCAGGGCTTGGAGTTTGCTGATTAGATTTGAGGGGATGATGGTGATAAATGCCAAACTGCAGTCAATAAGGAACATGCTAATGAATGCATCTTTGCTGTCCATGGCTTTGTGTAGTTTACATTATTTACGTAAAATGTTGCATTGTCCAAAGTGGAAAATTGAGCCAAGGCAACAGAGTCAGTTAGTGATGGAAGTAAAGGTGGTGTTTGGGGAGGGACCAGTCAAATTTGTCAAATCCTCCCTGAACTTTTTGAATCAAAACTTTGTAGATACACAATTTAAAGAGTCCTAATGAAAATCAGGTACAGCATCATCTAGAAAATGAACAAATTACCAAAACTAGAACTGGCATTGCCAGAAATGCATAACAGGTTTGAGATATCAAAAATGAGAAATCATACATTTCTAAATATTATTTTGCAGAAGAGGGGTTATGCTTTCACAATATATATTTTATTTTGAATGTTTTAATTTTAAAATAAAAAAATATATATAACTATTTATCTATTTATTATTTACATTTTTTGTAAGCATGACACCTTTTGAAAAATAATATATCTGTCATTTGCATTTCTAAATGACAGACATCGTTTATTTCAAAAAGTCTGCTTTTATTTCAGATCTTTGCATTTAAATTTTTTTATGGACGAAACTACCATTATTTTGCAGCTGACTCGACTGAACATATAAACGAGCAGTAAATTAGTCAGCTCAATTCTTACAGGCTGCCAGATTGATGGCAGATCACCCAGTGAAATTGGTCTGCAATTCTACTATCCCACATCTTCAGTGAGTTATTCTCAGGCACCAACATAAAACCCTCAGGGAATCAACTAAGCTCAGAACTTTCGCTTATTGCTTGCTAAAGGCACGAAGCTCATGCCTGCAGGGAATATGATGCATTCAGACCACCCACAACCAGACATCACAGAGGTATCCATCATTCACATTACCAGAATCTTTTCATGTTGCTTTTGAAGCTGCAAACACTCAGATTCTATGGTCCTCTCTCTCCATGGGCCTTTAGTTTTCTATTTTTACACACAATGGACAGAGCTATGTGTTCAACAAAACTCCACCTGAATTTACTAGATGAAGATTATAGATCCACTGCAGCCCATCTATTCCAGAAGACTAAATGCAATTAGCCTTAAACTAGTACTTGTCATCAGCTAAACGCAATCACTTTATTCCCAGTGTTAAAAAAAAAATCTCCAGTTAATCTACAAGGTCATTTAGATATTCTTATAATGTCTGCACACTGTCCTGGAGAGCACTGACTGGTTATAACCTCAAAGCAATGGGACCAGAGAATTTTCACACCAATTAACTTTAATATACTCATCAGATCAGAACCCAATTCCAGATGACCCCACATGTTTTCCTTGAATAATATCTAAAAATAACTTGGGCTGACAGAGAGATAGCAGAGCCATTGTGAGCTTTGAATTTTGTATCCATTCTGCCAGATTCAGATTAATTTTCCTATGTTATTTGAAGGAGGAATTTAAATACATTTGAGCTGAAATTTTGGACAGCTGCAACTAAATTAATTGTAAAATTAGAAAGAATGTTACATGATTTATTGTGGAAAGTCAAAGCCAAGAGTATAAAATATTCAAGGGAAGTAGAAATCTATTCTTGTCAAGACCATAATGAGGAAACAATTATCATTATTTTGTTGCTTTAGTCGAAATGGTTATTTTACTTCAACAGTGTTCTATGTGAGCAAGATAATTGGCCAGTTGCAGATTCTTGTCTCATTTGACAGTAAACTCCATCAAATACCAAAGAAAATAATACTACTATAAGTTTGTTCCCAGTTCCCAGTGTATGACATGCCCAAGGTTGATTACATTCTTGCAATTGTCTTGTCATTCAAGGATTGATGGGACAAAAATCAGAGCTACCCCAATACCTAACTACAGGAGCTTATTTAGACTTTAGGAAGTCTAAACCAGAAAACCAGAAGTGTTCGATCCAGTGATCATTGCAGTATCAGTGGTGGAGAGATGAGCTTATCTAAATTCCTAGGAGTCACTATCGCTGAATTTGCTGACTGGATCCAATACAGACCAGTTTGAGGGCACCAGTACCTCTGAGTGGAATGCCCTGCAATAGGTAGCAGACCCAGTCCTGCACATTACAGGGAAAAGTCCACCCACCATCGAGAAAATCTACATGGGACGCTACCATCAGAGAGCATCAGCAATCATCAAGGATCCACACCACCCAGGACACGATTTGTTCTTGCTGCTGCCATCAGGAAAGAAATATAGGTGCCACAAGACTCACACCACCAGGTTCAGGAACAGCTGGTATCCTTCCACCATCAGACTCCTCAACGACAAACTCAATCAGAGACTCATTTAAATGCTCTTGCTTTGCACATTATTTATTACTGAACATTTTTTTTCTGTATTTGCTGTCAGTTTGTTTACATTTATTTCTTTGTTTATATTTCTCTCTTATATGTGCATTTTTTTTTGAGTACAGTTTACACCATTGATAAGTAGAATTTCTGCCTGGCCCACAGGAAAATGAATCTCAGGTTCGTGTGTGATGTCATGTATGTACTCTGACAATAAATCTGAACTTTGAACACCTATAGCTCACTTATAGTAACAAAATATCATTTTCAAAAAGGACCTCCTCTGACTTAGTGCAATTTGTATACACCTACTTTCTGTTGACCAAGCTTTTGCCCTACAGTTCCTATATTAGTTTTCGGACATCATTATTTATCTAGAGAGCTCTTCAATGAGACACTGCAGTTCCTATAAATGTCAATGCACTTTTAAGAACGGGGTGGGATAGTGGGCCGCGGGAGAGTGCAGGTAGCAGACCACCGGAGCAGAGGGGGACAGCGGGCCACGGGAGAGAGTAGGTAGCCCTGAGAAAATTATGGTACACTTTTTACATCAGGACCTGAGTTGTCCTGGAATGCCTACTCAACGTACACATGTAAACAAATAAATAAATATAAACAAATCAGGCGTGCAATACAGAAAAAAAATCAATAAAATGCATTTAAAAGTTAATGACATCTTTTGTTTGTTTTCTTTTTACCAATTATTTGGATTAATTTAGCAAATATGGGTTTCAACATGATTATCACAGCTTAATTCAATAGCTTGTTTCTCATACGGATTAAGGAACAGTCTGATGTAGTTCCATTCATTTTTTTTTTAACTTATGCATATGAGATGACTTGTTGTGGGTTTTCCGAGGATAGCACTAGATAAATTGACAGAATGGTATAAACAAGGAGGCTTACAATTGCCAAACTTTAAAAATTATTATAGAGCCGCACAATTAAGATACCTATCAGATTTTTATCAAACAAGGGAAAAACCAGACTGGACGAGATTAGAATTAGATAAAATAGGGGAAAAGATACCTGAACACATATTATATAAATGGGACGAAAAATTGGTACAACATAGAACTTCTCCAGTATTACATCATCTCCTCAATATTTGGAAGAAGATCCATGTAGAAAGAAATAAAACAAATTATCAATTACCAAAACTAATATTGACGCAAAATAAGCTACTCCCTTTTACAATAGACAACCTTTCCTTTAGAGAATGGGAAAAAAAAGGGATTAAAAGAATAGAAAATTGTTTTTCAGGAAGTAGATTCTTATCCTTTGAACAAATGAGAGATAAGTACAATATAACTGGAGATACAGCGCTGGCATATTACCAACTGAGATCCTACTTGAAGGATAAATTAGGAAGCAATTTGAGTTTACCAGAGGGAAGAAACCTTGAATATGTGATTACAGATACAATGTTAATCAAAAGATTTATAACAAATATGTATATTAAACTGCAAGAAAAGGAGAATGAGGAAACAAATGGTAAAACTAAACAAAAATGGGAACAAGATTTAAATATAAAGATAAAAAAGGAAACATGGGAGAAATTATGTTCTGGAACGATGAGAAATACAATAAATACGAGGCTACGTATGATACAATATAATTGGTTACACAGACTATACATTACACCGCAAAAGTTAAATAAATGGGACCCAACAGTATCTGATAGATGTTTTCAATGTAAAAAAGAAATGGGAACAACAATTCATGCAATCTGGACATGTGAGAGAGTAGAAAAATTTTGGGATGATCTCAATCAGATATTAAATAAAATAACAGAAAACAATATACCAAAGAATCCAGAGATCTTTCTCCTAAGTAACATAAAAAACAAAGAATTTGGAATTGATTTGGAGGATGCACAAAAAAGATTTGTTAAGATAGCCCTAGCCGTAGCAAAAAAATGTATTATGTCAACCTGGAAATTGGAAGATAATTTGAAAATACAACAATGGTATATAGAAATGAATAAATGTATTCCATTAGAAAAAATAACATATAGGTTAAGAAATAATATTGAAATATTCGAACAAGTATGGGAGCCTTACATTAAATACAATAGCGAAAACCTACCGGGGACAAACATTACCTAAGTTGATGGAAGGAGAAGGAAAGAAAAGAATGGACTCTGTAGAATTTCTGGTGTATTTTTGTTGAATGACAACATTGTTTGACTGGTTTAATGTATCCTAGATTTTGTACTTTAAATGGACGGGAGGGGGGGGGTGGGGGGGTGGCTTGGGAGGAGTGGGGGGGGGGAGAAAAAGTCACTGTAAATGTGTGAAAAAGAAAAAGTGTGTATCATGGCTATTGTGATTTATGGTGTGAAAAATAAAAAATTTAAAAAAAAAAATTTGTATGTAAGTGTATATGTTAAACTGAATAAAAATATTTAAAAAGAAAAGTTAATGACATTTTGAATACATGAGGTAGCACCAATGCAGTTGTCTATATAGCAGAGGAACAGTTGGGGAGTGGTACCTGAGGAGGATTGCAACAAGGATTGTTCAACATATCTGCAAAAAGGCAGCTCACTTGAGCCCAATGCATGTGCTCCAAGAACATGGAATGTCCAGCTGGAATATCATAATCACAGGAGAATCAGATAATGACATGCTCAAGGCAATATTCCTGAATGACATCAGCTACACACCAAAGAAGATCACAGCACAGGGCAATGGCCACAGACACACATGTGCACGTGCATCGACACATGCACGTAGGCAGCCATGCACACGCATGTTCAAGGACAGTACAAAGACCTGGCATTAAACACATTACTTGCTGTTTTCAGGACCTGGTCCAGAAGCAGCAGATCACACTGGACAATAATTATTTTTCAAATGTTTTGATTCTTGAAAAAAAAAATTGGGTATTACGATAGACAACTTCAAGCTGAACACAGAGAGTTTCAGATTTGCTGTATCATGTAGGAAGTTGGAGGAACATTAAATGACCTTTTATTGAATTTTGGATGTTTAATCACATAATGTTCCTTTGAGCCAAGCTCACAGGATGTCTTCACATGTGAGGAGCTCAGGGTCACCAATTTTACAACCGGAGTAGAGCTCATAAGCTTCCTTAATAAGTGCCGTCATGCTGCATTTTTGAGCCTTAAGCATAAACTCGCCACAATTGTAACAGAATGTTTTGTAGCTGTTGCAACATTGACCAGACATTTCTGCGGTGTGAATCTTCCTGAAGACAATAGTCCAGTTAAATTCAATAAGATGAAATCACGAAGAAGGCTCACTAGCAGCTATACTTTGTGAGGGGTCTGAGAAGATTCAGTACATCACCAAAAACTCCTGAAAACTTCTACAGGTGTTCTGTGGAGAGCATTCTGGCTGGTTGCATCACTACCTGGTATGGAGGTGCCAAATCTCAGGATAAGAAAAAACTCCAGAGGGTTGTTAACTAGGCCTGTGACATCACAGGCCCCAGACTTCATTCCATTGAGGACAACTACATGAGACAGTGTCTTTAAAAAAATCAGCCTCTGTCCTCAAAGACCCCCACCACCCACGCCATGCCTTCTTCACTCTGCTACGATCAGAAAAATAGTACAGGAGTCTAAACTCGAGCAATCAGCTACACAAGGACAGCTTCTTCCCCAATGCCATCAGATTCATGAATAATCAATGAACCAGACACTGCCCTACTTTTTGTGCATTTTAAAATATTTATTTTTGCAAGATGATTATAATATGAATGTTTGCACTATAATATTGCCACAAAACACCAAATTTCATGACTTGCTCATGACAATAAATTCTGATTCTGATAAATGCTATTGTTAAGTACACTCAGTTTGCCATTGCCTGAAGACCATGTGCATTAACATGCGTTCAATCTATAATCAATGTAATGCACAGCATCTGCATATGTGAGCTGCTTTTATAGCCTGTCTGCATCTATCCTGACTAAGTATGCCCAGGCTCAAGACAACATTTGCATGACACCTGCACTGTGCATGCCCAGGCATATGGGTAAAATATGATAGGAAATCACAAAAATAGGTTATATCTAAAACAAATATGCTTTTAGGAACATTTTAATGTAATTTTCATGATCTGCAGCCCAAACTCCATAAAATGCACCCAAACGTGTTCAGGAAGCAAAATCTTCATTGTCCCATATAATGCCTATTGTGGATTCAGTGAATGAATATTGACATTGCCAGCCTCAGGGACATGATGCATGATGTAGGGAAACCTCACACTTCTGAGTGTATTCAGGTGTGGAAGGGGTCTCTGGTCACGTTCAGTTAGGCCTGGAAGCAGTCTAGCCAATATGCGAACTCCTCAGCCACGTCGGGGGGGACAGAGGGTAAGCATCAGAGGTGCAATTGTTACATAATATGAAACCTAGAATGTACATTCATGAAATTCTTTAACATTTTGTCCACCGTACGGCAGACAGAGAGTCACCATTTTGTCCAGTGCCCCTCACAGAAACCTAAAGCACCTGGTGTTCCTAGGTAGTCTCCCCTCTAAGTACTGACCAGTCCTGAGCCCGCTCAGACAATCTCAAGTGTATTCAGGCTATTAGGTGTTGTATGGTCATGAGAAACAATAGTTGACTACAGAGTATACAATTGCTTAGGACATTGAGAGGAAGTATAATCCAGGATGAGAGTAGCACAAATAAAATCAGCTCCCTCCACATGGGCAGGAGCGATTATGGTACAGGAACCAAAGCAGCAGTGCCAATGCAGTTGCTTGATGTGACGAAGAATGTAAAGCTTCAGCTGGAAGGGGAGCTAACTAGTTAAACGTGAGATCTTCCTGGGAGAAGAAAAGCTAGCAGTTTGGATAAAGCAGGATAAAAGTAGAGTCATGGCTGATGTGTGCAGTGAACTGGGATTCACTGGTAGGATGTTGCGCTGATGACTGGCTCCACCCCCATCTGCTCACATATAACCCTGGTTTCCCAACTAGACCCCGAACCCTTCCGAAAACTAATGTGAGACCCCCACCCTTAGTTATAAGCATTTGTTCTCCCTCCGGTTATGAGAGCTTTTATTTGTGCTACAATTTTATTAGCTTATGCCCTAAAGATGGAAACGCCACTCAAGCCAGATATGTTGCTAATAGACCCTCTGTCCCCCAACCTGGCTGAGGAGTTCACATATTGGCTAGACTGCTTCCAGGCCTAACTGAATGTGACCAGAGACCCCTTCCACACCAATGAATTCAGGAGGTCTGCACTCACTTAGAGGATAGGAACGAAAGGGCATGCAGTCATCAGGGACTGCACTACATATAATGCTGCCATTGAGGCATTGAAAGCTAGGTACCTGAAGTCGCAAAACGAGGACCTAGGGAGGCACCAACTCACTCTATGTCGCCAATGGCCAGGAGAGACCATCAATGACTACCTGTTGGATCTGTGGATGCTTGCCAAGAAGTGCAGGTACGAAGCGGCTAGGAGCCGCGTTAGTGAGGAAGAACAGATCCGGGACACTCTAGTCACAGGGGTCCACTCGAGGTACATGAGGCAGCGACTGCTTGAGTAGGGAAAGAAAGACCTGGCTAACCACATTGAGCTAGCAAAATCATTGGAAAAGGCAAGCTCGAGAATGACGACCTCGAAGCCAGTAGGCTCACTCAGCCAGGTGACCCCTTCCAAGGACCGGTCACTCCCACTACCCCTGCCCTAACAGCTGCCGCTTCCTGCGCTAGGCAACGGACCCGTGCTAGGGAGTGCTTTTTCTGCAGCAACTGTCAGCATCCCCAATCATGTTGCCCGTCTAAAGACTCAGTGTGTTCCAGCTGTTGCAAGAAAGGGCAGTGGGTGAGGATTTTCACGGGAGGGGAAACCTGGGGAAGTCCACGGCTTGCACTACTCCCAGATCCAATCCCAGCTCCAAGCTGTCTGCCCCGAATTCATCCGAGTCCACTCTGACAGAGGGTGGCAATGAGGAAATAGCGCAAAAAGGCTCGGTGGCCATCTTGCCGCAACCCAAATTCAAATGGTGCTATCATCGTTGGAGGAGGAAGGAGGCCAGCTATCTTGCCATGCCATGAGGTCAATAGCAACTTGCCCCCGCAGGGTAACCCAGGATGGTGAGAGCCACTCGAGTAAGGAGTAGAATGTCTCTGGGGTCCTAGCCTCATTGGTCTTAGATAAGGACTGACCTCACGATTTTAAGGGACCTCTCCCCTCCACGAACAGGAACACCTTCTTCCTTTCTATCATTGATGAGTACTCCCGGATCCCATTCACCATTCCATATCCAGAAATGTCCACTGTCGGTCACAAAGGCCATAGATTCCATTTTTGCCTAGAAGGTACTGACAAGCTATGTCAGTACCTGCTGGGGCATCACATCCAGCAGGACTACTAGCTACCACCGGTGGGAGAACGGGCAGATGAAAAAGGAAAACTCCACAATCTGGAAGGCTGTCAAACAGGCCCTGAAGGCAAAAGGCCTTCCAGAATCACGCTGGCAGGAAGTGCTCCATTCCATCTGGTAGCTACTATGTACCGTGACCAATGCTGCTCCTCACGAGCTTGTATTCAATTTCAAAAGAAGGTCGGCATCGGAAACTACACTCCCAGTCCTTCTCACTACTCCTGGTCCAGTCCTTCTCTGGAAGCACATGAGGCGAAGCAAGACTGACCCCCTGGTGGAAAGGGTGAAACTGCTTCACACCAATCCAACATACACCTATGTGGAGAACCCAGATGGCAGGGAGGACACAGTCTCCATCACCCGCCGGCACTCGCCAGAACAGAGGGTCCGTTGCCTTTTGCCCTGTGAGGCACAGAGCTTATTCTCGCCACCCCCAGACAGGGCCTCAGGGGATCTGGTTCAGGAGGAAAGTGCACCCCCCTCCACCATTAAGCCAGAGATCCAGCCCATCTCTCCTCCCTCACAAGGGGACCAGGAGACCCAAGGAGTCCAAGGCTCCCCTGTTGCTAAAGTGTTCCACCAGGATCTCCAGTCCCTCGGACTGCTAATATCTGTCAATTTGTAAATAACTGTATATTTTTCAACTATTTTTTCTGAACCCATGTTCTTGGACTTCATTCACAGACCCTAAATTCTACAGGAAGGGGTGAATGCAGTGAACTGGGATTCAGTGGTAGGGTGTTGTGCTGATGGCTGGCTCCGCCACCATCTGCTCACATATAACCTTGTTTTCCCGCCTAAACCCAGAACCCTTCCAAAGATGACTATGAAACCCTACGCATAGTTATAAGCTCATAAAAGCGTTTCTTCTCCCTCCAGTTGTGAGAGTTTTTATTTGCGCTACAATGTGACATAAATCTTTTATGACCAAAGAAACTGTTGAGGCATTCTTCATAAGTTAGGTGCTTGCAATGCTGTCTATTTGGATGTATATCAGCAGGTCAGGGCACATGTCTATTTTACAATGTACAAGTAAATGATACAGGTTATGCATATGATGGTGGCAAGGTATGAGAAGACAGAAGGTCTCAATAAGTGAGCTTTCAGAGACTATGGCATCATTAAGAATTAAATTTCCAATTTGAGGCCTAGTTCTTTACTTCTTATATTACATAGAAGAAAGATCTCTGGATTTTTTGGTATGTTGCTTTTAGTGATTTTATTTAATACCTGATTTAGATCTTCCCAAAACTTTTCCACTTCCTCACATGCCCAAATTGCATGTACTGTTGTTCCAATTTCCTTCTTACACCGAAAACATCTATCTGATACCGTTGGGTCCCATTTATTTAACTTCTGGGGCGTGATATATAGCCCGTGTAACCAATTATATTGTATCGTGCGTAACCTCATGTTTATTATATTTCTCATAGTTCCGGAGCATAACTTTTCCCATTTTTCATTTTTTATCTTTATGTTTAGATCTTGTTCCCACTTTTGTTTGGGTTTACAGCTTATTTCATCATTCTTTTTCTCTTGCAGCTTAATGTACATGTTTGTTATAAATCTTTTAATTATCATTGTGTCTGTAATCACATATTCAAAGCTGCTTCCTTCTGGTAACCTCAGCCTGCTTCCCAATTTGTCCTTTAAGTAGGTTTTCAGTTGGTGGTATGCAAACATTGTACTGTGAGTTATACCATATTTGCACTTCATTTGTTCAAAAGATAATAAATTATTTCCCAAAAAACAATTTTCTATTCTTTTGAAGTGCAAAAAAAGATTTATTATGATAGCCTTAGCTGTAGCAAAAAAATGTATAATGTCAACTTGGAAATCAGAGGAGAGCCTGAGAATACAGCAATGGTACATAGAAATGAATAAATGTATTCCAATGGAAAAAATAACATATAATTTAAAAAATAAAGTCACAGTATTCGAACAAATTTGGGAACCGTACATGGATCACAACAGAGAGGGCCTACCGTGGACCTCCACCCCCTAAAATGATAGAATGAGAAGAAGACGAAATGAACTGACCCAGGGTGTAAAAGTAGATGACACAATTCTCTTGTTTATTTTCATTGTGTGATGACATTGTTTAATGGGTTTATGTTGAACCTTTAGTGGGTAGGGAGGGGGGTGGGAAGGAGAGAAGGAAGGGAGGGGGAAAAAGGGGAGAATATGACACTGTGTATATTCAAAAGAGAAATGGTTCATAGTGTGAAATTTTTTTTAATTAAAAAAAGAATTAAATTTCCAAAAGAAAGTTCCAGAATAATAGAGAAAACAAGATCAAAATGTGAGTACCCGAACAAAGAACAGTTCATAATTTGAGTGGTCCATGTCAAGGGGATTAAGCTCAGTGTATTAGCATTTTGAGAAAGACTGTTCACTAACCTCCATAGCAAACAGTTCAGAGATAGTGTTTGTCATCCAGACAACATGAGAGAACCAATTCATGGGAGTTCAGAACGGTTGTGTCATTACAAGAATTCACAAATAAGTTGAAAAGTGAAAGGATCAGCACAGATTGCGACAGCAAGGTCATATTCATTGAGTGTAGCAAAGGCAATACTGAAAAGAAGATGAGATTATGTGAGCTCTGAGGAAGAACTCTGTTTACATTTCTGTTGTTCACAGGGTTATTGAATCGAGTGCTGTTTGAATTGGATGCAGTAAGAGAGGAAATTTGGGGGCAGTTCAAAAGCTCTGAAGATCCTATGAGGGATATCATTGCAAGTTTGGATTTTATAATGCCAATGTCCAGAACAGCATACTTTCTCACAATAGAGACTGAAAACACTTAAACCAGAATTGCGAAACTAGAAGAGAATCCAAAATGAGAAAGGCAGAGGAGATGTCTTTGTCATTTCAAAAGGGACAAAGGAAAGAGCAGAGGGATAATGTCTGCAAGTCTTCAGAATGGGAATAAAATCTGTGGAAGCAGAAATACATGGATAATGCAACTGAAATAGAAATTATGGTGAATGATTTCATGGTATTCAGTAAAATAAATGACTGTGACTATTTTAGTGGTTGATTTATATTATCACTCCATGCTAAGTTTTATGTAATTGTTGCTGTTCAGCATATGTCAGATAATGTATTCACAATTATGAAGACAATTATCGGAGGTAACAACTGGAGAACAGGTTGTCTATTTGGAGAAGAAATAGAATTGCAAGTGCCTAGAGTGGATACTTCACAGGTGTTATGTATAGCCTCAAGGTGAAGAGTTTTGTAACAATACAAAGAGACTAAGTACATTTATAATTGATTAAATATATATCAGGTAATTTGTTTAAAATTAAGATGGATTTATCACAAGCATTTTAAATCAATATTCAACCATGTTAATGCAAATGTTAGAACACTCAATGCAAATCGGCTTAAAAGCCTGCCCTATTTGGGTTTGGACTTGACAAACATAATGAAACATAACCTTCATATCTGCAGCTTTCAAAGATTTATGAATGCTTTGTTGTCATTGGACATTTCTGGGTTTGACTTAATTCTTCAGTAGCTAGAATCACACATTTTTATTTCATGGTGTAATAGTAAAATTATCTTCAACAACATGCACTTCTACTATGTGTTCAGAAATTTAAGACATTTTTCATATTATAAGATACAACAGGGGACAATTTTGAACTGAGCTTAAGGGAGTGAAACTTGAAAGGAGTATTAGTTGGTGAAACTGTGATCTTGGCAATCATGATTCATTTAGATCTAGTATAGTAATGAAGAGTGCCAAAGTCAGTTATGAAATAAAGGTTCTTAATTGGGGAAAGGCTAGTTTCATTAAACTGAGATGTTATTTGGCTAAAGTGGACTGCAAACCACTACTCCGGGGTAAATTAGAGCCAGAATGATGGGAGGCACCCAAGAAGAGAGAGTGAGCAATTAATTTAAATATGTTGTTGGAAAAATATATGGTGAGATTTTGAAATTCAGACCGCCCTGGATGCTAAGGAGCGTGAAGCGTGGGAGAAGGAGAGAAAAGAGAAGCCCATTTATAATGCCAGAACTCAACACTGCAGAAGGCATAGAGAATTAAGAGAATTGTAGAGATGCAACTAAAATTGAAAATAGAAAGTTGAAGGAAATGCATGAGAAATTATACCATAATCAATTAAAACACAAAAGTCCTAATTAAAAAGAAAAAAAAACCAACAAAAAAGATAGCCTATGCTTGGTGGCAGGAGTTATGGGAATAATTCTTCTTCATGAGTACTTTGCATCTGCCTTCACACGAGAGGGGGATGAGACAAATGAGCAGTTAAGGAGAAAGAGAAGTACAAAATGCTAGAGGAAATAAATACAATACAAAAGATAATACCAGGCGTGCAGCATCTTTAAAAGTAAATAAATCACAAAAGCATTCATGTAATGTATTCCTGCCTGCTTAGAGAAGATAGGTGGGATACACTGGAAACTGTATCTTTCGTTTTCATCTCCTCAAGCCACAGATTGGTGCAAGAGGACTAGAACAATAAAATAGAACCGCTTTTGAAAAAAGGAAATTGACCAAATAATTACAGGCCAGTTGTCAATGGCAAATTATTTGTAAAAGCGTACAGTCTATCAATTGTCATTTAGAAAGGTACAGATTAATCAAGAGCAATTAGTAAGGTTTGGTAAAGGTTTTTGTCTGACTATTTGAATACCTATTTGGACATGTTAACAAATGTAGCAGATGTAAACTATTTTAGCAAGGGTTTTAATGAAGCCACATTAGTCAGAAATGTGATCTCAAATGAGGGACAAGTACAGAATAATTAGAAATACGCTTTTCTGCTATTTTTAAAGAAAAAGATTTTTAAGTGACAAGTTAGGATCAGAGAGATTGTTACCCCCCCCCCCCCCCCCCACTCATATCCAGTGAAGTGGAAACTCTCATTAGACGAGGGACATTACAGAAACTTACCCCTGCAAAGTGCCTTCTACTTCAAAGATCAACTTGTAAACCTGGATTTTATAAATCTAAACAGAAATGGGAACAAGATTTGAGTATGACAATAGATGAACAAACATGGATGGATGGGTACAGAGACCATTTGGAAGGGACAAACCCTAAACTGAAACTTTCACTAAATCAAAGGAAGTTTGTGAAAATAGTATTGGTGGTGGCAAGAAAGTGTATCGCAGTTACTTAGAAGTCGGACTCATGTCAAGGTGTCGACAGATTACATGCAGAAATTTAAAAGTCTCTCCTATTGGGAAAAAAAAACATAATTTGAGGACCTCACGCGTTAGTGCAAGAATGTTTAAAATGTTGACGAGTTTAGCTCAAAAGAACATAAATCCTTCAGTAGAGAGGTAGAAGGAAAAAGAAAGATATGAGGAATATTGAGTCCAGAATTCATTGTTTAAAAAGTTGGCAGAGGCATTAATACAATCTCAATTAAACAATACTTGTATGAGCACTTTATATGCTGCAATTGACAAGGTTGCAGTCAGTGGTCATGGAGTGGGATGTGAAGAGCTTATGCTGGATGGATAAGATGCATGAAATATTTGAATGAGCTGTGATTCTAAAAGGTCAGAGAATGGTCCAATGAGCACAGTACTCATGTTGATTCATAGATTAGTCTTCCCAATGTGAAATAACTTCAAAACCTTTTGGCAAGTGTCTCAAAGAACATATTAGCTATTTGTGAACCTTGTCTGGCATGATCCAAAGGGAAATCTTGCAGCCTTGAGTGGAAGTTCAATAATAAGCTCAGAAAGAAAATGACAGTCTTCAGGAATGAGATTTGGCAATGATATCTGTTTAGTTTTATAATGATTTCTAATCAATTTACTCAGCGACGAGTTTATATTTAAAATCACCCTTAAACATTTGACCATGTTATTTCCATTGTCTCATGTACATGATTTTCAGATAACTATCATGAGGACTTAAAAAAGAAACACTGCATCAATATGTTAGAACAGCCCTGACCATGAGTATTTCAGACACAAGAGGACATGATAAGAAAGCCAGTGCAACAGACTCTGAGCACAATTGATTATTCCATTTCTGAAAGAAATGCAGTGACATGACAAGGTGAGATTGATGAGAAACTCAGCTTGCTCTCTGAACGAAGCAGACATGTTTATAATAATTTTAATTGGTGTCTCTGTTCCTGGACAGCTTCCTGCTTGCAACCACAGAAACTGGTGGCAGCTACTGGAGGTATGGGTCGAGCAGCTGCTTTCAGCAGATTACAAACTTGTGAGGCCAGAAGAAGCTGTTTACTCAGGAAGATATTGAACAGAAATATGTCCACAAATGTTTTTTTTTAATCTCTATTGGTCAGGATGACCGATTTTTTTTAAAATCAGTTTTCACAAATATAGTCAGACAGCAATAAGCTGCAAAGGAAAGTCACATTCTAAAATCAAGCAAAAAAAAGTTGGATAAATAGGCAACCCTACATGCTAGAAGTTCTTCAGCAGCTGGCAAAATGAGATTGGCATATCTTACAACCCAGTTTGAAGAGGATGCTCCACAGTTCTTGATTGACAAAACTGAGAAATCGCCATGTGCCATGGTTATCGTGAACGGAGCCTCTTGCAATCTTTCCACCAGCCTCCTGTTTTTCATGGGATAGACAGGCTTTAGAACATAGAACATTACAGCACACCACAGGTCCTTCGGACTTCTATGTAGAACTGACCTATATATATATTTTTTGGAAAAAAATATTAAACTGTGGCGGCTCACCACGAGGCAGGTGAACCAGCCCCGCTTGTAAGTCACGCGGCGGGGCAGCCAACCAAAATGGTGCTGTCGGGGCTTTTCCTTCTTTCCAGCACGGGGTTCAGAAACCCGTGCTGGGGGACCACATGATGCCCAGGTGACATCAGCTCCCTCCAGCACGGTTCTCAGCCAGGTCCGGGCTGGGAGTATAAGTGCAGCCCAGCAGCCTGCAATAAACCAGTCTGCTCACTGAGCCCAACCCGTCTGGTTGTGTGTGTGTGTTATTGCAGGAGCAGTGTAGCTGCCGCTACAATTGGTGACCCCGAATGGTTCAAACATCTTTGAACCCATCATGAACGAGCCTGGGATCAGCGCTATAGCCGTGAATCTGCCTGAATTCTGGGTTCAGGAGCCAGAAACCTGGTTCGGCCACGCGGAGGCTCAGTTTCACCTCCGCCACACTTCGTCCTGTGGTCGCTGCCCTGGACCAGGGCACCGCCAGAAGCGTGCTGCACCTTGTTCAGCACCCACCTGCCGAGGACAAATAAGAGACCATCAAGCGAGTGCTTACCGGGGCCCTCAGACTATCCAGACACCAGCGTGCTGCTCTGATGCTGCACCTCGAAGCCCTGGGGGACAGGTCCCCGATGGAGCTGATAGACGAGATGCTCACGCTCATGGGTGAGCACACCAACTGTCAACTTTTCGAGTGCATCTTCCTCGACCATATGCCTAGGGACATCCACCCACTGCTGGTCCAGGAGAGCTTCACTGACGACACAACGACACAGCCTCCTCTACCTGAGGAACTCAGTCAGCGGCCAGCGTTTCCTTGTTGACACTGGAGCCCAGATCAGCATCATCCCAGCCACAGCCATCGAGTCCAGGAACCCTCATAGACCTCCCTCCGTGCGGCCAACGCAATGGCAATCTGGACGTATGGAGACAAGACTGTCCGCTTCCAGATCAGCCAACGGAATTTTGCGTGGAGGTTCACCGTCTCGTTCCTCCCAATTGCCATCATGGGTGAAGACGTCCTCCTCGCACACAGGCTTCTGGTGGAGATTCGAGGTAGGATGCCCGTACCTTCCAGGCCATTCACCTTGACACCTCCCGCTTGGAGCAACCGCAGATGGCCACGATCAGCATGCCCAGAAGTGAGTTCCAATGAATCCTGGACGAGTTCCCAACACTCTTCAAGCCACAGTTCTCCGCTGCCTCACCACGCCACGGGGTGTTCCACCACATCCCCACCCAGGGCCCACCGGTTCACACCAAGGCACTCCTGCCTGACAAGCTCCAAGTATCGAAGGAGGAGTTTTTGCACCTGTTGGAGATGGGGCTCATTTGGCGATCTGACAGTCCGTGGGCCTCTCCGCTCCACCCGGTCCCGAAAGCTTCCGGCAGCTGGCGTCCCTGCGGAGACTATCGATGGCTCAACGAGGCAACCATTCCTGACCGTTACCCCATCCCTCACATCCAAGACTTAACGGCCAACCTGCACGGTGAGAGGGTTTTCTCCGTTGACCTGGTGCGCGGATATCACCAGATCCCAGTGCACCCTGAGGACATACCCAAGACGGCCATCACCACCCCACAGCCAGTGGTTCCCCAGGAGTGACACAGGCAGGTTTTGCGTCACATCCACGACCTTTCACATCCGTCCATCAGGTCCACGGTCCGGATGGTGGCAGAACGGTTCGAATGGCATGGGCTGTGGAAGCAGATCACGAGCTGGGCCAGAACATGCACCCATTGCCAGACGTTCAAGGTACACAGGCACACCAGGGCACCCGTACAGGAGTTCGAGCACGTCCAGGAATGGTTCAGCCACATTCACGTGGACATCGTTGGGCCCTTACCCGTTTCCCGGAGCAACCATTACCTGTTTACGGTGGTGGACTGCACCACTCACTGGCCCGAGGCAATCCCGATGCTAGACGCCTCCACCGACTCCTGTTCCCGAGCACTGTTGCATGGTTGGGTCACCCGGTTCGGCATCCCAGTCACCTCACCTGCGCTCTGGGCACAGCTCGCCAACAGGTTGGGAAACCAGCTATATCGCACCACGGCCTATCACCACAGGGCAATGGACTGGTCGAACGTCTGCGCCGCCACCTTAAGTCAGCGCTCATGGCCCGCCACAACTGTCCCGACTGGGCAGATAAACTGTCTTGGGTGCCCCCGGGCATCCGTTCCACTCCCAAGGAAGATCTGCAGGCGTCATCAGCTGAGTTGGACTACGGTGCACCGCTGGCACTACCTGGAGAGTTTATCAACGCACCTCACAATCCCCAGTGGTCGCCGCACAAACTACTTCCTCACCTCAGGGCATGCTTGGACTTGTTCGAATCCCCACCACCACCCAGCATGGCACCCGCCCGTCTCACGTTCCCGGCGAACTGCTTTCTGCGGAGTATGTTTTCGGTCGGTGGGGCCCGTCCGCGACACCTCTGCAGTGACTGTATGAGGGGCCGTACAGGGCTGTACAGAGTTCCAGCTTGACATTCACACTGGACATTGGCGGCAGGCAGGAGCAGTTTACCATGGACAGGCTGAAGCCAGCGCTCCTCAATCCCATCGAGCCCTTGGTCGTTGCCCAGCCCAAGAAGTAGTTTGAAAAAGGACATTGGCGCCAGTTCTGGGGGGTGTATGGTGGCTCACCACAAAGCAGGTGAACCGGCCCCACTTTTAAGTGGCGGGGAAGCCAGCCAAAATGGCGCCATCGGGGGTTTCCCTTCCTTCCAGCATGGGGCTCAGAAACCCGCGCTGGGGGACCACGTGACACCCAGGTGATGTCAGCACCCTCCAGTGCGGTTCTCAACCATCTGGTTGTGTGTGAGTTATTGCAGAAGCAGTGTAGCTGCCGCTACAAAACCATTCTTATCCTGTAACCCTCTATTTTGCTTTTGACCATGTGCCTGTCCAAGAGTCTCCTAAATGCCCTGAATGTTTCAACTTTCACCACCACCACTGGCAAGGCATGTCAGGAACCCACAACTCTCTGTTTAAAAAAAAATTACCCCTAATGTCTCCCCTAAACTTTCCTCCATTAAATTGGTACTGATTTCCTTTGATGTTTGCTGTTCCTGCCAAGGGGAAAAAGACCCCAGCTGTCCACCTTATCTATGCCTCTCAGGATCTTGTAGAAATTTATTAAGTCACCTCTCATTATCCTTTGCTCCAAAGAGAAAAATCCAAGTTCTACTAACCTTGACTCATAAGACTTATTTTCCAGACAACATCCTGGTAAATCTCCTCTGCACCCTCTCCATAGCTTCCACATCCTTCCTATAATGAGGTGACCAGAAATGAACACAAAACTCTGTGTGGTCTCACCAGAGATTAGTAGAGTTGCAACATGACCTATTGACTCTTGAACTCAATCCTTTGACTATTGAAGCCTAACATCCCATAGACCTTCTTAACTATCCTATCAATCTACATGACAACTTTGAGAGATGTACAGATTTGGATCCCAAGGTCCCTCTGTTTCTCCACACTGTTAAGTATCCAACCATTAACCCTGTATTCAGCCTTCTGGTCTGTTATTCCAAAATGCATCACCTCACACTTATCCGGATTGAACTCCATGTGCCACTTTTCTGCCCAACTCTGCATCCTGGCTACATCCTTTTGTAACTTAACACAACCTTCAGCTCTATCCACAATTCCTCTAACTTTTGAATCATCCGCAAACCTACTGATCCATCCCTCCGCCTCTTCATCAAAGTCATTTATAAAAATCACAAAGAGCAGGGGACTCAAAACAGATCCTTGAGGAACTCCACTAGTCACTGACCTCCAGGCAGAATATTTTCTGTTCGCTACTATGCTCAGCTTCCTGCATGCAAGCTAATTTTTAATCCACACAGCAATGATCCAATGCCTGATGAATTTGTCAATGCCTTACTAAAATCCATATAGACCACATCAACCACCCAACTTCATTAATTTCTTTGTTACTTCCTCAAAAAGCTCAATTAGGCTTGTGAGGCATGACCTTCCTCTCACAAAGCCATCCTTTCTTGTTATCTTCAGCCTTCAGATTTCTGTAGAAATGCTTATTTTCCTTTAGGCACGATGGAGATCCCAATCCAGGAATGTATTACATTTGCAACTAATTAGTTCCTGGATCTCCTGTTATTTTCATCAAACCAGTCCTGGTTCTTTCTGAAAAAAACTGGTGATACTTAAGGTGAGCTTCAGGGCAGCCCAGATATGTAGTGGCTCCTGTAGTTTGAATGCCACAAGGTGACCAGGAGGCAATGTTTCAAAAGAGTGATGTCACAGAGCAGACCCTGATTTCAACAATGGGTCCACAAATCATCTAATCTCAATGCAGGTTAGTTTCAAGCTAAATGGCATAATCACTTCAGCATTTTTTCAATAATTTTCACCTCAGTTCTGGATCTTACAGCAAACAAGCATCCCATTGGTGTGGAACTGATCAACAGAACAAATGGAAAACTATTCAATCTATATTAACTCCACTGCAGAAGGGGATAACCCAATCTCAGTTACCAAACTGGAGCACAGACAACAATCGTGCTAAGATTCAAGTTAACATTGACTCACTCGCTCAATTCTTCATTTGAACATGTGTAAAACAATGATGCTCTGCTGAATAACTCAGACCTCCAACATAAAAGGTCCATGTCTGGAAAAAGTTGGCCACATCTCAGGAACCAGCTCCCAATGAAGGCAAATTTCAATGATGGAAATTTATCAGTGCAATGTATCAGAACAGTCTGTCCATGTGTGCACAAGGGTATTTGGTAATAAAAACCTTAAACATGACATGAAGTTCTTGATGTGTTTGGTTTTGAAGCTACATTTGACCTCTGGGGGCAAGGTTGGCAGAGATTCCAGGGAACAATTAGCCCTAGAGAACAGAACTCTGTGTGAACAAGCATAATTTGCACATATTTGGGATTTCTTTGATAAAGAAGCGATTTCCTTTTTACAACCTTGGTTCCACAACATTTCTAGTCAAGGAATAAATATTAGCTTATTGCACAGTCAATAATAAGTTTATTATGATATTTGGAGCATACCCTTCTGTAAGCATGGCAAACTACCCACAATCAAAAACAAATTCCACTTTCCTCATTTCCAAAGTTCCGTCATATTGAAGTGGTTTTGCAGATATATCACACATGCAATGGTTCAACCAAGAATAAAATTTCTATCCAAAGAATTAAACGAGGCAACGAGAAATCAAGGTTTGCAACTCAAAGTGGCCCCTCCATGTCAACATTGAGAGATATGTGATAATCTCCTCCTTTGCAGGACAACCTGTACTGATCCGATCAGATAAATGAATAGTTCCCGGTTTAATTTACTGAGGGACCCACATGCATTTTCAGCAATGTGTTCATGTCTCATGAGGACATAAAATGTTCTTGTGTATTGCACACCTGGGGAAGACAGTTGATGCTACCTCCCATCAGATTCTTTATATGGTGATCTCTTGGCCACCCGCACACAAGATCTTCTTCCTTGCCTTTATTTCACTGATGGGAATACCTGGGGTCCTCCACCATACATGGGGGGCTCTTTCAGAGTCTGCTGCAGCCTCTGTCCTCTCCAAGAAGACAGCCTTTGTGTGTATTGTGTGAATACAGGATCCTGTTTCAACACATCCTGCTGGATATATCGTAATTTAGATTTATTGTCAGAGTACAACCCTCAGATTCTTTTACCTGCAGTCATGGCAGAATTACCACTTATTGATAGTGCAAAAAATTAACTGTACATAGCGTAAAACATAAAACAAACAAAGAACTGTGAACAGATAATTAATGTAAACAAACTGACTGTGCAATATAGAGAGAACAAAAATAAAAACAATAAATGAGTCTCTGATTGAGTTTGTTATTGGGGAGTCTGATGATGGTGGAGGGGTTCCTGAACCTGGTGAGGCGAGTCTTGCGGCACCTATAATCTCTTTCCTGATGGCAGCAGCGAGAACAGAGTGTGTGCTGGGTGGTGTGGGTCTTTGATGATTGCTGTTGCTCTCCCTCCGATGGCAACGTTACCTGTAGATGTACTCAGTAGTGGGGAGGGGTTTTTCCTGTGATGTCCTGGGCTGTGTCCACTACCTTTTGGAGGGCTTTACGCTCAGGGGTATTGGTGTTCCCACACCAGACAGTGATGCAGCCACTCAGCAGATTTTCCACCACATCTCTGTAGAAATTTGCCAGGGTTTTTGATGTCATACCAAACCTCTGCACACCCCTGAGGAAGTAGAGGCACTGACTTGCTTTCTTCACAATGCCATTGGTGTGTTGGGTCCAAGAAAGATCCTCCAAGAGAGTGACTCCCAAAAAGTTAAATTTTCTCACCCTCTCCACCTCGGATCCCCCAGTGATCATTGGATTGTATACCTCTGGCTTTACTTTCCTGGTCAACAATCAGTTCCTTAGTTTTGGTGACATTGAGTGCAAGGTTGTTGTTGGTGCCCCATTCAGCCAAGTTTTCAATCTCCATCCTGTACACTGACTCATCCCCTGCCTTTATACAACCCACTACAGTGGTATCGTCGGCATATTTGTAGATGATGTTACTGTTATACTGGGCCACACAGTCGTAGGTGTAAAGTGAGTAGAGCAGGGGGTTAAGAACACAGCCCTGAGGTGCTCTGGTACTGATGGAGATTGTGGAGAAGATGTTCTTACCAATCCTACCAATACTTAATGGTACTGATGGAGATTGTGGAATAATCCACTAGTGTTCTGTTTCTACTGTATTTTTGACCAATTTCTCATTTTCTTGCAGGGGATTTATAAGGCAAAAAAGACAGTGCACAGTTAGTGCAAAATAAAGGAGTGAAATTTGCTTCATAGGTAAGATTAAACAAGAATTTATAAGCTTCTAAAGTGGTGAAATAAAATGTACATCTAATATACAATTATTTACTAACGCAATTATAAAAACTGTTGCTTTAATTATGTAATTAATTCGCTATTGTTAGTACTCAATAGTTGAAAGTAAACTTTACACCCACATAACATTTAATCAAGTGAAATCATTGTGAAAGACTATTTAAGTGTGTTGTTAATTAAAACAATTAATTATTTTTAGAATGCAGGAGCTGATATCCTTCAGCAGGTGCCTCTAGAGAAATGCAAACATCCAAGGCAAATAGCGGTCATTTTATGTTGTGCATGAACAGAAATACCAACATAGTCGTCAGTTCTAGTTAAGTTCATAATCTGATTGCCAGCCACTGTTGCATCAGAATTCAGCTGATAGGTTTCGATGAACTTTAAGTCAAAAGAATTTTCAAGGTGAAAATTTCCGCTGAATCTTTTCTCTTGAGGTTTCTTTCTTTCCCTCATTTTGTTGGTCAGGATAACATGTTTCCTCAAGCAATTGACCTTTGCTTCTTGATCCAAAGGGCTGGGTATTGTCAATGAATGCGAGTAAGTTATTTGATTGAAGCAGAATTACTGTCTAGCCTTTGTGTCTATGTATAAAATTGTCATAAGTGATCTACATTTTACATCTCTGAACAGAATGATGAATGTAAGTTGTGGTACAAAAGCTTGTTCTGATAACCCCTTAAATATTGGGTTTTATGTTAGCTAATTTAGAAAAGAAAATAATAAAGTAAGAGTTCTTTGAAATTTATAACAGAGGAAACCAAACCACATTCATGTTGTTTACTACATTTACAGGACAAGTCCAAAAATCTGGATGGCAGAAATCTAGACCACCAGAGAATTGGACCTCGAAAACCCTCGGCTTATGCATGCGTGCGTGCATACATAAGTGCCACAGATGCATAGCAGCCACAAGTGATCACATGGAAGTCACAAAAATGTACAAAATAACATTTACTTGTTTCTTTTAACTTTGTTTTATATATGAAAAAATGTTTCATTAATAAACTATCAAAATGTACCTGTTTATTCTTCTTAAATTTTAATTTTAAAAATACTGCCCGAGAATCCAAAAATCCGGGTTGTATTGAATTTTATCATTCCTATCTGCTATATAAGGTTAAAGTAAAGGTAAAGTTGAGATTCATCCTTTTGAATCTTGAGATTTATCAGGAAGATGAAGTCCAGCTATCACTCTCTGGCAATCAAAGATATTATCATCACTGAATTCCTCCATTATCAATATCGTGGGGTTACTATTGACAAGAAACTGGAGTAACATGTCCAAGAGCAGGTCCAAGGCCAGGTATCATGCAGCAAATTCTCCTCACTCTCCAAAGTCAATCCATCGAACAAGGCTCAAGCCTGGAGTGTTATGGAATATTCTTCCCTCGTCTGGATGAGTGCAGCTTTATCCACACTTGAGAAGCTCGACACCACACATGGCAAAGCAGTCCACTTGATAGACCCTCATCCACAATCATTCATTCACTCCATCACTGACACACAGTAGAAGCAACTTGTACATCCACAAGATGGCCTGCAGTCATTCACAAAGACTCCTGAGACAGCAACATCCAAAGCCTCAGCCTCTATTAGCTGGAAGTCAAGGGCAGCAAAACAATGAGAGAACCATCACCTCAAAGTTGCCTCCAATCCCCACACCATCTCGACTTGGAAATGTATCACTATACCTTGATTGTTGCTGGATTAAAATCCTGGAACAGATTTGTGGGTCTACCTACACTCTAAAAGTAAGACTCTAAAACAGTTTAAAAAGGCAGTTTATCACTACCTTCTCAAGAAAATTCAGAAATTAATATTGAGCAGTATTTTGGCTCAGTCTACAAAGCTCTCATCCTTTAAATCAGTGGTTCTTGACCTTTATCTTTCCACTCAAATATCACTTTAAGTAATCCCTATGCCATCGATGCTCTGTGATTCGATAGGGATTGCTTCAGGTGGATTGTGAGGGGAAAGGGAAGGTTGAGAATCACTGCTCTAGACCCAATTGTCAATGAAATATTTGGCTTGAGAAAAATTGTCATTGGCCCATTTCCTTTGGAGTTATGAAACCGTACACATAACGAGTCAATGAAGTCCGATTAAAACAGTGATTTTCAAACATTTTCTTTCCACCCACATACCACCTCAAGCAATCCCTCACTAATCACAGAGCATCTATGGCAAAGGGAATACTTAAAGTGGTAAGTGAGTGGAAAGAAAAAGGTCGAGAACCACCGCCTTAAATGAATAAAAATTATTGTTAGGGCCAGTAAATATGTGAAGAAATTGCATTAATACTTCACATCTGGTTAATGTTAGGCTGGCATAAAAAGCAGATGTTTTTGCTTCATACTCCTAGTCAAACCTGACACGCATCAAAGTTCCAGTCTCATTTGAAACTTAGGAGTAAATTCAATTACACAAAACTGAATGCAATGACAGAGCGTTTGACTTAAAATTAGTGATGTTAAATTTCTGACAGAACTTCATAATAAATGAAACTAAAATAATGAAAAACCTATTTCAGTCTCAGAAATCTAACCTTTTTGGCTTAATATGCAGACATTTTGGAGTGAAAATATTTTCAGGGTTACATTACCTTGTTAACGTCACGATTAGCAAGCTGAACTTAAAGCTGAGCTGGGTTGCTTAAAACCACACTAAACCTCTCAAAAGGAAGATTCATTATTACAGCAGCAGGTTCTGGTTGCTCTTACCAACCTCATTCTGACTCAAGAGAGTGAGGAATGCGTAATAACAATGAGAACTGATCCAGGATTTTCCGATTCAGTGTTTGAGGCAGGAGTCGAGGTGGTGAATAAGAGGCAAGATAGAAGCACATTCCAGTCTGCAGGAGTAGATGCTGAGGAACACACTGTAGGTTGGCGCAACCAACACAAAGCTTGGTGAGGAAGGACTACAAAGCCCCTCAAACACGAAGGGTGCATTGTTTAAAGAGGCCACAGGAATGGCATTGGTGCCTTGTAAAAGTTATGTTTTGAACATAATGGGAGAAGGAGGAACCATTCTGTGTTGCTGCCTTCCACCAAGTCTATCTGGGAGGTTAGACTACTGGGAGGAGTAGTTGGGAGGCAGTTAAATTCGGGAAGTGATTGCAGCTACAACGGAGGCCTAGGCAGTGGCAGTGAATTCAATCATAGAAAAGGCAGCAGTTATTGAGAAAATGAGAGGAGGGGCAATGGTGGTGAAGGGAGCATACAACACCCACTCAGGGGGTACCAGCAGGTAGTTATAGTGGCTACAGGCTATGATCTTAATTTGCCGATATG
Organism: Narcine bancroftii; assembly: GCF_036971445.1. NCBI lineage: Eukaryota > Metazoa > Chordata > Chondrichthyes > Torpediniformes > Narcinidae > Narcine > Narcine bancroftii. The sequence continues at coordinate 163,993,520 of NC_091473.1, read as the reverse complement.
GTAAATGCTAGAAACCCAGTTTTTAACATTCTCAAGGCTAATCTTTTTATCTATTATTTGCTTACAATATTATTTACTGTCAATTTTTAAATTCAAAATGGCATCAGAGTGGCGACTTTTTGCAGGCTGTTGGAAACAAAGCAAACCAAATTTTTTCACTGCAACTCAGTCCATGTGACAATCAGCCAAATTCTATAAACATGCTGATCTGATCATACTATGAACACAGCCAAAGGCATGTGCTGATTGCATTGTGTTTTCCAGTATATATTTTTTTAAACAAAAACAGGGAGAGAGATATAATCCATCTGGAGGGCCAACAGACCCCAACACATTGACTCTCAAAAGTCAATGGGAACAATAATGCCAGAAATCAAATCTTGCCATTCTCTTTGCCATGATATTTTCCAAGGGGAATGAACACCGACTTTTGCACGCCTCCATGTAATTGGCTTGTGCAGAAGCCATGAAGTCAAGACAATTTGTTTCATCAACTGTCAATTGTAGATCTGGCAATTTTAGACAACATTAGAAAGCTAATAAAAATAGAGCAATTTCAAACTAGATCAATCAACTAATTTAAAAGCAGTTAATGATCATTTTAACGATCCTTCTCCATTTGTGAAAATGAATTAACAGTTGGAGGAAGCTAAAATTGCTAACTACAAATTGCCATGAAATCAGCATTCATGCCGTTGACAATGCAACCTGTCTACACCACTGTTGTAGGGGAAAGAATAGCGAGGGCTATATCTAGTAAAGAGGGATGTGGACTGTGCTAATGTAGTAACAGCGAACCTTGAGGAAGGGCTCAGGCCCGAAACTTCGGTCATATATCTTTACCTCCTATGGATGTTGTGAGCCCAGCTGAGTTTCTTCAGCATTTTTGTACATTTTTACTACAGTCACAGCATCTGCAGACATTTGTGTTTCACAGGGAACCGAAGACGGGCCCAAAAGTCAAGCCATGGAATACCACAGTGACAACATCCAAGTTCCAGGAACACAATTAATTCTGTTATTGTGTGCACCCTTTGCTTTAATAGGAAATGAGATTTATTGTTAAGCAATCTACAATTATAACATGCATCCATTGTTTGTTAACAGAAACTTAGATCCATGGTTCTGTGAAACTTCTTTGGCTTGGGTTCGCGGACGAAAATTTATGGAGGGGTAATGTCCACGTCAGCTGCAGGCTCGTTTGTGGCTGACAAGTCCGATGCAGGATAGGCAGACACGGTTGCAGCGGTTGCAAGGGAAAATTGGTTGGTTGGGGTTGGGTGTTGGGTTTTTCCTCCTTTGTCTTTTGTCAGTGAGGTGGGCTCTGCGGTCTTCTTCAAAGGAGGTTGCTGCCCGTCGAACTGTGAGGTGCCAAGATGCACGGTTTGAGGCGATATCCGCCCACTGGCGGTGGTCAATGTGGCAGGCACCAAGAGATTTCTTTAGGCAGTCCTTGTACCTCTTCTTTGGTGCACCTCTGTCACGGTGGCCAGTGGAGAGCTCACCATATAACACGATCTTGGGAAGGTGATGGTCCTCCATTCTGGAGACGTGACCTACCCAGCGCAGTTGAATCTTCAGCACCGTGGATTCGATGCTGTCGGCCTCTGCCATCTTGAGTACTTCGATATTAGGGATGAAGTCGCTCCAATGAAAGTTGAGGATGGAGTGGAGACAACGCTGGTGGAAGCGTTCTAGGAGCCGTAGGTGATGCCGGTAGAGGACCCATGATTCGGAGCCGAACAGGAGTGTGGGTATAACAACGGCTCTGTATACGCTAATCTTTGTGAGGTTTTTCAGTTGGTTGTTTTTCCAGACTCTTTTGCGTAGTCTTCCAAAGGCACTATTTGCCTTGGCGAGTCTGTTGTCTATCTCATTGTCAATCCTTGCATCCGATGAAATGGTGCAGCCGAGATAGGTAAACTGGTTGACCGTTTTGAGTTTTGTGTGCCCGATGGAGATGTGGGGGGGCTGGTAGTCATGGTGGGGAGCTGGCTGATGGAGGACCTCAGTTTTCTTCAGGCTGACTTCCAGGCCAAAACGTAGAGACAAAAAACATCCTATTCTGCATCAACCTTTATTTTACTGGTAACTAGATCTTTATAACTTGCACTCTGTAATCAAAACAGTAAAACTAGGTTAATCAGGTTTCCATAATTGTGTCTGTTGTGAGTATAAAACCTGTACCAAAATCACACTTAAGACATCAGCTTTTACTGGTCTTCTGGTGCACATCAACTTTAATAAATTGCCCATTGTTTTGACCACAAACCTCCCATGCGCTTTAGTTGTGCACAATACCAACGCTGCTATGATCTGTGGCAGAAGCAAGTAATTTATTCTCATCGTTGTCACCTTAGGACCAGCTGCATCACAGTCTGATACAGGAACACCAATATCCCTAAGTGTAAAGCCCTCCAAAAGTAGTGGACATAGTCCTGGACATCACAGGCAAACCCCTTCCCACCATCGAGAGCATCTGCAGGGAACCCTGCCATCGGAGAGCAGCAGCAATCATCAAGGATCCACCCCACCCAACAGACAAGCCCTCTTCTCACTGCTGCCATCAGGAAAGGCACCACAAGACTCGCACCCCCAGGTTCAGGAACAGCTTCAGCCCAACCACCACCAGACTCCTCGACAATAAACTCAATCCGGGACTCATTTAAGAACTCTTACTTTTAGACTTTTTTTTTTCTCTAGTTCACAGTTTGTTTACATTTCTTTATTTGTATTCATGTGTAGATTGAGTACAGGTTTTTTTTTTTGCACTACCCAATAAGTGATAATTCTGCCATGCCTGCAGGAAAAGGAATCTCAGGGTTGTATGTGATATCATGTTTGTACTCTGACAAACAATCTGGAATCTTAGGGCGCACAGAATTGGAAGAGAGGGCATGTAATTCTCAATGCTTAGGAACTGCCAAAGAAGATGTTAACATGAATTGAACAACACATATGCACACATAGTCTTGGATCCAAATCAAGGGTTTGGACATTCAAGCAACCTGATCCACTAAATTAACTTTTGAAAGACTTATTTTCATAATTCTCAAGCCTGCCTTTACACATCACAAACAGATTTAGGCTGGAGAATGATCACTTGCCTCCTGTGTACAGATTTTGTTTCTATGAGCTGAACAATGAATGGTATAATTGAAGGTAAATTGCACGGAAAACAGCTGCTGACATTAGGATTTACTTTGTGACTGGTTTGCTCCTTGATTCAGTACGTAAAAAGGGTCAACTGCTGGAAGAAGTCAAAACTGGAATGGCTTTGTCACCAATTGCCATTATACTAAAAAAAATGTTTGTTGGCTACTCATAAGACAATATTTCTGACTTTCCAAGTAAGTTTCAAAAGACCTCCGATCCATCAATTTTAAACTTTGTGCAATTTTTGGCCTTTTAATGTCTCGAGGACTATGAGGAGAAACATTAGGTTAATGCACAGCTATTATTGTTGATAGATGCTACAGAGATTGTAGATTAGATTAATTTTAAAAATCAACTATTTTTATCATCATTTCAATAGTTTCCCCCCCCCCCCCCCATTTGTTTTCCATACAACTCTAGGCTACTGAAACCATTCATCGCTATAGACGTGTAACTGACCACAAAATTGAGAAAAGATCAAATCTCATCCTGATTGGACTGAGAGTGTATCATTCTACTCTAATTAACCTTCTTGGACAGAAGAAGAATAATGAAAAGAAGTGCAAGCTATTTGTAATATTAAATCAATCTTATTTAATGCAGATGATGTCAAACTATGGACGCAAACCCATTTTTTTGGTAATTTTATGTTTTACTTCAGTCATTGCTGGCTACACAAAGTGACATTCAAGAACAACTGGATGATTTTTAAGTTGACAAGATGCCTGTGAGGACAAATGTCTGGTAATGTATTGGAAACGTAGAAATTATTATGTTCTTACCTGTGGCTGTTTAATGCAACCATTCTATTAACATATTATTTCTCTAACTAACATGGGTGTGGTAAGCAGTTGTACTGACAATAGCCACCTGTTGATTTCAATCTCATTCTTTAAAGGGACCTTTGGTGGATTCTGGAGTTAGAAATGATGCAGTGGATGGTAAGGGGATGCAGGGATAAATTGTAGAGTGGAAAAAGAAGAGTGCCTTTTACACCACAAGGGCATCTCTGGAGGCTGTTACAGAAGAGAGAAACAACCGCATAGCATAAAATCAGATTACCAGGGAGAGGCAAATACCCACCAGTCACCACACAACTAGAAGTCACAGAGTAATTGGTCAGTAACATCAATAATCAACAATGAATACCACAATAGTCCTTAAGGGTTTAAAGTCAGAAGCAAGTGAAAAATTATCATATGCAAAATGGGAACCTGGCACATTCTTTACTTCAGAATTCTAAACTTGAATCTTTAATAAGATAATGATATGAATAAGATATAGAGGCACACCACCGCTACTTTCCAAGAACTCTGAGGAGATTTAGCATGTCGTCAAGTGCACTGTGGAAAATTTACTGCCTGGATGCTTCTCAGCCTGCTTTGGTCATTCAAGTACTCTGGGACATAGAAGACTGAAGAAGGTGGCAAACATAGCCCAGTCATCACAGACTCCAATCTCCAATCAAATGAAGAGAGTCAATATCATAAAGGATCCCCCTCCCCCCATCACCCTGGTCACCACTTCTTGCTGCTAACTTAAGGCAAGAATGTACAGAAGCCTGAAGTCCAGCATCTCTGGGTTCAAGGCAATTATTTTTTTTCCCCAGCATCTATCAGCTATTAACCTCCCTTTATTTCCCTCATCATAAATTACACCAGCACCATAAAAGTGCCTATCTGCACTACTGGAGTGCCAATTTATTTTTCTTGCACCATGGTAACTGCATATTTATTGTCTATCTTTCCTTTGTATTTTTTATCCGTTTCTATCCGTTAGTTGATTTTTTTTAAATGAAGTACCTGCTTGAATGCAGCAAGTAAGAATTTCAGTACATATGTGTATTGTACAATCAAAATGACAATAAACCCATTATCATTAATCTCCTATGGACTGCTTCATAGCCCTTTGGCTAAGATCAAGTACAGATTATTTACTGTGAACTGATCAACTGGATCTGAGAAGCTGTCAAGAAAGAATGAAGCTAAAAGGAAGAGGAAAGAGGAGGAAGATAACTGAGAGGACCATTGAAGCAGAAGGGATTATCTGGTGTGAACTGGCCCGGTGACGCAGGGGTGGATCCATACTGATTGGGTGAACCAATCTAATGCCCTTTCCATCAGTATGCCCACCTCCACCAGACTCACGAGGATGGCTGAGGTAGCAAACTTCTTGGGAGGTCAAAGAACCTGGAGTTCTGTCAGGGTGGCACTGAAGGATATGAGCAAAGGGATCCTGTATTCCCAGGACCTCTTCTGGAAGGTCTTGATGGAATGCTGCAAATTTGAAGTGAAGACATCGACTGCCTCCAGGATTTCATGGAAATAGTCACATTGATGTGACCTTCAAGACCCAGTGGGATGGCAGGCAGTGGATGCTCTGGGACTTTCAGGAGAATCAGAATATAACTTCATTCTCACTATTCAAGACGCAGCCATGCTTCAGCCTTCCACTGCAGAAGGAACAAGTGATAACGGTGCCCATGTTTAACCTACATGTGCCAGTCATGGACGGGGTGATCTTCCTTTTGTTGAAGGAAGAGGGACCTGCGTGGAGGTCAAAGACACATTTGGAATCTGAACCAGCACATGCTAAATGAAGGTGAAGCTGAAGTTGAGAGTAGAGCGAAGGGGATGTATGGTGCAATAGTCTGGCTATATTCCAACAGCTCCCACCATTGCTGGTGATGTCCAGGCTGGTCATTCTGGCCAGTGACTTCAATAGCATCATCGATGCAGTTGGAGATCTGGCGGTGCCGACAGCAGACTGGACAGCTCCTCCAGACTCCTGATGGCAAGGATGCACAGCTGCACAACACAGGTGGAACACAGCCATTACCCACCTGGTCGAGTTCGGACTGCTCAACCCGATCTTGGATGGGCTTCCATGTCGAAGGCCATCAAGGTCAGAAGCACCGACGTTACATCAGTGTTATTCTCTGACTGCTGCCTTCTTCACACCTCCTGTCACCTACAGGAGGACTAGAAGGCAGGCAGGGGAACATGGAAGCTGAACATGAAATTGCTGACCCAGATAATGCAGAGGAACTAAAGAAGGAGTGAGCTGGTTGGACAACTGTGAAACCCTTCTTTGATTCTCCAGTGGGTGAGAAATGACCAAGGAGAACATCAAGAGGTTCTTTAACTTTAGAGGAGGTCAGAGAGCAAGATAGAGGAAGAGGGGACTGAGTCAGTTTCAAACTGACCTGCAGCAACTCCTCCTTCAGCAGTCAAGAGGGGTAGATGTGAGGGAGGAATTCCAAAAGGCGAAGAGGTGACAAGCCAAGCTCCTTATAGACAGCGCTGGATTCAAACTCTAGTTATTAGTGCTGTCATTGCAGATTAATTGGAAGAATCCATCTCAAGCATGAGGTGCCTAAATGTGCAGGTCTTCCAATGTAGCCTTTATCCCTGCGAATACTGGGGCTGCTGCACAAAGCTCTAAAAGTGACAATCACTCCATTGCATCTAGGTTTTCACCGAGGTGCACTGCTGTGGGAGAAATTATAAGCGAGGGCGCAGAGGATATTAGCCAAGCTGACACAGCAGGCCGACAAGCCATCTGCCATTATATCTACTGAAGCTGCAGATATTAACACAATGCAGAGTTGACTGAAGATTTGTTTCTGTATGAGAGAGATGTACACAGATCTTTACACAATAATCGGTTGCTATGTCTGCATTACAACTTTGACCCATCTACATGTATTTCTACCACTTTCTTGCTCAGTTTTGGCTCATGTCTAACAAATAGCCTCTTCTCATTTTGTCTACTGAAGCATGAACTAAAATTCAACCATGTGTCCGTGAAAGGGAAAATGTGACTGTTTTTGGATCCATTTTACACCCAGATGAGTGAAGTAATGAACCCAAAGGGAACCATAAAATTGAGAACATTCTAGGCAAAGAGGTCATGACTTTGCACTGCTTTGTCCTTCTGCACATGATAATATCTGCTTATTCTGAATAGTTTCACACAAAGTAAAGTTGATATAATTGTCAGGTCCGAGAAGATATTGATCAACTGCCTCCTGTAGTTTTGTACTATCAAGTGCAAGATCCTATGGTAACCCTGACAGTCACTGGGAAAGTAATATTAAAAGTTCCAGCCACTGGGTTCAAGAAAGCTGCAAACATTTTCATTGCTTGATCCAATCCCTCAGCCCCCTGATGCTCTGGTATTAAACATGACCCAATAAAAATGTACTCAACAACTTTGTCCTCCTGCAAGTTGCACCCTCTTTCCTGACCTCTTGCCTTCTAAGGAGCAATCAGTCATTGGAGTAGCCTGTTCATGTTTCTGTTCTCATCTAAGTTCCAAAGTCAGCATAAGTAGTACCACAAGCTAAGTCAGTGGTTGAGAATTTCAAATCAAGGATCACAAGATGTTACCTCCTGTGGTGTGGATTGTGGAGGGTCACGTGGCCTCTTCGCCTGGAACTTGGTGGGAATGTGACTTCTCCATCTAATCACCTGGCATTCAAGGTTGGGGTCCGCTCACCTATTAGTGCACACCTGATCATTGGGCCCCTTTAAACCACTTATTGATGACAAATGGACCCTTTAAATCACCTGGGCCAAGACTCCCCAGTTTATTACACTTTAAAACCCCACATGCAGCCCACCAGTCTCTCTGCTCCTCGTTCCTGACTATGAATGTGGTTCTACTCCAGGTCACGAACTGCGGACTTTACTGGAGGAGTTGTTGGTAAAATGTGCACTATACTTAGAGTGTGTGGAAATACTTAGGATTGAGCCGCACCCGGTTGGTACATGGAATCGGGAGGGTGTTGAAGGCCCTGTCTTGTGTGGTGCACCAAAGAAGAGGTACAAGGACTGCCTAAAGAAATCTCTTGATGCCTGCCCCATTGACCACCGCAAGTGGGCTGATCTCGCCTCCAACCGTGCATCTCACAGTTCGGCGGGCAGCAACCTCCTTTAAAGAAGACTGCACTGACAAAAGACAAAGGAGGAAAAACCCAACACCCAACCCCAACCAACCAAATTTCCCCTGCAACCGCTGCAACCGTGTCTGCCTGTCCCGCATCGGACTTGTCAGCCACAAACGAGCCTGCAGCTGACGTGGACATTTACCCCCTCCATAAATCTTTGTCCGCGAAGCCAAGCCAAAGATTACTGCACATGTGTAACAAGGAGAGAGAGAGAGAAAGAGAGTGAGAAGGCAGCCACTGGTATTGGAGATTGCTGTATCCGATGTGAAAGCCTATGTAGTTTTAGTATCATGTTTTGTGTCTTCCCTGCTACAATTTCCCCACCTGTACAATAAGATTATTTCTTGTTTGCCCAATGAACCTGACTTTAATCTCACGTAACACCTCCATGGAGTAAATTCTGGAGGTGAGGAGAGAGTGACTCTTGAAATCAAGGTACTTTGAGAAAACTGAAGTCAATGGGCATCAACTGGCTGGAGTCACCTCCTGATTCACAAAAAGGTAGTTGTGGATGTCAGAGTTCTATCACCCAAGCCCCAGGATAACTGTAGCAGTTTCTCTGGGCATTGTTTGAGGAACAACCATATTCAGCTTCTTCACCAATAACCTTCCTTCCACCATTCAAGAAACAAATGAAGAGGTTATTGTTCAATTCCATTCAAAGTTCCTTACCAAAATGAAACAGCCCATGCCTCCATGTAGCAAGACATAAACAACATTCAGGTATAGGCTAAATAGTGTCACAAAAACAGCAAAGTTCCCACAGCCTTCTCATGAGTATTTATGTTTAGTTATTAAAAGTTAATAAAAAGGTAAAGGTTTCATTATTGTCACATAATTCTACATTTAGAATGTAACATACATGAAATTCCTTAACTTTTGTCTACCTTAAGGCAGCCAAAGAATCGTCACTTTGTCCAGCCATCCTCACAGAAACCTACAGCTCCTGGTGTTCCTAGGACGTCTTCCCTCCAAGTACTGACCAGGCCTCTTCCTGCTTAGCTTCCGAGATCAGGGCGTATTCAGGCTATTAGGTTTAAACACTGGTCTTGTTAGTGACACCCAAATCCTGAAAAAGTTTTGAAACTCACCCCTATCTCTGAAGAAACCATTTGAAAGAATCATTCCAGAAAACAGCAAAGAGACCAATGGTCATATTTCCATGTCCCCAACTCAGCACCAATTATGCTGTTTAACACATGGATCAAAACACAGAAATGCAGGAACTCAGTCAGTCTCGCAGCATCCATAGGAAATAAAGATATATTGCCATTGTTTTAGACCTGAGCCCTTCCTTAATGTATGAGTAAATAAACAGGTGTGTGAATTAAAGATGGGGGGGGGAGTGGGGGAAGAATGGGAGGGGGGAGGAGTAAAGGCGTTAATTGAATGTGGTAAGAGGAAAGGTGAGAATTAATTTTGGAGCTAGGAGGGGAGAAGGTATGAGAGTGCGGGAAAGCTCAAGAGAGAGGGGGAGGGGGGAGGGCAGAGAGAGAGAGAGAGAGAGAGAGAGAGAGAGAGAGAGAGAGAGAGAGAGAGAGAGAGAGAGAGGGAAAGAAGAGCCAAAAGAATTCTCATCTTTCCACTTATTATATCCCACTAACACATTTTGTCTGTTGGTTTGGACTCCTCCCCCTCCCATTCTTAGCCCTTTCTTTCTTCAGACACCTGATTTTTCACTAATACCTTTAAGAAGGGCTTAGGCCCATAACATTAGTACTACATTTTTATCTCCTATAGATGCTGCAAGTTCCTCCAACGATTCTATGTTTTGACTACAATGACAGCATTTGCAGACTTTCGTATTTATTAGTTAGCAGGTTGAATGGAGCTTTTAACATGTTCATACACAATGAATTTACCAACTTACCCACTCCTAAACCCATGCAAACATACTGGAAATTCAGCTCAAATGTTCCCTTTGCTTATAATTATACTCAGCAGCATTTATCTGAATATATAATTAACAAAGTATCTGCTGTACTTTAGAAGAAATGTAAAACCAACACTGAAAAGTTGTAGTATTAAATCCTTGTCCAGGACCAGAGGATGCAGGAAAGCAAGGCTTGTATTTTGTAATAGTGGATCAGGCCGAAAAGTCACCTCGTTAAATGGCTGGATGGACTAGTTGGTTGCATGATCTTCCTGAGCTCCTCTTTCTGACATCCTCATGAATATAGCCTTCCACTGAGTGAACATACTGTGAAAACACACTTAATTTTGCTATATAAAGTGCACTGTTTGACCTGCTGAGTTTCTCCATCATTGTGCTTTATTAATTTCCCTGACCAGGACTGCCTCACTTTTACTATGGATATACAATCCCTTTACACCTCCATCCCCATGCAGAAGGTCTCAAAGCACTTTGTTTCTTCCTTGACAAAAGATCCAACCAGTCACTATCCACCACCACCCTCCTCCGCCTGGCAGAACTTGTTCTCACTCTTGATAACTTCTCCTTTGACTCATCTCACTCTATCAAAACAAAGGAGTAGCCATGGGTACCTGTGTAGCGCGATCAAAGACCACTCACAGAAATGAAGGGCCAAAGGCTTTATTGATCTAAAGATCCAAGCATGCCTCAGCATGCTGCTGGCAGGTATGAGGGAGAAGACTAGGACACTCGGCCTTTAATAGGGGTCTTAGGGGAAGGGGCTATCAGTTCAGCAGGTGGGCCACCCTGCCCAGCTCAGTGGGGAACAAGCCCACAATACCATGTTTCACCACAACCTGCATGGGTCAGTCTGTTTGTGGGCTTTACGACACAATCCATGCTGCAAGCCACAAAGCCAAGGCTCCTTATCTCGTCCTCTGCTATATTGATGACTACATCAGGGCTGCCTCATGCATCCATGATGAGCTTGTCAACTTCAATCATTTTGCTGCGAACTTCCACCATGATCTCAAATTCACCTGATCCATCTCTGACAACACTCTCCCCTTTCTCGATCCTCTGTCTCCATCTTGGGAGACAAGCTTTCCAGAGACTTATTTTGCAAACCCACTAATTCCCACAACTACCTCAATAATACTTCCTCACACCTAGTCCTCTGCAAGGAATCTATTCACTTCTCACAATTTCTCCATCTCTGCCGCATCAGTTCCCAATATGAGGTCTTCCAGTCCAGATCATCTGAAATTTCCACCTTCTACAATGTGAATTCCCCTCTACCCCAATCAAGTCAGCCCTTACCCGCATCTCCTCCATTTCCTGCTCATCTGCCCCTGCCTCCTCTGGCCCCAGATGTTACAATAACAGAATTCTCCTTGTCCTCGCCTACCACCCCACCAGCCTCTGTATCCAACACATTATCCACACTTTCAACAGGGTCCCAATACTAGACACATCTTCCCCTCTCCTTTCCACCCCCTGCCTTCCATAGGAACCACTACCTCCATGACTCCCTCATCCACTCATACATCCCCACCAATTGCCCCCATGCCTCCCGCCCCGGCATCTTCCCCTGTGGCTACAGGAAGTGGCACACTTATGCCCATACCTCCTTCCTCACCACAATTCAGGGCCACATACAATCCTTTAAAATGAAGGCACACTTCATTTGTGTATCCGCAGGAGTGATCTACTGCATCAAGTGCTCCTTTTGTGGCCTTCTTTACATAGGAGAGACTGGGAGATTGGTTTGCTGAGCCCCTGTCCATTCTGTTCCCCAGTCCATGCTCGCAAGTCTGTCTGTAGCCTCATGTACTATCTCACCAAGACCACCCGTACATTGGAGAAACAACTCTTGATTTTCCATCTGAGCTCTCTCCAACCAGAAGGCATTAAGTGCTCACCTACTCTCCATTCTCTTTCAGCTCGTATTCTTTCCTTTAGCTCTCCGCCCCCTTCCCTCTCTATTCAGTCATCCCTCCTCCCCCTGCTTGCTGCTGTGCCCTCCCTCCTGTATCCATCCATTACCTTCTGCCTGTAGGATCATGGCCCTCCCCCCTACCACACCCCACCATTTTATATGGGTGCCTGCCAATATTTTCCATACCTTGCTGAAGGGCTCAAGCCCAAAATGTTAGTTATGTACATTTATCTTTGATATATAAAGTACACTGATTAACCTGCTGAGTTTCTTCAGTATTGTGTTTATACTGTGAAGTATCTTTCTTTCATTTTGGATGAAAAATGCAAGACTTGTTCAGCTTCAGAGCTATATGGTGCCAAATGCAAAGGCTTAAGGTTAAAGTAAATATATGCTAGTGGCCCCAGAAGCAACCTTCCTCTCCATCATTCTCCACCAAGATTCCTTATGAGCTTGTCAGAGGAAGAGTGTTATTGCAATCCTTCACAGAAGCTTCTGACCTCCTCTCAGTTCAGCTTGACCTCTCTCATTCATCATTATCGGTAACTTCCTCCTCCCTCCAATCCTGAACCTTTGCATGTTCTTGCAATAAACACTCTTCTCCCTTCCTACTGAGACTGCCACAATGGCCTTCCTTTGTTGCACCTCCTCCAACCTGGACAACTACCTCCCTTCCTTTGAGGGCTTCTCTTCCATCACAATCTTGAAGTTTTAGCATTTTGCTTCCTTCTAGTTCACTGCTGCCATAAACTTTCCACAAGGCTGAGAAACAAGAAGTTAAATGAAATTCAGCAGGACTTTTCCTAGCTTAGCTTTCCAAAGTTACCCAATGCTACCGCATACCCACAAATCTTCCTGAGAAAAATTGGAACAAAGATAGAAAAGCTGGAGATAATTATTTTAAAGAGTTTTCTGGGTTGCTTTGGATTCTGAAATCATTTGTAGCCACCTACAACATCAGGTACAAAAGCCAATCACGTCTGAAACTGACATAATAATAGATGAAGAGGTAGCAGGGGTGAAGTAAAGAGAACTGCTCCCAGGTTGAATTGGGTTCAATTGACTTAAACTCCACTGCTGTGGTCTTTCTATCTGCACAAATACATTTCCAACCTATTGATTTGGATAAAAAAAACATTTTTCGGTGGTACACTACCGGCCTACTGCAGGGGGAAACCTCTGTATCTGCAGGAATGTAGGGGACAGGATACCTGGCTGGCTGTCAATCAGTCAGCCTGAATGGATCAAGCCCCACCCGGTCGGGTGTCAATCACCCTCCAGGATATAAGCCTGCACCGGCCTCCTGAAGTCTCACTCAGAGTTACTGCAGCTACAGCCAGCCTGGCTCTGTGGAAGTCTTTGTAGATTAAAGCATGTTGTACAGTCTTTACCTTGTGTGTGTCTGATTCTGGCTAACAACGCACCACAATTTTATCCACAAAATTTTCCCACGGCTGCCATGGAAAAACTCCAGAGCGCAGGGAGCCTCAAAGTTGACCCACGCCACCTGGAAGCTCAGACACGCTTCGAGATCTGGCAGCACGCGGTTGAGGCAATCTTGGCACACGAAGGCGGCATCCTGGACTCAGATCGGAAGAGGTTGGTCCTACTCCGGTCAAAGCTGGGTCCCCACGCCTTCCAGGCAACCAAAGGCTGCTCCATGTATAAGGACGCAATGGACACTCTCGAGAACTTGTACAAACCCCCTGTGAATGCGGTCTGTGCAAGGTACCTCCTCAACACCCGAGCCCAGCAACCTGGGGAGACAGCTGAGACACTTGCGAGAGTTGGCCCGACCGTGTCTGGCTGAACCCGGGGTAGGTGCAGAGGAGGTCGAGAGGCTGATTTGGGATGCCTTCGTCCGAGGGCTATGCTTAAGGGTCATCTGGCAGAAGCTGCTGGAAGACAATATCTAAGCCCTAACCAAGACTATGGAAATTGTCTAAACGCTGGAAGCAGCAGCCCTGCACATCGAAGCCTTCGATTCCAGGATTTCCCAAGCTCCCTCATGGCCCTCTTACACTGCAGCTGCACCCCCAGTCCGAGCTGGGGAGGTGATTGTCGCTGCGGCAGATGCCTGGCGCTCCTGTAAGTACTATGGGTCCTGGTGTGGGTCAGATTTACGATCGAGCCAAACCTGCCCAGCTAGGAAACAGTATTGTTCACGATGCGGCAAGAAAGGCCACTTTCCAAAAGTGTGCCTCTCAAAACCTGCTGGCAACTCAGCGGCCCTCTATGACCTCCCCACCTCCCCTGCAGACCCCTCCACGTGCCGGGTGGCGCCATTGTCCCCGCAAAGACTTCCACCTTCCCCAACTTCAGCGGTGCAACATCCGGCCCTGCCAGCGACTTACGCAGCGTGTGCCCCGAGCACCTGCACCAGCCCCCCTCTTGCCAGCGGCACTCGCCGAGAACTAGAGCAACATCACTTCCCGCTCACGGTGTGATGTCACTTCCGGCTGACGTAATGATGTCATTGTCACTGGGGAAACAGACACGGCTGGGGAAGGAGGCCAGCCACGCAGCGGGCCCCGCACATGCCACCACCATCTTGGGCCAGGCAGCGGCCAACACGGAAGGGCCCCGACAACGTTGAGAATGAAGTGGTCATCATGGGCGATGACCAGGCCACCCTTCCGATGCTCCGCAAGCCTCCGGATGCCATCGGCTACTGCACACCATACCCCACAACCGATGTCAACGGGGTCAACACAAGCAATGACCAGGCCACCCTACCAATGCTCCCCACGTCTCTGGAAGCCATAAATTGCTGCGCACAGCTGGAGAGCGACAACTCCGAGACGGTCCTGGCCACCACCATGCTGACCAAGGACATTCCTCATGACCTTGGGCACTCGATGATGGATGTGCAAGTCAACGGGCAGGTAACGAAGTGCCTGTTCGACAGTGGTAGCACTGAGAGCTTCATTCACCCGAGCGTGGCCCACTCCTTGAGATTAAAGGTCCACCCCACCACCTCCTTGGTCACCCTTACTGCCAAGGATAAGACTGTTGGTACCCTCGGGCGCTGCTCGGCCAATATAACTGTGGGAGGGGAGACACACAGGGTTCAGGCTCCTGGTCATGCCCAAAACTCTGCGCCCCAATCCTCCTGGTCCAAGATTTCCAGTGTCACCTGCAGAGTGTCACCCTGGCCTTCGGGGCGCCCCAACCTCCACTTATATTACACAGCACACCAACCTCTTGCGCTAGGCTGCAAGCCGATCGCCGCCAGAAGTAGGCGCTATTGCACCGCAGACAGAGACTTCATCAAGGCGGAGGTGCGGCGACCCCTGGTGGAAGGCATCAAAGAGCCCAATAACAGCCCTTGCAAAGCCCAAGTCCTGGTGATCAAAGGGGGAATAAGCCGAGGATGGTTGTGGATTACAGCCAGACCATTAACAGGTACACCCAGCTGGATGCCTACTCCTTGCTGAGGATCGCCGACATGGTCAACAAGTTAGCCCGCTACCGGGTTTTTATCCACGATTGACCTGGTCGGCGTATCACCAAATCCCCATCCATCCGAAGGACAAGCCCTACATTGTCTATGAGGCGGACGGGCGCCTGTACCAGTTCCGCCGAGTTCCCTTTGGGGTAACGAATGGGGTCTCCATTTTCCAGTGGGAGATGGATCGCATGGTGGACCGGCACAAGCTAAAGGCGATGTTCCTGCATCTGGATAATGTCACTATCTGCAGCCGTGACCAGCAGGACCACGATGCTAACCTGGAAATACTCTTCCAGACGGCCAGGGAGCTGAGCCTCACTTACAACAAGAAGAAGTGTGTTCAGCACTTCGCCATCCTGGAGTACATTGTGGCCCATGGAGTCGTCGGCCCAGGTCCAGAAAGGATGTGCCTATTAATGGAGTTACCCCTCCCCCCCACGCTAAAGGCCCTCCACAGGTGCCTTGGTCGGTTCTCTTATTACTCGGAGTGGGTCCCTCACTTTTCGGACAAGATCCGCTCACTGGCCCAAGCTACATCTTTTCCCCTCCCACCCGAGGCACAGCCAGCCTTCATCCGCATTTAGGCTATGGATGAAGACTCCCCCTTCCAGGTGGAGAGCGATGCCTCTGAGGTGGCCCTCGCTGCTACCCTCAACCAAGGTGGGGGGGGGGGGCGCCCCATCGCTTTCTTCTCCAGGAACCTCTACGGCACCCCACCATTGAAAAGAAGGCCCAGGCGATTGTGGAAGCGGTCCACCACTGGTGCTACTACCTGGCCGGCAGGAGATTCACCCTCCTCATGGACCAGCGGGTTGGGGCGTTCATGTTTAACTCTACCCACAAGAGCAAGATCAAGAACAACAAGATCCTGTGCTGGAGAGTTGAGCTGGCAACCTACAGCTATGACATCCAGTACCGCCCCAGGAAGTTTAATGACTCCCCCGATACCCTCTCTCGCACCTGTGCGTCTATGCATGACGACAGGCTGCAGGCATTGCATGAGTCCCTCTACCATTCGGGCGTCACCCGGTTGTACCATTTCATTAAGTCCCGAAACCTGCCGTCCACCATCAGGGACGTCAGGGACATGACCGAGGCCTGTCGGGTCTGCGCAGAGCGTAAACCCAGCTTCTTCTGCTCGCCCCAGGCCCATGTTGTAAAGGCTACTCGGCCTTTTGAGCATCTCGGCATGGACTTCAAAGGGCCCCTGCCTTCCACGAACTGAAAAGTCTACTTCCTCACGGTAGTGGACGAGTACTCATGCTTCCCTTTCACTATCCCTTGCCCAGACACCTCCACGGCCACCATCATCAGGGCCTTGGGGCAGATTTTCACCATGTTTGGCTACCCCGCCTTCATCCACAGCAACCGGAGGGTTTAGTTTCATGACTGACGAGCTGCGCCAATACCTGTTGGCGAGGGGCATTGTGACCAGTCGCACGACGAGCAATAACCCGAGAGGCAATGGGAAAGTGGAACACGAGAATGGGGTCGTCTGGAAGGCAGTCCTCCTGGCTCTCAGGTCGAAAGGGTGGGCCGTTGAGTACTGGCAGGACGCCCTGCCTGAGGCGCTCCATGCCATTCGGTCGCTGATGGGCACGGCTACCAATGAGACCCCTCATGAACGCCTGTTCTCATTCCCCAAGAGGTCGGCGACTGGAATGTCCCTCCCAGCATGGCTCATGTCCCCGGGACCAGTGCTCCCGTGTAAGCACGTACGGACAAACAAGGCTGAAGCCCTGGTCGAGTAGGTCTTCCTCCTACATGCAAACCATAACTACGCTTACGTTAGGTTCTGCAGTGGCAGGGAGGCTACCGTCTCAACCAGGGACCTGGCACCAACAGGAGCACCCACCACACCACACCACCCTCCAGCCCAGGATGATGCTGACCGGACATACATCCCCGTCCCCAGGCAGCTATGGGGCATGCAGGACCTCCTTGACCACCAGGGGCCCGCTTCAGCCTTGGGAGATGAACCCGCCCCCCCCACCCATCCAATACGACCCTCATATGTCGCCCCTGGCCCCCCCAGCCACCCTCCATGTGGCACCACAGCAGTCACACAGACCCTGCCGCCAACCCCCTCCCCCCACTTCCCCTCCGACCAGTGACCAGGAGTCAGTCCAACGATGGTTACAGAGACCCCGGCGGCCGCCGGATCATCTCAACCTGTAAATATTGTATGTATATAGTGGCTGTGATTCCTTGTTACTGCCCACTCCCCTCAGGGACAATTTTAAAGGAGGGGGTGAATGTGGTGGTACACCACTGGCTTACTGCAGGGGGAAACCTCTGTACCTGCAGGAGTGTAAGAGGACAGGACAACACCTGGCCAGCTGTCAATCAGTCGGCCTGAAGGGATCAAGCTCCACCGGTCGGGTATCAATCACCCTCTGGGATATACGCCTGCGCTGGCCTCCTGAAGCTCACTCAGAGTTGCTGCAGCTACAGCCAGCCTGGCTCTGTGGAAGTCTTTGAAGATTAAAGCCTGTTGTGCAGTCTTTACCTTGTGTGTGTCTGATTCTGGCTAACGGCACGCCACACATTTTATTTTATTCTCCAAAATAATTCAAATTTTAAAAAATACACATTCAGAGCCTACTGCCAAGGCCAACAACAGAATGAAGAGAGACTATTTTTGTAATCTAGTGGCCTATTGATGTTGAAACGTTTACCACCATTGTACTTTCATGTCATTACAAAAATGGCTTAAGTATTTAAATACATTTTGGGGCACAAAATTAATAAGAACACTTCATCTTTTAATAAACTTGTACAGTAATTATACAAAGGAAACATGCTTGTTTCAAATATGGAAGCCTTTTCAGTATTGAACATTGGTAATTTATCTTTCCTGATTAAAAGCAAATTAGAAAAACTGCAGTCATCAGTCATTTGTACTTCTACCTTTCAGAATTAATCTACACAGAACTGAGGAGAGTAATTTTAGCAATAAAGACAAGTTGACCAATCTGTTTTTCCTTACAAAGCTTTCTCATTTCAAAAGCAGTGTCCAGAACAAGTTAAATGACCAATTAAACAACGCCAGCTCATTATGGGCAATATATTATGCAGCAAGTAAAGATTTTTTGAGTGATTTCAAAGAGGGATGGCAATTTCCATTAACACTTAATGGCACCACTTATTCCATTCTGGTGACATATGCTCACTAATCCCTTCCTCAATATACTTTGCTATTAAGCTGGTTTCTGTAACACTAATCCTTGCAGAAGATGGTTGCTCCAGCTCTGACTCAAGAATGAAACTTTGCTCATCCCCCACGGGCCCAATAGACACTGAATTATAAGAAGCTGCTTTGGTCATGATCGGGTTGTATTTTAATTTGTTTCCCAGCAAGTATTGTTATGTCCACTACAAAGAAAAATATAGAAGTTTAAAAGAATGACATCCAAAACAAGGTACTCATTTGTCATTAAATAGCAACTATTCTTGCAACAATTTAAACTATATCCAAAAGCCACACTTCACAATGTTGACAGAAGCCTTCATGTGAGGCACCTAATAAAATTGGGCACGTGATATGAAGAAAGAGTTCTTAGTGATTTGTATCCCGTTTCAATGGATGCCTCATCTTAAGTTAAATCAAGTAAATAGAATTATGTCTCATCTAACTGTCAGAAACAGGAGTTCAACGGAGCATGAGGAAATAGAAAGATACTGCCAATGGAGAAACTCATTGGTGTTAGGTGGGGTGATTCTTTGCTCTATTCTAGAATTCAGTCTGCTCACTGTTTCACCGGTCTGATGTTTAGTTCAAAATACCATGTTCCCTGGATAATGTTAAACTGGGCACGAGTCAGTACCACTCAATTATTTTGCAGTGGAATTGCCTCATCTCGCAAGAGTCACCATCACATAAAAACAGTCACACAAAAGGGAGACAATTTCAATTTCAAGAAACAATAGCGACAGTCAACCATTTTGCAAAACTAAATCAAACTGATGAATTTTGCAATTAAAACTAACTGCAGCATTTAGATAATGGCATTCCCTCTGGAATCTGGTATTAACTCTCATCACAGGCAGGAGCGAAGAATTGTCTTTTTTTAAATTCCATTCTAATTAGGAAGGATAAATGCCATAGCATCCATCTTTTATTTTTCAAAAGAAGCTAATTGATATTTGCTAATGTAGATATAATCACCAGTCAACAACAGACAGAAGCATTGAATTAGTAGTCCAATATTTCTGCAACTGTACCAGGAGCACAAACTTCTTTGTCCTCAAATTGTCCTCACAATTTGTCTTTATTGCAAATGGTTTTGAAAATGAGTTTAAAATGCCAATTTCCTCAATGAAGGTGATGGTGTGACATATCATTTGAGGCTGCAGCAATGAATCCTCTAGGCCTTCCTGTGTTTCAAACAGGAATCAAATCCATCCTAGGTTTCTAGCATTACATGCTGATTTTCTTCTTGTTTGGTAAAGTCGCCCAGTTGTGAATATACAAGTCTTTCCTTCACATTTCTGAAATAGCTAATGATTCACGTATCTTAAACTGCAATAATAGAGGTCATTCTCTATAAAATGTGAACCTTGGGGAACAGGACACCACCTTTCCCTGTTTTCAAATGCCCACATCCTAGCACATCCAAATTCTGTACCTGCTGAGAGGGTGTGAATCCTTTCCAGGCGATCGAGTTTCTATTCTGTCCCGCTGATGAGAATAGCACTGGTGGGCGTCGGACTGCATTGTGCTACTCACCTCATTGCTGTTGCATAGCAGCAGGCAGCAGATTTCAGATTTATGTCAGAGTACCTACATGACATCACATACAACCCTGAGATTCCTTTTCCGGCAGATGAGGCAGAATTACCATTTATTGGTATTGCAAAAAAAAAATGCACTCAATCTGCATATGAATACTGTTATGAGCCCAAAGGACTCCAAAACCCAGCAGCAGAAGGCATTCACAAGGCGGAGTTACTTAAACAAAAAATGTTTTTAATTATCTTTAAACATGAAAACAGAATCTAACTTTAACTTATCTCTATTAACTTAACTAAACCCAACTTAACCCTCTTCTCATTCTAAGCACACAGGTATGTGATATGTGTGTGTAAATGTTAGAAAAGTTATTTGGTTCACAGTTCAATTTTACTTCTCTTTCTTCCAAGTTCTCTGGTTGCAGGCAATTCTCATACTGTGCACAGAATGGAACATGTATAAAGTTCACTAGGCTTTGGTGCTCGAAAGGTAAATGTTTACCATTCAAGAAGGTTTTCGTGGGGTTTGCAGAGAGAGAGATTTGTGGTTCCAGGATTTCCACAACTGAGGTACCACCATTAGTCACCTCAATGTCTTGCTGATGAAACTTGTCCCATCAGGGTTCTCCAGATGATAACCTCTTTCTTTCAGGCTACCACAGAGTTCAATTCTGTTGCCCTTATTCCAAGAGAAACATCAGACAGATAGCACTTCCAGCCATCCACCGCTCTGGAGTTTGTTTCAGTTCCAACAAGCTTCTCCTGGCTTGTTTTATCTCTCTCTCTCTCTCTCTCTCACACCCTCTGCCTCTCCCCAACTGCCAGAAAGCCCATGTGACTCTCTCACTTGCAAAACCCCTGACCTTCTCCAGCAAACAATGAGTTCATCTTCTTGGTCAAGCTGTTGCCTGTGCACCTTGGTCAAGCTGTTGTCTGTGTTGTTCACCTTTCTGTGCACTCTGTCAAAACCCTTGCAAAGAGCCAGAGCATCTCCCATTTGTTGTTTTAATGACATCATTTCAATTAGCACCTCCTTGTGAAATGTGCACAGCATTCTCGAGTTTCTGTCAATTCACTGAATATGAATTCTTCAATATCTATTTTAAAGTGTGTGTATGTATGTAACCTACTCTAATTTTACCAATTATATCCCAAATATTCCACAATACAAATGAAGAAATGTAAACAAACAGCATAATAGAGAGAGAAAAAAAAACAATGAAGTGTAAGAGTCTTTAAATGAGTCCCTGATTGAGTTTGTTGTTGAGGAGTCTGACGGTGGTTGGACAGAAATTGTTTCTGAACCTGGTGGTGTGAGTCTTGTGGCACCTCTACCTCTTTCTTGATGGCAGCAGCGTGAACAGAGCATGTGCTGGGTGGTGTGGATCCTTGATGATTGCTGCTGCCCTCCGACGGCAGTGTTCCCTGTAGATGCTCTCGATGGTGGGGAAGGGCTTGCCTATGATGTTCTGGGCTACATTTTGCATGGCTTTACACTTGGGGGTATTGGTGTCCTCACAACAGACAGCGATGCAGCTGGTCAGCAGGCACCAAGCCTGTAAACTTGAGATTTTCAGGTTTCCTGTGGTGCAACTCACTACTCTGTTTCTTGAAAGGAACAAACTCCTTTGATGTACAGCTGGTGTGTGACCATCCACAGAGCACAATATCTTAGTTTCGGGACTACTTTGTCACCAGCGTTTGAGCAATCATAATAAAACAAAGGACATACCCAATGGCAACCCACAGAAGACCGAGCTCATGCCAAGAACATACAAGTCATGCATTCATGAATAGTGTGCAGACAAATGGGCATACTAAAAATAATGATGCTGTAACCAAGGCCATTCTGGGTCAGTGTTGGGGTGGCCTTACTCTGAACTATACAACCTTATCATTATTAACATTGAGCAACTGAAGAACAGGAGGATTAGAAACAAGAGGAGAAAGAGGGAGGAAGAAACTTAGATGACTATTTTTGTCCTAACCTGGTTGCTCATGAATATCTCACCCGACTGTGATTCCAATAGACACAAACACAATTACCACATGACCCACTGTTGATCATCACAATATCCATGGGGCCACAATTCATAAAGGGAAACACAAAATAAACATTCTAAATTATGTAGATCTGTCGATTAACTTTCTATGGGCATTCACTACATAAGAACATAATAGGAGCAGGAGTTGGCCATCCGGCCCATTGAGCCTGCTCCGCCATTCAATGAGATCATGGCTGCTCTGATCATTGACTCAACTCCACCTACCTGCCTTTTCCCTATAATCCCTTAATTCATTTTTTATGCAAAAATCTATCTAACTGAACCTTAAATATGTATAATGAAGTCGCCTCAACCACTTCCCTGGGAAGAGAATTCCACAGATTCACTACTCTCTGGGAAAAACAGTTTTTCCTCATCTCCATCTTAAATCTACTCCCCTGAATCTTGACGCTGTGTCCCCTAGTTCTGGTCTCATTTACCAGTGAAAACAATTTTCCTGCCTCTGTCTTATCCCTCCCTTTCATAATATTGTATGTTTCTATAAGATCTCCTCTCATTCTTCTGACTTCAAGTAAGTATAATCCCAAACAATTTAGTCTCTCCTTGTAAGTCAACCTCCTCATCTCCAAGATCAATGTTGTGAACCTCCTCTGGACTACCTCCAAGGCCAGTATATCCTTCCTCAAGAATGGAGACCAGAACTGCACCCAGCACTTCAGGTACAGCCTCACCAGTACCTTGTAGTTGACCTCCCTGCTCTTGAATTCAATACCTCTAGTGATGAAGGTTAACATTCCATTTGCCTTCTAAATAAACTGTTGTACCTGCAACCCAACGTTTTGTGATTCATGCACAAGCACTCCCAGGTCCTTCTGCACTACACAATGCTGCTGTTTTTCACCATTTAAATAATAATCTGCTCTTCTATTTTTCCTACCAAAGTGGATAACCTCGCATTTACTAACATTGTACTTCATCTGCCAGACCTTTGCCCAGTCACCAAACTATATCCTTCTGCAGCCTCTCCACATCCGCATCCTCTAGTTCTCCACGTCCACTCGTTCTCCACACCCTCTAGTACCCATTCTCTGTGTATTCTTACTTGCACTGGAGTTCTTCAAAAAGTATCCCAATGTCTGCTACAGAGCTTGTGGAAGGCTGGCGATTTTCATTGGGAGAAAACAGAAATGAACTCGACCATCTTTAGACCTGGAAGGCCTGGCTTCCTTATTCTGAGCATCAGAGGTCTACGTCGGTTGGTAGTAACATGGGTTAGGGTTAGGTGAGTGGCACCCGAGAAATAATGAACATATTATGACATAACACAAGAGCAGCACCTAAACAAACCAAATACACTGCTGGAGGAAACCAAATACACTGCTGGAGGAAAGGGAGCCGGACTGTTTCAACATCATGCAAGATATTTTCTACGCTAGTAGAAATGATAGAAATGTTCAGATTTTGAATGTTTTTTTTTTGCTCATGTTAAAACTGAAGGTGAAACATTATGATTGGGTCCAAAACTGGCTACCTTTTGCATGACAAATAAGATAGCCTCAACACCCTTATCATGTTTGGTGTTGGATTCCTTTGTGCTCTTTAAATCAACACTTAGATAGTTAGGCAGACTCCTCAGACTGCAGGCTACATGGCCACTGACTCATCGCATGCAGGACCGGCTGCTTACCTCACTCCTTCATTGCACATTGTACAGCCTGGGCTGGTGGCTGCAAGTATTGAACTAACTGATGAACTTACTTAATTTTTATTGGCTTGTGCTCTTCTAACTCAGATTGGCCAGCCTGCTGATCTAGATCATCTGAAAGGAGAAAAGTGCAAGGTGCTTGTGGTGAGAATAAGGATTGACAGAAAATAAGAGTTTTATATTTTCACTGTAAATCAGAGACATTTTGGATTGAAGGAAAACTGGAATGACTGGGTTTGAAGATGCCATCACCTTAACAGTTGCGGCAATGGCACTGGGCATGGTCAACATGATGGCTACTCCAATAGGAGTACTATGTTCTCCATTGAATTAAACAAATGCAACCTTGGCTATCTCCTCCAAGGAAGTTCTTGCTTCCAATTTTAAACCACCATGTTTGGCATGTAATTGTGAGTAGCACAATGTGTTTTCTGGGATCCCCATCTTCGCTGAATATCTAGAAGTGCGTATAATCTGAGAGAGAGGGTGAGGTGAATTATGAGTGATGAACTCCAGTTCTAATTGAATTGCACAATCCATCCTGAATACCCAGTTTTGGTGACTTTTGCATTTGAAGATGCACTCACTAATTCCTGGGGGGGTGGAGGCAACTGTTAACGTTCTGTGCTCCCACTCTATTCATAAAGTTTACCTGAGAGCCTCTTAGAATCCTGCAGAGACAACCACATTTCTTCTCCTCAGCATTCAATGCACCAAGAACTGCAGGATGTGCCTACAATTCATCCATTCGCTTCTGCATTGCGCCATTCTTCACTATTTCCTCGATTAGTTTCAACTGCACAATTATATAGACACTTAAATAGTTCAGGTTAGCTTCAAGTGATGCTCACCCCTCAAGGCAGATGAACCAATTGGACAACATAATTAATGCTGGTAAATAAACTGGCATGCTGCCTGCATCAGGAGCTGTGGAGACATTTGTGGGCCATTAACATTCTTCCCAATGCCCGAAATAAAATCCTGTCCTTGGAGACTGGGGATTCCCAGCAGTCAAACAGTTAATATAGAAACATAATGGATCAGTAGAAATATTACAGGACAGTATATGCCAAACACAAAACACTCCCAGATCCTTCTGCCATTTACAAGGATGCATTGATTTATAGTTATTTTGTGATTTATTTTCAATGGCTCGATACGTGGGAGGACCAATTGGAAGTCAAAGTCTTGTATTCATAAAGATTAGCCACAACTCTCTGAATTTATAATTACTGCCTTGACAACACCTCAAGAAAATGCAGCATTCTAAAGGAAATCATTCGGCAATCACAGGGAGGAGCAGGAGCAGTTCTTAGCAGAGATGTGGTTGATTGGAAGTATGCTTGCAGGGAAGTCTCAAAAAGCAATCATATGATTGATAACTAATTTACATGGTTGCACAGTGTAATGCACATCAAAAGAACCAAAGACTTGTTGATCCAAACCAAGGCTTTTATTAACTAAAAGACTGGAGCATATCACAAGTAGGTCGACCAGTCCAAAATGACCTGGTCTGGCTAGGAGCAATCCTTTAAGACCTGCCAGAAGGTGTGGCTACATTCTCAGCCAATCACAGTCATCCTACACTACTATCTGTACGTATGTACATATACACATTGGTGATAGAATCTGTACAATCACACACAGTTTCACAGAAATGAATGAAGAGATCCATTCTGACAGAGAGAAAAAAAAATTAATGTATGGTAGTGGAACACTTCCACGAAGTTGAGTTTAGAAGCAGAGTGACAAGGGCTGTAAATTGGTTTAAGAAAAACAGTCAGGAGAAGCTAATCATTGCTTTAATGATTTAACAGTTGAAAAATGATTATAACTTTTGAATAATCCTTGCGATAATGCTCTAATGACAGAACCCAATTTGGCTTGTTACAGGAATCTACACCATTATGATGGATAATTAAAAAGTGTTAAAACGCACACTTCCATTTATATGCACCTTTGCTTCACTGCCTTTCTAAGCTGTAGCATAACAATGATTCAATTTGTTCATCTCTTTTAAACATTTGGCAGACTTTCTCTTAATGAGTTAGAAATGCACAATCCTCAATTCTTATTCTATACCATTTCTGATACACACTTATAAAATTCCAACTCCATTATATTGTAGTTATAGCTCCTTAGTAACGATACTTGCAGTTGTGGCCATGAATTAGCAATCCTTGCGAATACTGTATTTAAACCTTGTTCAAAGCCACTGGACGCAAATTAGTTATTTATTTCATTGCTATTTTGTGATCTCCCTGCAAGTAACAACTAGATTACAAAGTCTTAGACTATGAAAAACTTCAGGATATCCTGGGAACCTAAAAGATAGTAATCAAATCAAAGTTCCCCTTTTGTTGAGTATATTTGCCAGCCCATGTTATTTCTGCTTTGCCTGTTTGGATTGGAAAATTAGTTTTGACAGCATAACATTTAATTTTTTATTTACAAAAGTTACCTGGACGAGTGACATTTTGCAATAGGACGAAAAGACACAGCAGGTCGGAAAAGTTAACATTTGGAATATATATCTTAAAATATTGGCCCAGATGGTTGTGGATCTCCCTCCCTGTGATTGCTGCTTAGAGTTCCCAGAGTTAGGGGCAGGAGGGGAGGGGGATGAATGTAGAAGTCATGTCTTGTTAGCCCTCCACACCTTCAAGTCCAAAGGCAAAATCTGGACAATGAGAGGACTGCAGCTGGTATAGGTCAGAAATCTCTCCCTAAACACACAATAGAAAACAAATATTTATTATCTGTTAAATCTAATAGTCAATTTAAATTTCCAAGAGTTGTATGAATTTAAAAATTATAAATATTGAATAACAAATAAGTTCACAAGAGCACAAAATATGAGCAGAAGCCAGCCCATTGGCTCTTCGAGTCTGCTTCGCCATTTTAATCATGAGCAGATCCGTCCTCCCACTCAGCCCTACTTCCCATAACCCTTGATGCCCTGACTAATCAAATGCCTGTCAATCTCTGCCTTAAATACTCAACAACCTTTATTTCTCAGCTGCCTATGGCAACAAGTTCCACAGTCTCACGACCCACTGACCAAAGAAATGTTTCCACATCTCTGTTTTAAATCGACACCCTTTTATCCTGACGTTATGCTCTCTTGTCCTAGAATCCCCTACCATGGAAAACATCCTTGCCATACTTACTCTGTCCAAGCTCTTCAGCATTCAAAATGCCTCTGAGGTCTCCCCTCATCCTTCTCTACTCCAAGTACAGTCCAAGAGCTGACAATCATACATCAGATGCTAACCATTTCATTCCTGGTATCATTCTAGTAAATCCTCTCTGAACACTCTCCAATGCCAGCACATCTTTTCCCAAAACTCTATACAGTATTCCAAGTGAGGTCTCACCAGTACTTTATAGAGTCTCAACAATATATCCCTGCAATTCTTTCTGCTATTCCTCTATGAATGAATGCCAACATTGCATTTGCCTTCCTCACCACTTAAAGTAGTTATAACATAAAGCACCAAATTTAAAAACATTAAAGCAAAATAGCAATTTCCAAGAGTTGTATGAATTTAAAAATTATAAATATTGAATAACAAACAAGTTCACAAGAGCACAAAATATAAGAGGAGAAGTCAGCCCATTGGCTGACCTCATTATCTGCAGATCCAGTATTTGCATTGATATGCCTTCCATAATGTTTGGGACAAAGACACTTTTATCCTTTATTTTTCCCTGTGCTCCACAGTTATACATTTGCTATCAAACAATACACATGTGCACATTCCAGATTTTATTCAAGGTTATTATATCCAAGATTATTCAAGGATCTTCATCACCTTGGTCATAATCTTTTCTAGCTGCTGCCTTCAGGCAGAAGGTACAGATGCTTTAAGTCTGACACCCCTCGGTTCAAGAACAGTGTTTTCAAACAGCTATCTCGCTCGTGAACCTCCCTGTACAACTCTAACCATAAACTATCATTGTGGATAGAGCATTGATGCTCTGTGAAACTATCCCCAAGTCTGCATTTGGTCTCCCCAACGTAGAAGAGGCTTCATCGATAGCAACGAAAGCAGTAGATGGTTAGAAAGGGATACATGAATCTTTGCTTCACGTGGAAGGATTGTTTACGTCCCTGGATGGTGGTGAGGGAAGAAGCAGAGGAGCAGGCATTGTGGTTGCGACATTCCTCTCTTCCCTGCATTCTCATTCTTGATGTAAGGGTTCAGCCTGAAACATCCCACGGATGCAGCTCAACTTGCTAGGCTGCACCAGCAGAATGTGTATCAAATTGTTGTTGATGTGTCTTGTGTACATGTGTGGCTATAGGAAGTAAGAATTTCATTGCATCTGTACATTGTCCTTATGTAGATGACAATAAATTTTCATATCCAATTCCCCCTCATCTTCTTCAAACAATATCAAGGAATTTTAATGTCCACTCTAGAGAACAAGGAGCACTTCAAATTAATCTCTAATTTAATTAACACAGTTTCTGATACCATAGAACTCTCTCAATACTGTTATACTTTCTAATTCAGAAGAAAGAATGTTACAGGCTTCGTGTTGCCTACTGACTTATTAAAACTATCACAAAAGATCTGAATCGCCACAATAATTAAAAAATGGTGAGTTAACAGCTTTATTTGCATTGGAATACTAGTTATCATGGGCTCGTTTCATCTTACAGTGCAGGCGCTATCACTGTAATAATAGAAAGTGGAGATGATATTTGTGCAATGGCAGGAACTTTGCAAATTTTCAGATTTTTTCTTTCAATGTTATCAGATTTTTGCTGTCGTTTTCATTTTTCACACAACAGTGAAATAGTTTTACTCTGAGGCTTGCAGACATCATATTTTTAATAGCATAAAATCTCATTGCGATCTTGCAAAAGACATTAATATTTAATGCTTTTGTATTAAGAAAATTTGTCATCCAAACCCCTCTTACAACAAACACAATTTGACAGCTTGGCATTTTATTGGCAATCTTCAAATTCATAGGCGCATGCATGCCTACCCTGCCACCAACAGTCCATCGATTTAGTGATGCATTCTGACTCAGAGTTCTGAAATTGAGTCAATTAACATGATGAATAAATGAATTTGAAGCTGTTCAGTAAAGCCATGACTGCCTAAATTTTAAAAGTGGAGAGAAATGCACACTTGCACTCTAATTCAGTTTTCCATTTGACGAGACCCTCACATTGTAGGGAGAACTCCTTGATTCTCTATGCACATACCCAATTGTATTGGTCCAGATTTTGTGGGTAACAGTTTAAGGAGTCATGGTAAACTAATTGGAGGGAGGGAGGGTATTGAAGGTGAAGATGCATGGAAGCACCTCTGTCGTGCTCAAGCTGCTGTCTCCTGACACTATGCTCCAAGGTTGGCCACACGTAAGCAAAACTGGATATGTGACCTAAAATTCTTCCATTATTCAGAGGATTGCATGACCAATGATCCCATTTTAATTTCCATTTCATTCCAGATCAATTTTTGGATAGTGCAGTTCAACCAAGAAATCATCTTCAATCATTGAGAAGGCCTTGGAAAGTAGGATTAAGGAAAACACTAAGGTCTTCTGATGCATAGAAGGATGACCAGAGTGAAGGTGGGGCTGCTTAAGGATAATGGAGGGAACATGGGCCTGGAGACAGAGGAGGTCCAAAATGAATACTTTGCTTCAGTGTTCACCAGAGAGAGGGTCCTTGGTTAATGCTAGTCAGTATAGGACAGGCTTATATGCTGGCCCATATTGAAATTAAGAAAGAGGAAGTGCTGGATCTTCAGAGAAACATTCAGATTGATAGGTCCCCAGGATTGGATGAGATAAAGATGATACTGCAGGAAGCAAGGAAGAGAATACTGGGATGATGGCAATGATCTCTGCGTCTTTCCTGGCCACAGGAGAGGTACCAGAGGATTGAAGAATGGTAAATGTAGACCCCTTGTTTAAAAAGGTAATAGCGTGAATCATGGGAATTATAAACTAATGAGTCTTAAATCAGTGGTGGGCAAACTATTGGAGAGGGTTCCTAAGATTTACAAGCATTTGGAGAAGCATAGTTAACTCAGGGATAGTCAACCTGGCTCCGTGAGAGGTAGGTTGTGCTTCATGAGCCTAATTTAGTTTTTTTTAGGAAGTGACTATAGAAATTGATGAAGGTCAGGTGGGAGATGTGGCGGGTAAAGATTTTTGTAAAGCATTTGACAAGGTCCCCCATGGTAAATTTATTCAGAAAGTCATGAGGCATGGGATCCATGTAACCTTTGCTGCGCGGATTCAGAATTGGCTTGCCTGCAGAAAGCAGAGGGTGGTAGTAGATGGAATGTATTCTTTCTGCAGGTCAATGACAAATAGAATTCTGTAGGGAAATGTTCCGGGACCCCTGCTTATTGTGATTTTTATAAATGACCTGGACGAACTAGAGGGATGGGTCAGTAAATTTGCAGATGACACTAAGGTTGGAGGTGTTGTGGATAGAGTAGAAAGTTATCATAGTTTACAACAGGAGAAATAACTAATGGAGTTAAATCCAGATAAATGTGTAGTGATGCATTTTGGAAGGTTGAACTTGAAAGTGGAGTACATGGTTAATGACTGGATTCTTAACAATGTGGAAGAGCAGCAGGACCTTGGGGTCCAACTGTATAGATTGCTGTACAGGTTGACAGGGTAGTTAAGGAGGCTTCTGGCATGTTGGACTTCATTAGTCAAGGATTGATTTCAAGAGCTGTGAGGTAAGGTTGCAGCTCTCTAAAACACTGACTGGTTAGATCACACTTGGAATATTGTGTTCAGTTCTGGCTGCCTCATTACAGAAGGATGTGGAAGCTATGGAGAAGGTGCAGAGATTTACCAGGATGTTGCCTGGATTGGAGAACTTGCCTTATGATGTAAGGTTAACAAAGCTTGGGCTTTTTTCTTTGCAGTGATAAAAAATGAGAGATGATATTTAAAAGAGGTCTACAAGATTATGAAAGGCATAGATAGGATGGGCAGGCAGCACCTTTTTCCTGGCACAACAGTAACAAATACCAGAGGGCATCTGTTTAAGGTGAGGTTAGGAAGATTCAGGGGAGATGTCATGTGTATTTTTTTAAACATCAAATAATGGGTGTGTGGAATGCATTGCCAGAAGTAGTGGTGGAGGCTGGTATAACAGGGACATATAAAAGACACAGGACGTCAAGCGCTGAAGAGCTGGCTTGACGTCCTGCTTTGCGGAAACTGCCAAAATGTTTGGCCTGGAAGTCAGCCTGAAGAAAACGGAGGTCCTCCATCAGCCAGCTCCCCACCATGACTACCAGCCCCCCCACATCTCCATCGGGCACACAAAACTCAAAACGGTCAACCAGTTTACCTACCTCGGCTGCACCATTTCATCAGATGCAAGGATCGACAACGAGATAGACAATAGACTCTCCAAGGCAAATAGCGCCTTTGGAAGACTACACAAGAGTCTGGAAAAACGACCAACTGAAAAACCTCACAAAGATTAGCGTATACAGAGCTGTTGTCATACCCACACTCCTGTTCGGCTCCGAATCATGGGTCCTCTACCGGCATCACCTACGGCTCCTAGAACGCTTCCACCAGCGTTGTCTCCGCTCCATCCTCAAAATTCATTGGAGCGACTTCATCCCTAACATCGAAGTACTCGAGATGGCAGAGGCCGACAGCATCGAGTCCACGCTGCTGAAGATCCAGCTGCGCTGGGTGGGTCACGTCTCCAGAATGGAGGACCATCGCCTTCCCAAGATCGTGTTATATGGCGAGCTCTCCACTGGCCACTGTGACAGAGGTGCACCAAAGAAGAGGTACAAGGACTGCCTAAAGAAATCTCTTGGTGCCTGCCACATTGACCACCGCCAGTGGGCTGATATCGCCTCAAACCGTGCATTTTGGCGCCTCACAGTTCGGCGGGCAGCAACCTCCTTTGAAGAAGACCGCAGAGCCCACCTCACTGACAAAAGACAAAGGAGGAAAAACCCAACACCCAACCCCAACCAACCAATTTTCCCCTGAAACCGCTGCAACCGTGTCTGCCTGTCCCGCATCGGACTTGTCAGCCACAATCGAGCCTGCAGCTGACGTGGACTTTTACCCCCTCCATAAATCTTCGTCCGCGAAGCCAAGCGAAAGATAAAAGTCTCATAGGAAGGCGCATGGATGCAAGAAAAATAGAGATCTATGGGTGTGAGGGAGGAAGGTTTAGATTGTGGAGTAGGTTTACATAGCTGCGCACAAGATCAAAGAGGCTGCACTGTGCTGTAATGTTCTATTAATTGGGTTTTACTCAACAGTGAGGAAAAATGTTTTGCCTCTAAATTTCAGTGAGTTTCACAGCTTTCTTCACCAGCACAGGCTGTTCTATGTCAGCATTTCAATGTTTTGTTAGCCTCACGCCTTCAGGACAGGATGTAAATGCTGAAGAACCTATTGCTGAGCCTAGAGCTGTTTTCAACTCTAAAATTGGCCACAGATGATTCAGATAAGGAAAACATAGTATTTTAACAGAGGATAGTGACAAAATATATACCTTGAGGAGAGAGAAAGAAAAAAACAAACTGCTGGAGGAACTCAGTGAATCTAGCAACACGTGTGCATGGTCAATGTTTCAGATCGAGAACCTGCAACAGTCCTGATGTATGATCCCGACATGAAATGTCAAACCACCTCTATGCTACTCGACCTTTTGAGTTACTCCATCAGTTTGGTTTTTGCTCCAGATTACAACAGTCTCTTGTGTCTCTGCAGTCCAATGGGTGGTTCAGCACTGACACAAATTTTAGGTGATTGTTACTTCCACTTTTGCAAGGTTTCTGCTCTCAGAGTCAGTGCGTACCACCGCAGGAGGTGAAAGAAATATTTCAGAGATTTTAAAATGCTCACCGACATAATGTATTCTCTTTGCTGACAGAATTTATAAAAGAAATCCAGGACGTATATAGCAGGATTAAGGAATCTGGAATGAAATTTCTGAGATTCCATGAGAAGAATGCCCCTTTTAAAATAGAAATTAAAGCATAATGAATTTCTCACACATAAGAGGAGATTTGCTGATCCTTTTATTGCAAATCTTCTTGCATCATTTCTCAGTTTTTTTTCTTTCTACATATTTTCTGACCTCAAGGTTAACTCCCAAGACAATTTCATTGCAAAAACTGTCGTCAAGAAATTCAATTTCCTCATACTTAACAATTTCGTTTTCCCTTAACAGATCTAAATTTCCCATAAAGACTAATGCAATTGTCAGATTTATGGATTTTAATTATTTTCTCCTTCACAGAAAGTAATTTCAGTTGAATTTATTTTGAAGTGTTTTACTTCAAACCAATGTGAATTGTCATAGCTTTTAAAAGTATTGGCAATGCGCAGTATGACCACATATTAAGGCTGGTGAAATTGCCTGGTTTGGAAATGACATATTGAAGAAAAATCAGCTGCCCCCAGAACCATCAGTAATAGTTATTGTTTTTCATTTGGGAACAGCCATTCTTCTTTAACCCTTTGCACCATGGTGGAGGTCAGTGAATATTGTGAGAATAACAATACCCTTCAATGATGAAACCAACATCGTTTCTTTGCTGGGAAAAGAGAATTAAGTGAAAAGTGACTCACAGGCAATTAGGGTTAAAGCCTTTGAGTTTTAATTGAGCACTGATTAGTGCTAATAAGTGAGATGTAATATTACACCACACAGTTTCCAGGCAATCTCCACTAAGGAAGAATCTAACTACTTCCCCATGACTGAGCCCCTTCCACTCATATTTGGAGGGATGGGGAATGTCAAAGATGGAGGTGGCCATCACTGACAAATCTTAGCAAGAGCAACTACATCAATAATTGATTTATTGATGAGGTCAGAGGCTATGCATTCTCTAATGAATGACTCTCCGCAAGACTTTCTTCCATCTTTCTCAAAAAGCTTGGTACCGTTCTAGTTCAATAATACACCAAAGCATGAACAAAATCAGATCAAATCAAAGGGCCACCTGCAAATTCCACAAACTATTCTAACATGCCATAGGATTTTTTTTTCCTCATCAGTGAGTCAAAATCTTAAAACCTTTGACC
Source organism: Narcine bancroftii (assembly GCF_036971445.1). NCBI lineage: Eukaryota > Metazoa > Chordata > Chondrichthyes > Torpediniformes > Narcinidae > Narcine > Narcine bancroftii. Next base: position 163,959,643 of record NC_091473.1, on the reverse strand, counting down.
AAACAGCACTGTGCGATTACAGTCATCTGAAGGACTGCAGCAGTTCATGACGGACCTCTATGATTCGCATTTGGGCAATTAGGGGCAGACATATTGTGTCTGAGTAAAAACATCAGTTATTTATTTAAAGCAAAGAGAATGTATTAAATAAACCCACTAAAGGGGCAAAATATTTGAAGAGGAAAATGAGATTCTTCAGTTTTTAATTCTTGAATCAGGTGTGAATGTGGTTACTGTAGAAATAGAAAAACGACATAGTGATTCTTTTCTGGGTCCATCACATTAAGCATTTCAATTACCATTTTATCAAATATCGTTGAAGGTGCATTCATAAATCGATAGTACACGGTCTGCATACAAGAATGAGCAGTATTATTGTGATTGAGAGAACACTCTTAACTCATTATATCCCTGAGATTTAAAAGCAGTTCCAATATATTTCAGTTGACCTTAAAGTTTGAGATAATGTGCATAATTTGTACATTTTGTACTCCAACTGGATAATGAATGCAACAAGACCATTCTCGACTTCACATGGAGCTAAACTTGGAAGTTACAATGTTCACCATTACTAACTGCCACTATTAACCACATTTCATACTGAATGTTCATGCATGCCTCTGTTTAAACACATAGGCTCAGGGCCGCTGTAAGCCGCAGACCAATATTTCAATTTGCACACTGTGAGATGTGTGTTTAAGGCTTGTGGCCGTCATCACCGACACTTGGCTCAATCTTGTGAGGATTACAAAAAAAGTGCCACGCTACTGAATTTGGCAACTAACCAGGGGAAAGCAATTCTGCTTCTTCTAAATGCAGGGCGGCATGGTTAGCGCCATGCTGTTACAGCCCCAGTGACGGGGGTTCAAATCCATCGCTGTCTGTAAGGAGTTTGTACGTTCTCCCCGTGTCTGCGTGGGTTTCCTCCAGGTGCTCTGGTTTTTTTTCCCCCAACCTGTATTGTAGGTCAATTGGGTGTAATCGAGCGACATAGGCTAGTGGGTCAAAGGTGTCTGTTACCGTGCTGTATGTCTAATTTAAAATTTTAAAAGTGGGGAGCCTATTTTCTGAGGCCAAGGGTAAGTTATGAGAAAATTATTTTCATACTTTCTACATCTTAACTCCCCTCCATCAATAGCGTCTGGTGATTTATAAGCTTTAGCCTTTGTTGCTATGCACCTTTCGTTTTTTTTATTCCCCTGCATCAAAATCTGTCTCTGGTTTTCTTCATTTGAGATAGCAAGGAGCTACAAACCCACTTGGCAGTATATACCGACAACCACCACTTTCAAATATATTATTCATGGAAGGACATTGTTATGGCAGAGAGAAACATGATGCAGATGTCATTTCAGAAGAGGATAAAGGTTTCTGTTGTTGACATAGATGAGGATTTCAATGAACAGTCCACAAAAATAGGTTGTCACGTGCTCAGTGCATAGAAAGTCTATATTAAACATCAAGGAGCAAGGAAAGACCAGGATCAATTTGCAGAGCTTGGAGCTTTTCTAACATGACACTTGCAGTACTTTGCACCAGGGAGAAATGAAAAATTCCATGTTCTGTCTGTTTTTCTCTCTGAAAGAAAATGAAATGTCTTCAACTCACTTTGAATGGAGAGGTTGTGTGACCTTATATATTCATTGATGGAAAACTCAGATAGTGGAAAGATCTCTCTCTCTCTCTCTCTCTCTCTCTCTCTCTCTCTCTCTCGCTCTCTCTCTCTCTCTTCAGTGTCGAAGGAAACTGACAGACAGATCTTCAATGCCACTGTCATCTTGACAGACAACAAAATATGATCCTTGCCCAGCTCTGTATTTGCAGTTGTGACTGGTGCAGGTACTAAATTTCAATGGGGACGCCATATATGCATCCATTAACTAGGGTTCGAGTCCTTTTTGCCTCTGCTTGTCCCATTCTGCCCAGCTTCTACTCATCCCTCTCTTCATATTGCGTCGCAAGTCAATGACTGTTCACGTGCCTGGAGACAACTGGTTTTCGCAAAAGCTGCAAGTCTTCAGAAGTTCTTGAGTACCCTCACCGTAATCCGTGGAGATATCAGATGTACTAACCATCTCCAGAAAGCACCAAGCAATTATGGAAATATATCAGTAAGCATAAGAAATCAACTCACAATTTACCTGCAAGTAAATGATAATCACTTTTGCTGTGCTGGTGAATGACGCAAGGTTGAGAATTAGCTGGAGCACTCAGCTGGTGCACAACACATGATTGACATTGCAATCATTTGATTCTGAAAATTTGGCATGCTTCTGTACACTCTCAATGGATGGCATCTGAATAAACATCACAAATGTATGCACACACATCGTGAATGACAATTTGAACTTCTGAAGGTTGTCACAGCACCCAGAATTCTTGCTATTGATTTGGGGAGTTCAGTGAAAATTCACGAGACTGCTTCCTGGGATGGCAGGACAGGCGTATGAAGCAAGACTGCATAGATTCGGGTAAAACTCATTGGAATTTACAGAATAAGAGGGATCTTATAGAAATGTATAAAATTCTGACAGGACAAGCAAGTCTGATGCTGGAAGAATATTCTCAATGTTGGGGCAACCCGGAACAAGGAGTCACAATCTCAGGAAAAGAGTTAAGCCTTTTAGGACTGAGATGAGGAAAAACTTCTTCACTTAAGAGTCGTGAACTTGTAGAACTCCCTATCACAGAAAGTTGCTTAGGCCAATTCATTAGATATATTTAAAAGGGAGTTGGATGGGACCTCGTATGGCTAAAGGGATCAAGCATTAGAAGGAAGGAAAACGTACTGAAGTCGTGTGATCAGCCATAATCCTATTGAATGGTGATGCAGGGTCAAAAGGACAAATGGCCTACTCTGGCACATATTATCTATGTTTATAAAATATGTAAGCTAGTCAGTCCACCTTTGCCCCTGTAGCATTTACATACAGACGTATTAAATTCCTTGGCAATGAAAGAAAATATCCATGAACACTGAGCAATTTGTTTCAAATCTAAAATGTGACTAGCAGATTAGATGACTGCAGGAATAAGACCATTCATCGATCATTTCAAGATGCCTTTTTACCTCCCAAGGCAAGATTCTGGATGCAGTCCGAGAAAGAAAGATTTAGACTAAGTGACAGGTGTATAATGAAAAGTATATACAGTAATATATAAAGTTTATCCAGAAACACAGCAAGGAATTAATATGTTCATGAAGTTGGTTAAATTACGATGTTGAATGTACAAATCAATTTATGTGCCGTTAAAACCTTTTGTCAGTGTGCATAAGCAATAATAGGCATGGTGATTTTAAACAAAATAAACGCAATGTACAACCATTAACAAGTTCCTAAATAGCGTTCAAATGTTTAAAGAATGCATGTGTGAGCAAGACTGATGTTAGGGATTAATTAACTTGCTCATTACAAATTACAATTTTGGCATAATTTAATACTACTTAAATGACCTTGAAAGTCATTTCATATTTGTCATAATGGGCACACAGAGCATAATCAATTATGTGTGCAATTAAAATTATAATTTGTCTAACAAAACACACTCGGCTTTGGCATTTCTCTGTTTTCTTTAGTACGCTCATCAAGAGTTCTGAAGGTGTTTAAATATTAATTTGTTTACCTAGCTGCCTCATCTCTGAATGCTTGCTAATTTGTTTGGACTCATGTCATTTTATTTTTGTTTAAACCTTGTCAGCAATGCTTAGTTGAGTTCCCATCCCACAAGTGTCACATTATAATTAGCATTACTTTTTCTGATAATCAGCAAGGAAATTACTAATAACATGCAAAGTTGTCCATTAAACAGGGTGCGCACTTTGTTTTCAGTAAGACTGGAATTTGCCAGAATTTGAACTTCGAATGAAGTAATTTTGTCACATACCAGAAGTTTTACAAGAAAGTAAACAGAAACTTTGGATTCAAAGTTCAGATTAATTTCAGAGTGCTTAAGTGACATCACCTACAACCCTGAGATTCTTTTTTCCTGCAGGCCAGCCAGAATTTCAACATTAACAGTAGGGCAAAGCACTATACTCAAGAAAAGATATGTAAACAAAAGAGAAATATAAACAAATGCAAACAAACTGTGCAATACAGAAAATCAATACTCAATAATAAATAATGTGCCAAGTAAGAATCCTTAAATGAGCCTCTGACTGATTTTGTTGTTTAAGAGTGTGGCAGTGGAGGGGTAAAAATTGTTCCTGAACCTCGGGGTGCAAGTCTTGTGGCACCGAGACCTCTTTCCTGATGGCAGCAGCGAGAATAGAGGGTGTGCTGGGTGGTATAGATCCTTGATGATTGCTACTGCTCCTTGACGGCAGTGTTCCCTGTGGATTTTCTTGATGGTGGGGAGGGCTTTGCCTGTGATGTACTACCTTTTGCAGGGCTTTTTGCTCAGAGATATTTGTATATTTGGCAACTAACTTACAGGTACTCCCCGACATGACCTTTGCGACTTCAGTCCATCCACACAGACAACTGAATTTTTAAAATTGATACAAAAAATGTAAAATTTACAGTTTATGTTGTATTTCAGAAACTATAACAAGGATACAGGGCATTTAAGAGCCAAAATGTCGGAGTCCCAGTGTCCATAGGCTCGGCGCGGCCATCTTGTTTCCTGTGTGCATGCGTGAGTCTTTGGTTGTTGCATGTGTGGTGGGTTCGCCTACTGGAGTTCGATTGATGCATGCGCGAGAATTAAGGGCACAAATTCAATATCGTCAGGGCGCTTAACTCTCACACGTGTGCCAACTGAAAACTCATGCATGCGCACAGGAAACAAGATGGCCACACCCAGCCCTGGGACGCCGACTAACAAGGTAAGCATGGACCAGATGTGGAAAGTTTGGCCAAGGTTGATTGACAAATTCAAGAAGCTTTAAGTTGTTATCATAAAATCTGCGATGAAAGAAAGATTTGATGAAAAAGTTTGCTTTAAGACTTCAGTACTCCACACGCACAGGTAAAATTCCGACTGGCGTCCATTCCGAGATATGACCAATTCTTTGGACCCCATTAAGGTTGTAAGTCAGGGATTACCTGTATTTGTTTCTAGCTCCAGAAGAAAATGTATTTCCTGATTATAGCTGACATCCTGCAGTGAATTAAAGAGACTACAGAAAGCCAGCCAGGAATTCATGGAGGTAAACAATAAATCTGCCAATGCTGTGGTCTACTGCAGTACAAAAATCACATCACCACTGGATGCTCTTATTTCATGACTCTAGCCTTCATGTTTTCTCTGAAGATATTCCTTAAGATTTGGCTATTTCAGCAGGCAGTTGCTAGAGGATAATATACTACTGGCATGGATTGTGCACAAGCTTTTGGAGAGAAAGCAAAAATAAAACCAAATTCTTCTCCATTTGGCAGGCAGAAACTCATCAGATACCAAAGGAGTTGTTGCTTGGGCCACAGCAATTTGCAAACTATATCAACAATTAAGCAGGGGGATACCTAATGTCATTGTTTCAGATTTACCAATAATATTAAACTGCTGGGATTGTGAGGATGGAGCAGGACTTGAAGAGTTTTGGAAGGGTAGAGATCCACTGAGTAAGTGGATGAGAACATAACAGAAAGAATGCTGCATTGAAAACATACAAAGTCATGGTATGTGAGTCCGTACAAAGGTTGAGTACCATTGAGTTCACACAACCCCATTAACGCATCAGAGGCACACATCCAGTGCTGTCTGTACATTCTGGTCATGTTTGCATGGATTTCCTTCCACCTCCAAAGACATGAAGGACTAGTGGGTTAAATGGTCATGGAGGTATTTGGACAAAGGGACTCATGGGCTGGAAAGGCCTGTTACTGTGGTGTATCTCTAAATTAAATTAAATTTCAATTACCTTTATCTGTCCAGTGGGCAGTCAAGAAGAAGTATTGGGTAGTTGGAGAGATTGGATTTCAGAAGCAGAAAGTACGGAGTGACGTCAAAGGGTCTACATCTGTTCATTGCCATCGCTGAGGTCAAGGCCCACACTGAGGTCACTGAGGGCAGCATAGTTAGCACAAAGCTATTACAGAGCTAATAACTAAGGTTCAAATCCAGCAGTGTCTGTAAAGAGTTTGTACCTTCTCCCTGTGTCTGCATGCTTTTTCCCAGAGGGCTCCAGTTCCCCCACCCCCCCCCCCCCACCCCACCTTCAAAATGTACAGGGGCTGTAGGTTAACTGGGTGTAACTGGGGAGCATGGGCTGTTGGGCCTGAAGGACCTGTTACTGGGCTGGATGTCTACATTTTTTTATAAATCATCCATTTTGATGAACATTACAGAAAAGCAGTTAAAGAGTGAGAAATGAGCAATTTTATTATTCAAAAGAATCTGGATCAGTTGATAACCACTGAAGGCCTACAGGCAGATGGTGCAGGCAACTAGAAGGACAAATGGTGTGACAGCCTTTAAAACAAGACGCAAAGAGGTTTTATTGCAATTATATAGGGTCGGGTTGAATCCTCACCTGGAGTATTCTGTACAATTTTGGTTGCCTTTCCTGAGAAAGGATGTAATTGGCATTGACGACGAGCAGTAACGATTATTTGGTCTGGTTCAAGGGATGACAGGTTTGTCAAAGGAGAGATTAGTGGACTTTGATGCATTCTCTATAGCTTAGAAGAATGTCAGGAGGCCTTATCGAAACATACAGCATTGTTGTAGGGCTTGATACATTGGCTGAAGAAAGTTGATTCTCCCTGATTGAGGAGACTAAGACAGGAGAGTTAGAGTTCTAAAAATATTAATTTTAAATATCTCTATGTACATAAAGAAATAGAACATTTAAAAAATGTTTCCACTGTCGGTGCTGCTGCATCGGCATGCTGCCACTAGCGCAGACCCGCGGTGGGGGGGGGGGGGGTGAGGAGAGGAAACACAGTCCTTTTCTGCTGGTTTCTACCACCCAGTCTAACCTCCGATGACCCCATACAATCTTTAAAACAGCCTTTTAAAGGAGCCAGCGGTGGTTTATCTTAAAATACTGCAACCGCAGCGTCTGGGCCAAAGATGGCACCACCTATGATCAACAGCAGCCCTGAGGAGTTACAGACTCCAGGGAAGAAGAAGACAGGTGCAGAGCACAAGAAAGCAGGGAGACGACCTCTGTTTGAGAAGGAGAATCAGAGGAGATGACCCACGGAATGGTGACCATGGCGGTGGACTAGCGAGGGGCTCTATGGCTGAAGAACACATAGGCACTGAGTTTGGCGACTTGAGGCAAGGAACCCATGTGGGCTACAGGCGACCTCAGTTACACAGCTCCCACCAGGCTGCGGGCTATCAGTGACTGGTCTGAGATCAGCTGAATGGGTACCGAGTATCAGAACCATGATTCGAGAGGTCACCAAGGGCGCTGAAGGTTTCCTGATTGTGTCAGTTCAGATCTGGAGCTCGCGTTGCTGATGGTTTGGACTGGAATCTGAGTGGCTGTGACAGCACTGGAGCTAAATCCACGGACACTCGGTGACTCGGGGTGGGGTCTCTCTTTTGCTTCTCTTGATCTGACTGTAAGAGACACCCGGCAATTTCTGCTGATGGTGAATTTTGTGTAAAATTACACCTGTTTTATTACATGACAATGGAGGAATCTTGAATATTGAAGATGTGATGATTATGTACTGCGTATTGCATGTGTGTATGTGCATGCACTGTGGTCCAGAAAAACGCTGTTTCGTCAGGTACAGTCAAATGATAATAAACTTGTACTTGAGAACAAGACAAAGAATGCTGAGGACTAAATCGAGGAAACATTTCATCAGTCAGAGAGCAATGTTTTTTTAGAATTTTCCACTGTCGAGAGCTATGGGATACTCAGTCATTGAATTCATTCACCAGAGGGATAGATTTTTGGTCGAAGAGAATCGAGAGCGATGGGAATAATGGTGGAAAAGTGGATCATGATGAAGTTGAAGCAGACTCAAGGCCAGGGTGACCATCTTCTGTTCTGATTTTTCCATATGTTCTCATCTGTCCTGATAACTCATGGGTGGCACAGGATAAGGTCATAGGATTTATCAAATTCTTTGAAGTCGCTATTCGAAACATTCCAAATCCACAGCAATTTGTCTTTTGAATCCCACATTTTACCTTCATTTCCACTTTGATAATATGGAAGTTGTTTTTGAAGTGTGCTTCCACCAACCATTCTGGGAAATCAATCCAGACCACAAAAATCTGCTACTTAATAACTGTTTCCCTTTTTAATTCTTTGGTTCTTTTACCAATCACCTCAGTCAAAACTATATTTTTTTTAATTATAAGGACTTCTAGCAAATTCCCTTTCAACCTTCTCTGTTAAAGAAGCACCAGCTCCAGTATTTCCACAGCACTGAAGCTCCTTATTCTAGTGTATGTAGATATAATTTTGGGAGATAAAATGGGGCAGGTTTTTTTTTAGTGTGGGTCACATACAAATACTTTAAAACCAATCTTATTTAAAATACCGGAGTTCTGCTCATGCTAGACATGTCAGCCCCAGAGCCTTTGCAAAAGCTTTGGAGAGTGCCCAAGAGGCTTCACTAATGGATTGTTGTTTACAAAAAGGCAACAGATGAAAGAGCTTGTCGGAGCCCTAGATTGTCTGGAGTGGAACTTGCTGTTCTAGGATGGTTTAAGTAACCATTTGTCTTGGTGAATATCTATTGCTGCTGGCTTTTGGGGTCCTCTGGGCTCGTAACACTAGGTACCCTTTTAGTTTCTCTCCCCAGTTACTGAGGCCTACACATCCTTTCTGAACTGGTTTCTAGAAATTAACACCATATTCCAACTGACACTAAACAATGTCTTGTATGGCTTTATATAAACTGTAAAACGGGATCTTTGTATCCCAAAGCAAAGAGATACAATATTCTTTCTTAAAATCTTTCACAGCTTATCCTGCCCTCTTCCAGAATTTGCATATATACACATTTTTCCTTCTTGTACTCCCTTTAATATTGTACCATTACTACCACCTTCTCTCTGTCACACGCTCACAAATCCTTTCTTGTAGAGTTGACAACTGTACACTGGAACCAACATTTGAGGTTTTATGCTTTTACCAATTTTTTTTAAACAAGGTAAAGGACAATAATTGCACTCAATTAATTTAACTGCAATAACCAGTTACAATAATTTAATTTAATTTAGAGATGCAACATGGTAACAGGCACCCTCTGGCTCAAAAGCCCACATTGCCCAAATACTCCAATTAACCGACAAATCCCGTGCATTGTTTGAATGGTGGGAGGAAACAAGTGCACCTGGCCATGTGCTCACAGGGAAAACATAATTACTTACAGCACCTGATTTGAAATTAGGTCACTGGCACACTGTAATAGTGTTGTATTAATAATGCCGTTTTTTAAATTCAGAATTAGTATCAAGCCACGGTCTTAATTCAATCAGTTCTCCTTACATATCTTGGGTAAACCTGATGAAGGGCCCAGGCCCAAAACATTGGTTACGATTTACTGCTGAGTTTCTCCAGCACATTTGTTTATTGCACTCGATCCCAGCATCTGTAAATTTTCTTATTTAGAATCATAGGTTGTACACATGTTCGATCCAGTTTGAAAATATTGAAGGAAAAATTTGTTTCGAGTTTCTGGTACACAATATATCAGAAAAATAGATAGTTAAGCCCTGGTTGTTAAGCCCTGAATATTTAAGTTAAGCCCTGAATTCGCCTTCCACCACAATTGCTCCACAGCAGATGCAATCAGATAGCTCTCCACTCAGCTCTGAATCACCTCGACAACATGTACATCAGGTTATCTTTCAACAACTACAGCTCAGCTTTCAACACCATTATATCCTTAGTACTGGTCACAAGCTCCAAAACCTGGGGTTCTGCACCCGCCTCTGCAACTGCATCCTTGACTTCCTCATCAGACCTCATACAGTATGAATCAGAAACAATGTCTCCTCCTCACTGACAATCACTACAGTCACACCTCAAGCATGCTCTTCTTGCTCTCCACCCATGACTGTGCGCCAGGCACAATTTAAATGCCATTTACAAATTTGCTGATGACGCCTCAATCATCAGGAGAATTACAGATGGCACTGAGGAAACGTACAGGAGGGAGATAGATCAGCTAGTTGAATGGCATCACAACAACCTTGTGCTCAATGTTAGCAAAACTAGGGAACTGATTGTGGACCAGGAGGGTGAAATCAGGGGAATACATACCTGTCCTCATTGAGGGGGCAGCAGTGGAAAGGGTTCAGAATTTCAATTTCTTGAGTGTCCACATCTCAAGATCTATTCAATCCTGGGGCCTCCATGTTGAGGCAATCATGAAGAAGGCTCACCGGCGACTATTCTTCATGAGGATATGGTATGCCACCAAAGACTTTTGCAAATTTCTACAGGTGTATCCTGGAGAACATTACTCTCTGGTATGGAGGCGCCAAGTTGTGAATCCAGCCAACGGCATCACAACCATCAGTTTTCACTCCATCGATGAGATCTACAAGAGGTGGTGCCTTAAAAAAGTAACCTCTATCCTCAAGGACCCCCACCACCCAGGCCATGCTCTTTTCACACTGCAACCATTGGGAAGGAGGTACAGGAGCCTGAAAATGAACACCCAATGGTACAAAAAAAAAACAGCTTCCTCCCCTCTCCCATTAGATTTTTGAACAGTCAATGAACCATAGACACACCTCAATTTTGCACGAAACTATTTATCTTTAAATCTAAATTTATAGCAATATTTGAACTTGTAATCTTGCCATAAAATGAAAAATTTTGTTACATGTTCATGACAATAAATTCTGATTCTGCAGATTTCTGTACATTCAGTTTCATTGTTACGTGGGATTTTGGTTGATCGACTGGAAGCTGAGCTTGGGAGATTTTTGAGTTTCCCATCTGGTCAAAGAAATCAGGTTTTAATTAGGCTGATGAGATTTTAATGATGAGATTCAATATACCTTGAAGAAGGCCTCAGGCCAAAAACATCAGTAATGTAGCTGTACCTTGGTTGGACGCTGCAAGACCGGCAAAGTTCATCCAGCATTTCTGTGTTTTTACTACAATCACAGCATCTGCAGACTTTTGTGTTTCACTCTGAGATTTTAATGACTTTGGCAGATAAAGTACAATGAGCCCATTTTCTGGATTCAAACTCACCACACAAATCACCTGTCCAGAATTAAAAGTTAGAGTTTATATTTTACTTGGGTGTGTTTTTTCCAAATGAGATGGAAGCATACTATTGAGATTAAAATAATGTCTGTGGAGTAGGTGACTGCATCCTTATAACTAGTCTGAGTTCAATTAAACTGGCTGTCCAGGAAACTTATCCTCCATGTACCCTGTCAATCTAAGTTACAGAGCAAAAACAAAACACTGGAGAAACTCAGCTGGTCAAATGGTGTCCTTAATATAGGACAGAGAGAAATACATCACCAACTTTTCCGGCTTGAGTCCCTCATCAATATTTAAGATCTCTTTATTGATTGACAGAGGGTGGCAACACTGAGAACTATTTTGGGATCAATATCCATAAACAAACAAATTATTGACTGGTTGAGAGATAAAGGGAGAAGGCTGGCAGTGCTTTAACATCAACGTGCTCTAGTTCCCAACCAACGGTTGGCAGAACACTTCTTCCTGAGATTGCCTCAAATCTTTTGCGCTATGCCCAATCCATGCCATTTAGTTTCAGTATCTCTGCTATGAAAAATATCTGCTACATCTATGCCCCTTGTCATTTTTATTGCTTTCCTTCAACCATTCCACTCCATTACCAGAAACAGTCCATATGGCTTACTTATCCTTCAGGGAAGGGGAATCTGCCATCCTTCCTCAGATGAGCGTTGATAGCTCCCATGAACCAATATAGCTGAATCTTAACTGCCTCTGAAGTTGCCAAAATCCCCATGAAATGTATGGCAATTAAGGATGGAAAACAAAAAAATAAAATGCTGGACTTGCCAGCCTCATCCACTTTCTGTAAATGTATTAGAATAAGTTTTCCAGTTCATAGGAATGAAACACGAAAGAAAAATAAATTGCACTTGGATTTTCAACAAATTTTCAACACTTGGCTTTCCATTTATCTCAATGAGGCATCCAGCCTAATTGATGGGAGTACCTCTGCTGTGGCACTGTTCAGAGTAATGTAGGAGAAGGCAATGACCATGAATAAAACAAGAGCAAAAACTTGGGTAGAGGAGCAACTGACAGTATTTCAGCCCCTGAGAACTATTCACGTTAATTCCATTATATATTTGGGTGACAATGTCACGGCTCCTCTGTTACTGAATGATCGCACAACTAAACGGGTTGAGTTCAGTGAGCAAAACTCATTTATTGAGGTCTGCCTGGCTGGTCTTATGCTCCCAGCCGGGACCTGGCTGAGAACCGCGCCGGGGGCCCTGACGTCGCTGGGGCATCACATGGGCCGCAGAGCGCGGGCTTCTGAGCCTGGTGCTGAGGTCAGGGAGAAACCCCTGACGATGCCATTTTGGCCGGCTGCCCCGCCGCGTGCATGACATCCGGGGCCGGTTCGCCTGCTTAATGGCGTGCCGTCACAACATCATACATCTGAACTGCCACATCTTCAATTTCACTAGTTCTGAGGAAACGTATCATGCAAACATATTAATCCATCTATCTGGAGTTAAACATTTCCATCTCAAAGCACAGGAAAGGAACTAAAATTGTCTGTGCAATTCTTTTTTAAAATTTAGACATACAGCACGGTAACAGGCCATTTTGTCCCACGAGTCCATTTACACCCCATTAACCTACAACCCTGGTCGGAGGAAACCAGAACACCCGGAGAAAACCCACGCAGATGTGGGGTGAATGTACAAACTCCTTGCAGTCAGTGCGGGATTCGAATCCAGGTCCAGTCCCGATCGCTGGCGCTGTAAAGGTGTTGTACTACGTGTGCTGCCCTTCTTCCAAATTGATTGGTAGCATCAATGAATTAACATCTCTTTCCATCTAAATAAGCCAATATGCTTTTGAATTTAGTTCACCAGAGAACATCACAGCTGCAGAAAGTATGGGAACCTCAGAAACAAATCAAAGTGAATTGACTCACTTGTAGTTCCTTGACCACTTGTTGATTGCGGAGTTGTATGGAGAACAGCAAAAGGTAATTAGCTTTGGTGAACAATTTCTTACTGTTCAGCAGTAAATCTAGAGTGGGCCTGCATTTTTAGGTTTAGTGTAGTTTACTTGCTTTCATGGCCCAACAGATCCGTCTGTGTGTCCAGCAGAGCAACCCCTTCAGTTCCATTCCCCATTCCTCTAAAGGCCTGCAGTTTATTCTCTCTCTCATGTGCTATTCACATCTCTTTGCTTCTTTTACCACCTTCTACACCAAGAGGTAACTTGCAGTAGCCTGCTGAGCATCTTTGGAACGTAGAAAGAGAACAGAGCATGTAGAGTAGTGGTTTTCAAACTTTAAAAAGCAATCCCTGTAAGTGCTCTGTGATTAGTAAAGGATTGTTTAAGGTGGTGTGTGAGTGGAAAGAAGAAGTTTGAAAAACACTATTTTAATCGTACCCCATTGACTTATTATGTGCACGGTTTCATAACCCCAAAGGAAATGGGCCAATGACAATTTTTCTCAAGCAAAATGTTTCAGTAACGAGTGGGTCTACAGCAGTGATTCTCAACCTTCCCTTCCCACTCACATACCACCTTCAGCAATCCCTTACCAATCACAGAGCACTTATGACATTGGGATTGCTGAAGGTGGAAGGCAGTTTGAAAACCACTGATGTGGAGGAGGCCTAGAGTCCCAGGGAAAATGTGCCAACTCCATACACACAGCTCCTCAGGTTAGAACTGAATACAGATCACTGGAGTTATGTTTTAGAAAGCACCATTTAACTCTAACGGTGAGTTGGTTAAAAAGTTTATGTTTCAGTAATTTGTAAAATTTATAATTTTAGCTTTTGATTTAAAATATCAATGAATAGTCCATGAGAACAGCAGTGATGAATGCTTACAAGTCTGGAAAGCATATCGAGTGCAGCCACTGACTGGTAATACACTTCCAAATAACTAAATACCTGTCTGCCAAAAAAAATAAAAGTTACACCAGACAGATGGCATCAACACCAGCAAAATAACAACTTGTAATCACACCAGTGTGTGTGATAAGGGAGCACATGGTGAAGTGACACATGCTCATCAAAGCAAAATGACCCCAATTCCTGCTCAAAATCACTGTGTCTCTAGTTTTAACAGTCACTAACCTTGCATCTGATATATTGCATCTGAAGTGGAAATATAAATAATTTAATACCAATTTCAATCTCTATGCTGAGAATAAAGCAGGTGGTGCCAGCTGGAACAAGGCCATGAAAATCAATTCGTAAACCTCCTAAGCTATTAAATGTCAGGTTTAGATTTTGCTTGCTGATCGAAATGCAGATTTCCCCTGCAAATCCTCACTGTTATATAACAGCATTAGGTTTATTTATTTATTATATGGCTGGGCCACTCAGGGGAACACAAGTCTGACCAAACATAACTTCAGAGCAAAAAGAGATTCAATAATTTAAATCATTTCATTTTATGGAGCTCAAGTATAATATGTTCCCACTAATCTCATTTAAATCATGATAACAAATATATTCAGATTGCTGACAAATTTTACCAAGGAAGATCATCCCAGTTTTGGAACCAATAAATATTTTGCGTAAAAGGTTTCCTGAATTGAAAGAAAACTAAGACGAAATACCCAGCAAGCCGCACAATAAAAATGGACATCTTGAGCTCTGTTATTGAGATTGACAAATCTGCTAACTTTCTTCACAGAAAAGCTGGAAGAACACAGCTGGTCTCGCAGCATCCATAGGAGGTAAAGATATATTAACAACATTCCGGGACTGATCCCTTCTTCAAGGTATAAGCAAAAACAGGAAGGCATCTGAATAAACACTGAAGAATGGCCAAAAGGTGTTAATTGGATATGATGAGAGGAGAGGTGAGAATTGATTTTGGCTCTGTGAAAGGAGACAGAGGGAAAAGGGAGAGAAAAAGACAGAACTGGGGAAAGGTGATGGGGGAAGAAGAGCAGGGGTGGGGGGAAGAGGTAGTTTAACAGAAACAGGAGATCGATGTTAATGCCATCTGATTGGAAAATGCCCAGATGGAAAATGAGGGGCCGTTCCTCCGATTTGCAGGTGGTCTTAGTCTGGCAGTGCATGAGACCATGAACAGATATAACAACAAGGGAATGGGATGGAGAATTGAACTGGTGGGCTATGAGAGGTCGATGCTATTGTGGCAGATGGAGGCGAGGTGCTCAACATAACCATCTCCCAATCTGCGCCCAGTCTCTTCGATGTACAGGAAACCACAACGGGAGCACCAGATGCAGTTGATGACCCCTGCAGATTCACAAGTGAAATGTTGCTTCACTTGGAAGGACTGTTAGGAGCCCCGAATGGAGGTGTGGGTGCAAGTGGAGCATCTTGTGGTCACAGGGGTAGGTCCCCTGCCATTCTTCAGTCTTTATTCAGATACCTTCCTGTTTCTTGCTTTTACAATGGAACCCCGATTTAACGCGTCCCAATTTAACGTGAGTCCGGATATAACATGATGAGTCATTGGTCCTGGCTGGCGCCAGGAGTGAGTGCACAGACTTGGGACTGCTGCGAGGAGTGAGGCCAGTCGGTTTATTAAAAATTAATTTGTGTTTTGATTTCAAATGTAACTGCAATGATTTATTGAAACACCAATTTAGCATACCTCCGATTTTTTTTCGCAATGCGATTAGTTTGGACCCAAACTATCACGTTACAACAGGGTTCCACTGCACCTTGAAGAAGAGCTCAGGCCCGAAACTCTGGTATGCTGAGAGACTGGCCGATGTCCTCCAGCATTTTTGTGTGTTTTTACTACAATCACAGCATCTGCAGAATTTTGTGTTTCCCTCTGCAAACTTCCTTTCCCCATTTATTCAAATCCTGGTGTAAACAGAATGTGTTCAAGCAATATATTTATATATTTAACAAGATTCAAGTTTTAGAAAGGAAGGATACTCAAGGTCTCACTCTGTAGATGACTTAGAATATCTTTTAACATGTTAAGTTGCAGAAGGTTATTTTGTACATTAGAAGCTAAAAATAATGTGCAATCTTGGTTATAAATTAAACCTTCGTCCCTCTTCATGATCAGGAGGAAAATAAATTTATATCAAGTCACCAACAACTGTAATGAGTCATATTTATAAGGAATGCCATGTTCATAAAGCAAGATTCCCAATTCAATCCTCAGCCAATGTTGAGTTTGTGGACCTTAGCAGAGGTGAACAAACATTTAGAATCAAGGGTAAAACACAGGATTCTGTGGACTCTGTGGTTAAGTGGAAAAAACACAAATGCTGGAGAAACTCAGCAGGTCGAACAGTGCCTTTATGTAGCATCACCAACGTTCTAGGCCTGAGCCCTTCATCAAGGTGTGGGGGAATGAGAAATGTCCGAACAAAAGGGGGAAGGGGTAGGGGAGGTGGTGAGATGATAGGTGGAGGGGGTGAGGAGTCTAGGCTAGGTGGAGAGAGAAAGGAAAGTAGGAACTGGAATAACTAAGTGGGAGAGGGGGAGTGGTGGGGGGGGTGGGGAAAGAGCAAGGCAAGCTGATTAGTGGAATGCAATGAACTCAATGTTCATGCCCTGGAGTTAGAGGATGCCCAGACGAAAAATGAGGTGTTGTTCCTCCAACCTGCGGGTGGTCAGGGTGGGTTAGTGTGAACGGCCATGGACAGACATGTGAGCTTGAGAGTGCGACTCAGAATTGAAATTGTTGACTACAGGGAAGTCACTTTTGTTGCAGGCAGAAAGGGGGTGCTGGGCAAAGCGATCTCCTTATCTGCGACCGGTCTCTCAGATGTAGAGAAGACCACAGAGGGTGCACCGGATGCAGTAAATGATTTATTTGGAAGTACAGGTGAAGTACTGCTTCACCTGAAAGGTCTATTTGGCACTTTGGACTGTGGTGAGGGAGGAGGTGTCGGTGCAGGAATTACCTCGGACCGTGGTGAGGGAGAAGTTCTGGGTGCAGGTATTACACCTCTAACTCAGACCGTGGTGAGGGAGGAGGTGTGAGTGCAGTTATTACATCTCTACCTTGGACCGTGGTGAAGGAGGAGGTGTGGGTGCAGGTATTACACCATCTTTTGGCAAGTGAGGAACTGCAATCCCAGTCAAGTTCAAAAGCCCTAATGCTATCTAACTCTGCGCAAGATCAGCATCTATATGTCATACCAAAGGACTATTGCTGTGTCGAATTTTATGTTTGTGGCTAGCTACAAATATCAATTATGAGAAAACCAGCACAGATTTTACTCAGTAACACAAATAAAGTCACAGGCTTCTAGTGAACAGGTTTTGGGCTAGCAAACATTCCAGGCAGGGAATTAGAATCAATTATCACTTTTGCCCAAGTCATCTCAGATCAATCACAGAAACCCCGAGCTCCAGAATCCTTAGTGCCTTCCTTAATATCTTTAACACAGTAGTACCAACTGACAACCGATCAACGATCTGTCAACAAGCAGCCCATTCACAAATCCTCTTCCCGTCCAAATGGAGGTGATTGATTCCACTACCTGTCAGACACTACTTGAATTGTCAAAGGCAATAGAGCTCACCCAGTGACTCAAATGCCAGCACAGTCCCAATTTAATATTGTCTCTGCCAGAAATTTCATTATTGTTAACTTTAATGACTTAATATTAAAATGAAACATCCATTTGGACATGTTAATTAAAGACCAGAAATCAGACTGCCGAGAAAGATGTCTATGTATAGACATCCAGACGTGTTAATTTTGCATGCAAGAAGGATATCTCTTAATTAGGACAAGGACATGCGAATAAACGATAGTCCCGGCAAACCATCTCCCTCTCTTTAGAAAGGAGATATGCAAGATGTAAAACTTAAGGTTGTAGCAATGAGTTCTTAGAAATGTTTATCAAATTTGTATGCAAGAAAATACCTTAAATATTGTACCTTCTGACTGAGTTCTTTGAATGAGATTCTCCTTGTCTACCCACCACTAAATACTGCTCATTCCCACTGGTGAGACTTGAATACATTCTTTGTGTATTGTACTGTGTGGTTTGGTTGTACTTTTTGTACGTTGACAGGAGCGTGGCTTTCACAGTCCTTGGTTGAAGGATACACCACCTCAAGTTATAACAACATAAAAGTTTTTTTAAAAATAACTGAAAAGAACTAAAACAAAACAGCCACTTTGCTCCACTCCCACCAATGTTAGGAGCAAGTGAGGCTTAACTATCAACCTCCTTTAACTTCTGTGTGCGTGTGGAAAGTGTACGATGTGCAGTCAAGTATATTCAAAAGAAGCACAAATATACATATCTAAATGGGAACAGTTCAAATTACAAATCAACACTCTTAACCATATTCAATAGTCTGGTATTGCCAAGAATTGACCAAGCTAATATATTCACGAGTGCAAGTATGTTTTGAAGATTGTGCTCAGTAACAGCATATTAGTCTGAGGAGGATAAGACTATCATGATAACCAAGCAAGAAATCAAGCTGTTGAATGCTTGAATTAGGCTCATTCTAAGATTTGGCAGAGACTAAGAAATAGAGATGGCTTTGAAATGGCTTTATGAAGTCAGCCCACAGACAAACACTGTAATTCAGATGTTAAATGTGGACAGATCATAGATCCCATCTCACTGCTACTCCTGTCCATTCTGCCAACTATCACAGTTTAAATGATTCTCATCTGATTGATCTTCGATTTTGTGGAGATTCTTAAACTTTAACCTGCGCACTCGGGAAATCACCAAGATCCTGAACATCTACAGGTAAATCCGTAGGACTCTTTTCCAAGCCAATTATTGTAATTAATTCAGGATTGTAGCCAAAACAAATCGGAAGCTACTACCAGCAAGGCCATGAACACTATTACCAGAAAATTTAGTTCAGATTTCAGATTGATTGTCAGAGTACATACAGGACATCACATACAACCCTGAGATTCTTTTTCCTGTGGGTAAGGCAGAATGACCACTTATTGGCAATGCAAAAAATAATGTACATATGTAAACAAATAAAGAATTATAAATCAGACTGTGCAATACAGAGAGAAAAAAAGTGCAAAAGACTCCTTAAATGAGTCCCTGGTTGAGTTTGTTGTTGAGGAGTCTGATGGGGGGGCGGGGGGGGGGGGGGGTAGCAGCTGTTCTTGAACCTGGTGGTGCGAGTCTTGTGGCACCTATATCTCTTTCCTGATGGCAGCAACGAGGACAGAGTGGGCCCTGGATGGTGTGGATCCGTAATGATTGCTGCTGCCTTCTGAATCATATGTTATTTCAGCCTTGAGTTAGCGAGTGGCTATCACATCTGTGCATCAGAAGGTTGTGGGTGATAGTATACCTCCAGGGAGCTGAGCAGGTAAAATATAATGTATCTAGAATGCAGCACTATCAGAAATGCTGCCTTAGGATTCAAACATAACACCATGGCTTGGCCTGCTCTCTCAAGTAGATTTAAAAATAGCAGAGAAAATGGCTTAAATGTGTTGACAAACAAGTCTGAAACTGATTATGTGATCATGGAATCATTGTTTGTGAGACCTTGCAAGGAGTAAATTGATTGTTGTTACCGTATATGTATATTACAATGTTTGAGCAGTCTGATTTCTCGCCTTTGTTTTTGTACAGGGTGATGATGGTGGCATCACGAAGATCCTGAGGCAGTTTTCCTTGGTCCCAACAAAGCTTGAAAAACTCATGCAGTTTGACATGCAGAGTTTTGCCGCCAGCCTTCCAGACCTCTGGGGGGATTCCATCCATACCTGCTGCTTTGCCACTTTTCAGTTGTTCGATTGCCTTATATGTCTCATCCAGGGTGAGGACCTCATCCAGCTCTAGCCTTAGGGGCTGTTGAGGGAGCTGGAGCAGGGCGGAATCTTGGACTGAGCGGTTGACACTGAAAAGTGATTGGAAGTGTTCTGACCATCGGTTGAGGATGGAGATCTTGTCGCTGAGGAGGACTTTGCCGTCTGAGCTGCGCATCGGGCTTTGGACTTGGGGTGAGGGGCCGTACACAGCCTTTAGAGCCTCGTAGAAACCCCTGAAGTCGCCAATGTCCGCGCTGAGCTGGGTTCGTTTGGCGAGGCTAGTCCACCACTCATTTTGGATCTCCCGGAGTTTGCGCTGAAGATGGCTGCATGCGCGACGGAAGGCTTGTTTCTTCTCTGGACAGGACGGCTTTGTAAGGTGAGCCTGGTGGGCAGCTCGCTTCTTTGCCAGCAGCTCCTGGATTTCCTGGCTGTTTTCGTCAAACCAGTCCCTGTTTTTCCTGGAGGAGAAGCCCAGTACCTCTTCAGTGGATTGCAGTATGGTAGTCTTCAACTGATCCCAGAGGGTTTCAGGGGACGGGTCCGTGAGGCGGGTTGCGTCGTCGAGCTTTGCTTTGAGGTTTGCCTGGAAGTTTCCTCTCGCTTCGTCTGACTGCAGGTTTCCAACATTGAACCTCTTTCTGGGGGCTTTACTGTTCCTGGGCTTTGGCTTGAAGTGAAGGTTGAGCTTGCAGCGAACCAGCCGGTGGTCAGTGTGGCATTCCGCGCTAGGCATGACCCTGGTGTGGAGCACATCTCGTTTGTCACTTTCTCGCACCAGGATGTAGTCCAGGAGGTGCCAGTGTTTGGATCGGGGATGCATCCAGGTGGTCTTAAGGCTGTCCCTCTGCCGAAAAAGGGTGTTTGTAATGACAAGCCGCTGTTCTGCGCAGAGCTCCAACAGGAGGCGCCCATTGTCGTTGCACTTGCCGACGCCATGCTTGCCCAGGATTCCTGGCCAGGTTTCTGAGTCTTTGCCGACACGAGCGTTGAAGTCGCCCAGGATGACAACCTTGTCGGCTGTAGGGGTGCGTTGGATGAGGTTGCGCAGGTCGGTGTAGAACTTGTCCTTTTCTGCTGGTTCCGCCTGGAGGGTTGGAGCATAGACACTGATGAGGGTGATGCGACGCTTGTTTTGAAGGGAGAGTCGCATGGACATGATTCGGTCCGAGAGGCCTGTCGGAAGGTTTTCGAGTTTGGAGGCATGAAGCTCTTGACCATGAAGCCTACACCAGATAGGCGTCGTTGCCCATTCAGAGCCAGCTCTTCAGCGCTTGACGTCCTGCTTTGCGGAAACTGCCAAAATGTTTGGCCTGGAAGTCAGCCTGAAGAAAACGGAGGTCCTCCATCAGCCAGCTCCCCACCATGACTACCAGCCCCCCCACATCTCCATTGGGCACACAAAACTCAAAACGGTCAACCAGTTTACCTATCTCGGCTGCACCATTTCATCAGATGCAAGGATCGACAATGAGATAGACAACAGACTCGCCAAGGCAAATAGCGCCTTTGGAAGACTACACAAAAGAGTCTGGAAAAACAACCAACTGAAAAACCTCACAAAGATAAGCGTATACAGAGCTGTTGTCATACCCACACTCCTGTTCGGCTCCGAATCATGGGTCCTCTACTGGCATCACCTACGGCTCCTAGAACGCTTCCACCAGCGTTGTCTCCGCTCCATCCTCAACATCCATTGGAGCGCTTTCATCCCTAATGTCAAAGTACTTGAGATGGCAGAGGTCGACAGCAGCAAGTCCACGCTGCTGAAGATCCAGCTGCGCTGGGTGGGTCACGTCTCCAGAATGGAGGACCATCGCCTTCCCAAGATCGTGTTATATGGCGAGCTCTCCACTGGCCACCGTGACAGAGGTGCACCAAAGAAAAGGTACAAGGACTGCCTAAAGAAATCTCTTGGTGCCTGCCACATTGACCACCGTCAGTGGGCTGATATCGCCTCAAACCGTGCATCTTGGCGCCTCACAGTTTGGCGGGCAGCAACCTCCTTTGAAGAAGACCGCAGAGCCCACCTCACTGACAAAAGGCAAAGGAGGAAAAACCCAACACCCAACCCCAACCAACCAATTTTCCCCTGCAGCCGCTGCATCCGTGTCTGCCTGTCCCGCATCGGACTTGTCAGCCACAAACGAGCCTGCAGCTGACGTAGACTTTTACCCCCTCCATAAATCTTCGTCCGCGAAGCCAAGCCAAAGATATTACAATGACTAGTTTTTTATTGTCAAGGACTTAATGACACCAGCACTCTCTCTTCTTTCTTGACTTTCAGATTTCTCCTTGGAAAACAATGGAAATAACCAAGGGTGATCAGGCTGATTCATGGTCTGAAGTGCAACATCATTGCTTTTGGCAATGGTAATTTTAACATCCGTGCTTAACTTGGCATGATGAGGGCATTTTTCCACACCAACAATCTATTCGAGAGGAAATGCACTGGATGCAAATATTTCATGAAACAGAGATGGTGTGCTGATCTCAATTCCCTTGTTTGCTTGAACTACCCTCCACCAACACCCCCACCCCCCCCCACCCCCGAAGCTCCAAGATGGTAATTCCTGACTGAGCCAGAGAACTCTGAACGGCCATTGATCTGAAACTTCATCTCTATTTCCCTCTCCATGCCCGACCAGGGAGGGATTTTTGTCTTGTCACTCTGAGTTTCCAGCAGGTTTTATTTTTATTTTCCAATTTTCTTCCCATTTTATGCACAGTCTGATTTTCCTTTACAATGAAGTCAATGAAATGAAAATCAGGCAAGGTGTATGCACCTGGCCACAGCACTTTACCCACTCCAGAAGAGAAAAGTTAAATGTTCAGGATGAGATGAAGGGCATCTTGACTGGTAAATGAGGAAAGAAATGAACATGAGATTTGGTGGTAAACAAGAACATCGGCAGATGTTGTGGCCTAGTGCAGTATGCAAAGTGCTGGAGAAACTCAGCAGGTCATGGTAGCATTTACAGAAAGTAACAGTCCATGTTTGCAGTGGTAGAGTGGTGTGCTGATGGTTGGCCCTGCCTCCTGGCTCCACCCCCATCTGCTCACATGTAACACTGGTGTCCTGCCTAATCCCAGAACCATTCCAAAGACTACTGTGGACCCTACCCTTAGTTATAAGCTAATAAAAGTGTTTGTTCTCGCTGTAGTCATGAGAGCTTTGATTCATGCTACAACGTTTCAGTCCTGAGCCCTTCCTCAGAAGTCCTGAAAATCTGGCGGATGCCTGAATAAAAAGGTGAGGTTGGGCAGAAAGGGTGAAAGGGAATGTGGGGGGCGGGGGGAGGTTGGTATGGACAGGGTAATAGGTAAGGAATGGATATAGGTGGGAGGGTAGAAAGCAAGAGGTTAAGTGATGGGAGAGAGGGCAGGAGGGAAAAGAAAGATAGCTGGCTGATAGGAGAAGGAAGAGAAGGAGGCAGGGCAGCTGGAGAGCCATTAGGCCCTTTCATGCCAGATCTCTGCTACAAGCGCAGAGGGAAAACATAAACTTACCTTTCATGGAGCAGCCCTAAAAGACTGCTCCTTCATCACTTTCACGTTGAGTAGCACCCTCCGGAGCTGATGAAGGTGGGGGGAGTGGGGGGGCCGACTGGTGCCGTAGCATGGCCCACCGAGTTGATGCCATTCAGATGCGCCGACGAGGGAAGAGCCCTATAGTGGATCATGGTGACCCCGGAGAAGACAAAACAGATACTTGTGATGTTTTCAGCCAGTCTTAGTATCCAGGCAGAGATCCAGCACATCCTCAGTGAGGCCATTCATGCTCCACTCCTGTGTCTCAAGCTGGCGACGTCACTGCGACGCCATCAGCCCACCTCTGACCAGCCGCGCTCTGCCGATTACCCTTCTCCGAGAGGGGTCGCAGTTGGCGCCTTGGAGCCGGCCACGGCGCATTCAAGGTAAGTCTCCCATCATCAAGGCCGAGAATCTCCGCCTTTACAGTCAGGCTTTTTCATTGCATAAAAGGGCCAAATATTGAAGCAGCCTGGATGGAGGATAAGAATTAAATGATCTGGTGATGCAATTGAAGGAATAGGTACAGGCCCTACTTTCTGAAATAACATTCATAGCTACCTTGATGAAGAGTTTGCCCAAAATGTTGGTTAGCTATCTTTACCTTTGCTATATTAAGTACACTGCTTGACCTGCTTGGTTTCTCCAGCATTTTGTTTTTACTTTGTAGTTGCCTCGAAGGGAGAGGGAAAAAATATTGTTGCCAAGGCGTCATGGACGCACGTCATAAAACAAAGTGCTTTTCAGCTCAGTGATCGTTCCACCAGATCTGCAGCATTTGCTGTGAATTTCATGGCTTATTTTCAATAGTTCTAGAATCTGCCAAGTGATATGACCACATTTTAGCTGAACATAATCAGCTGAAGCAGCAGACTGATTGCACTTTATGTCGATCTCTTTGCACAGGGGAGAGAATTTCACTTCACTTTTTCGGCTCAGTGATAGATGCTCAGTGTGTTAGATGATGAACAGGTTATTGGTAAATCATCTGGACACAAAGCACCACAAAAATGTATTTGTTCTAAAGTAAAACAAGTTTTGATTGATGAAGAATGCTGCGGGGGTATTATGGTTATCTTCCCAAAGTAGTCATTCAGTCATAACGTGGATTCCATCCATCCAGAGACACATTAGACCCGTCACAGCTCAACAACTCCAAGAAAAATATCAGGAGCAGGGCACCCGCTATAATGCATGACATTCTTTAACCTCATTAAAACCTTTAATTCCATTAGGTAGGAGGGACTATGGGCCCACTCGTCTTAAATTTTGCTGCTCACAGAAATTCACCTCCATCTTAGGTTTGCTTCAAGATGGCCTGCAAGCAGGCAACCAATGGGTTGACATCAGAACCGAACGTCGTGAAGACTGATGTCAAACAAGGCTGAGTCTTTTCCTGTCAAGCCTCGAAATTTTTCTCATTGCTACGTTTTGCCTCACCTTCAACAACTTGCAATGGGAGGGGAGCTAAATTTCAGAACCAAAGAGAAACTACTAAACCTGCCATGATTAAACTCGAGAACCAAAATCACTTGAACATTAATAACCGAGACGTAATAGGCAGAGGATGCAAGCTTATGTGCACGTGTTTTGGCCAAGCTTCAAGAGACAACGGACATATTTACTGAACGATACAAGAAGATGAGGCTAAGGGTCAAGATCCATGAGATCAAGTAAAAAACAGAATGCTGGAGAAACTCAGCAGGTGAAACCGTGTACTTTATGTAGCAAAGAAACATAACCAACATTTCAGGCTTTGAGTTCTTCACGAGTATGACAAAATGTGGGCAGGCACCTGAACAAAGCGGGAGTGGGAGGAGCACAGTCCCACAGGCAGGAGGCTGGATAGGGAGGGAGGGCAGACCAGCAAACAAGTGAAAGGGGGGGATGGCTCCGTGAATGGAGAAGGAAGAGGGTGGAGAGGTGGAGGAAAGACATGGATGGAGAAGAGGGAGGAAGAATGGGGAGTACACTAGCTGAAATTGAAGAAGTCTATGTTAATGCCATCTGCCTAGAGAGTGTCCAGACCGAAAATTAAGTGTTGCTTCACTTGTTTGACTGCGGGAGACATCTGCTGTTCCTGTTGTGGCCTTCTCTACATCAGAGAGAATGGACGCAGACTGGGAGATCGCTTCGCTGAGCACATTCGTCCTGTCTGCATCAGTGATGGGGATCTCCCAGTGGCCAACAATTTCAATCCTGCACCCTACTCCCATTTTTACATGTCTGTCCACGTATTCATGCACTGTCATGCCAAGACCACCTGTAAGTTGGAGGAGCAACACTTAATTTTGCGTCTGGGCGCTCTCCAGCCAGCTGGCTTGAACATTGAATTTTCTGGCTTCTGCTAACCTGCTCTCCAATCTCCCTCCCTTCCCACTCCTTCTGTTTCTTACCTCCAGTTCTCCACCCCTTCCTTCTCCATTCACTTCCCCCCTCCCTTATCCACCTCTTACCTCCTACCTGTGGGACTGTGCTCCTCCTCCTGCTCCTTCCCTCCACCATTTTGTTCAGGCCCCAGCCTACATTTTGTCATACCTTCATGAAGGGCTCAAACCTGAAACATTGATTAGGTAACTATCTTTGCTACATAAAGGACCCTGTTTCACCTGCTGAGTTTCTCCAGCATTGTGTTTTTACTTCAATCACGGTGTCTGCAGACTTTCATATTTTACTCCATGAGATCAAGGTTGTCTATCAACCTGAGCCCACAGCATCACCCTGCGTTCCATTTAATAAAGGAGGGCTTGGAAAATTAGGGTGACTTACCAGACCTCTGGAATTAACTTCTAGCCAGAGCACACTTCAATGATGAAATTCAACACCGCTTTCAATGTACCAGGATCAGCCTTGTTGATTGAGGAAAAGACCCTGAAGGTCAAGGCCCAGCATAAAACAAGTTCTACTTGGTTGCAGTATTATCGGCCATCCTTTATACTTCGAGACCTGGAACATCTCAAGACATTGGAAAAATACCACCAATGCTGTCACTGCAAACTCCAATTTACTGGAATAATGAATAACCAATAGCAGTGGACCTTTTCCAGGCTAACAGCACCAATTAAAAACAGTCAGCTCATTGAACAGGGCATGTCATTCATATACCAGGCACCAGACCCAAAAAGGACACACGATTCTGAGCTCCATCAAGGGAAAAGATTACCAGGAAGACAGAACCAAAGCTTCAAGGACGCGCATCCTCCCCACTGATTCCTGAGAACCTCTGGTCCATCACTACTCAAAGAGGAGGAGGATGTGGAATTGTATTGGCAACTTCAAAGCCACAAATCTGAAGCATACAGATGCCTTAGGAAGCTGTTGGAAGGAGTCAAGAACCTCACAAACCACCCACACACGTGCTCCATCAGCCACCTCCTGTCACTTCAGTCGGTCAGAATGCCACGATGGTCTCCATCGACACCTCAGAACCCAAAAGCTGGAGTGGAGGTTATCCTTGATCTCAAAGGACTTCTACAGAACACGGCAAAGTGTGTGGTGCCCAATGCTACTGTTTTGGGAACTCGTGAAAATGAACACTTCCCCCACTGAACTTCTTAAAGCACAGAATCTTCCTAATTGTCAGTGCCCTTAATGGTGATGTCCTTACATTGTCATTTGAGTACGTGCCTGCCCCTTGCAATTAAAAAAATGTCTTTCTTACTTCCAGTTTCTCCACTAAGGTCCCCGGCACAGGCATTAAAATCCATGCTCTTCTCCTTTAAGAGAAGGGAAGCTAACTGATGCTTGCACATTATGATTTTGTCCCCCTTACTTATGAGTGTGACCACTGAGTAGGATGGTTGGTGCTGGCTCTGGGCAGATAGGTTCAGTCATTAGCGAGTGAAAATGGACATGGGTTAATCACCCAGTTCCTAATTTAGTTTCCAATTTATTTCCTGAAGAACACCTGAGTAAACATTGAATCAAATTTCACTGTAAGGATAATAAACAGCATTCTAATGCTGAAGCAATTTAAAAAAAATGATAATATGACAGTTATGTAACTGAATGGACATAACTCAGATTATAAAGCCCTGGTTCCAACAAAGGAATCATGAATCATACCTTTAGGAGCACAGTCTGAGGTAATATTGAAAATTACTCACTTTCACGGTCTGCCCAGCCTCAGGACCATCCTACAGGAAGGAAGAAGAGATAAAATGAAGAATTAATGGTTTACAATAATCTGGTGACAGTCAAGAAACAGTTGAAGCTGTCGAAGTATGTAATAGGAATCAGTTTTGTGTGTGAGCTGAGCAATAATTCTATTTTGGAAAACATTTTTTGTCTTCACAAAGTTGTGAAAATGAATCTCTACAAAGCTCTTTGAAATGTGATGAGGTAGAGCTTTCCATGGTAGATTAAATACCTCAATGAAATAAGCACAATTCTGTTAAATTGCTTAATTCATCTGTAGTCTGTTGTGACAATGTACGGATTTTTTTTTTTAAATATCATTTCTCGTTGCTTTTCAAGAACAGGTGTTTGACAATGATCCATTGGTTTGGATTTTTACAGGGTAAAATTGAATAAGTTGAAATCAGAAAACTCAGAAATGCTGGAAATATGAGGCTCCAGACAAGGATCTAATTAAAGATCTCATTAAAAATTGTTCACAATATTTCAGCCAGATCACAAGGCTATAAATGACTTCCAGGCATTAGAAAATTAAAAAAACAGTAGCAACAGGGGTCATATAAGCCTCCTTGAGGCTGCTCTGCTATTCAATAATTTCAAGGCAAATCCTTTACTTTTAATCCACATCTGCACCTCATCTTCATATCTCTTAAACACAAAAGGATTCAATATCAACATTGAATATATTCATTGCTATTCAACCACGGTGTACCCACTCTGGTGGAGAACTCCCAAACGTTCACATACCTCTGGGGACAGAACTATCCAGAGATAATGTACCCTCACCTTCTCGTTTTCAACCCTCCAGTCACAGAAAATAACTTCTCAGCATCTTTGTGTTCGTCTCAGAATTTTATATATTGTTCGGAGAAATTGCACGTCATGCTCCTGAACTCCATTGAGTATAGATTCATTTTGCTTGATAGTTCCCCATGGGAAAACTCCACATTCAGGATTCAAAACCAGTGAATCTCTACTGCACTGCCTCCAGAACGTCGACATCACTGCACACCAATGTTCACAAGTTTATCACCACCTAAATAACTGTTTTCCTTCCATAAAAAATGTTCAATTATTTTTTGATTAAACGTCACCTGCCTCTTTCTTCCTCACCAACTTAACTGTCTGCATCATTTTGCAAACTGCGTGTATCCTCCTCGCACCTTCTCTTTCCACATAGTTATTATCTATTATTGAGCCAAATCATGAGATGGGTCTCAGATTCATAAACAGCCATGAATAAGAAGCAGTGGATACACAAGCATATCCACAACTTCCACACTGAGTATTGCAGCACTCTGTTCTCGCTGCTGCCATCAGGAAAGAGGTAGAAGTGCCACAAGACTTGTACCTCCAGGTTCAGGAACAGCTGCTATCCCTCTACCATCAGACTCCTGCACAACAAACTCAATCAGGGACTAAGGCTCCACTTTTACACTTGATTGATTTCTTTTCTCTCTCTGTATTGCAGTTAGTTTACATTTCTTTTTTTTCACGTGTCCATTAAGTATAATTTTTTTTGCACTACCAATAAGTGGTAAATTCTGCCAAGCCCATGGGAAAAAGAATCTCATGGCTGTGTGCGATGTCACATATGTTTCTTTGGCTTGGCTTCACGGACGAAGATTTATGGAGGGGGTAAATGTCCACGTCAGCTGCAGGCTCGTTTGTGGCTGACAAGTCCGATGCGGGACAGGCAGACACGGTTGCAGCGGTTGCAGGGGAAAATTGGTTGGTTGGGGTTGGGTGTTGGGTTTTTCCTCCTTTGCCTTTTGTCAGTGAGGTGGGCTCTGCGGTCTTCTTCAAAGGAGGTTGCTGCCTGCCAAATTGTGAGGCGCCAAGATGCACGGTTTGAGGCGATATCAGCCCACTGGCGGTGGTCAATGTGGCAGGCACCAAGAGATTTCTTTAGGCAGTCCTTGTACCTTTTCTTTGGTGCACCTCTGTCACGGTGGCCAGTGGAGAGCTCGCCATATAACATGATCTTGGGAAGGCGATGGTCCTCCATTCTGGAGATGTGACCCACCCAGCGCAGCTGGATCTTCAGCAGCGTGGACTCGATGCTGTCGACCTCTGCCATCTCGAGTACTTCGACGTTAGGGATGAAAGCACTCCAATGAATGTTGAGGATGGAGCGGAGACAACGCTGGTGGAAGCGTTCTAGGAGCCGTAGGTGATGCCGGTAGAGGACCCATGATTCGGAGCCGAACAGGAGTGTGGGTATGAAAAATGGCTCTGTATATGCTTATCTTTGTGAGGTTTTTCCAGATTCCAGGGATTTGATCTCTTGCTCTGCCCAATAATTCATTGTAACATCCAGGTCTTTGACAAGTTACCACATAGTAGGCTGATTTGGAAAATCAGATCATGCAAGATCCATTTCAGCTGGCCAATTGGATACAGAATTGGGTTGATGGCAGTGGACAGAGGGCAGTGTTTCTTAGAATGGACCAGTAGAATACCACAGGGATGGGTACTGTTTGTCATTAATATAAAGGAGTTGGATGCCAATGTAGTTTATATGGTTAGTAAGTTTGAAGATGACACCAAAATGAATGGTCTTGTGACTAGAGAAGATGGTTATCTAAAGGGCTTTACCTTCATGAATGCTCCCTGACTGGCTCCAAGGAGCCGACCAATCGCTCTCCGAGGTAATGTCAGCGGCGGAGTGCAGCACTCCACCACACATCATGAATGTACTGCTGCTGCAAGCAGCAGGCTGATGACATCTCGGTGACATAGTCAGCCTGAGACGCAGAAGCAGGATTTTTAAAATGCCAACAGCGTGCATGGCAGGGAAGCATCTCTGCCTGGACACTAAGACTGGCTGCAAACATCCCAATCAACGTTCCTGCCTGCTCGGAGGCCGCCATTCTCCACTCGGGGGCTCTTTCTGCACTCGGCCCGTGTAAATAACATCAACTTGGAAGATGGCACCACGGCCCCATTCGGCTCCGGAGGACACGACGGGGCGGCGCTCTTCATGAAAGCGGTGCAAGAACAGTCTTTTAAGGCTGCTCCATGAAAGGGTAAGTCCAGATTTTTCTCTGCGAATTTAGCCAGCCTCTAGACGGAGACTCGACGTGAAACCACTTTAAGATTACAACAGGATCAAGATGAGCTGGGAAGGAGGATCAAGGAAAAGCAGTTGGGACTTAATTTGGACAAGCGCGAGGTTCTAAACTTGAGTTGGTTAAATCAGAACAGGACTTACAAGTTGAATGAGAGGGCCCAGAAGAGTGTTGTAGAACAACAAGACTTGGGGTTCCGGTACATAGTTCCATGAAAGTGCTGATGGTGGTAAAGAAGGCACATCATGTTACAATTGTACAAAACATTGGTGAGACGCACTTGGACGTATTGGGCTCAGTTTTAATCTCTCAGCTAAGGGAAAGATATCATTAAGCTGGAAAGAGCGGAGAAAAGATTCATGAGAAGGTTACGGGGACTGGATGGCTTGAATTATAAGGCGAGGCTCAATAGGCTTGCAGTTTTACCCTGGAGCGCAGTTTCATCTGAAGGGGTAAAATGAAGAGGATAATGAATGATACAAAAATTTGGCTTTTGGTTGACAGAGAGGAGGAAAACATTAGACTTCAGAGAGGGATTAAATAGCTTGTTAGTTGAGCAAATAAAAATGGACACGGATGTTAATGATGTGGAGAGGGAAAGAGAATAGACACTGAATGGGAGATTAGAATATAACAGAACAGCGCAAAAGGGAGCAAAAAACAATCTGAGAAAGGAATTCAGGAGTTGAACAGCTTCTATGGCGCTGGCAGAAAGTATTAATGTTTCAGGTTCAAACCCTCCATCAAGACTGATTATGGAGAAGGGAGATGGTATAAGGGGGGGGAGAAGGTAAGAGACCAAGTTAGAAGCCAGCTAAGGATCTTCCGGGATTCTTACTTGATTTTGGCTTTATTTTAGCAGTATCTGCGGGATTTTCAGATTTTAGATCTATTGTCAGAGTGCATACATGACATCACATACAACTCTGAGATTCTTTTTCCTGTGGGCGTGGTAGAATTACCATTAATTGGTAGTGCAAAAATAAACTGTACACAGTGTAAACATGTAAACAAATAAAGAATTGTAAACAGATAATGAATGTAAACAAACCGTGCAATACAGAGAGAACAAAAAGAAAATCAATAAAGTGCACAAGTAAGGAGTCCTTAAATGAGTCTCTGATTAAGTTTGTCACTGAGGTGTCTGACGGTGGAGGGGTTCCTGAACCTGGTGGTGTGAGTAATGTGGCACCTATACCTCTTTCCTGATGGCAGCAGTGAGAACAGAGCATGTGCTGGATGGTGTGGGTCTTTGATGATTGCTGCTGTCCTCGGAAGACAGCGTTCCCTGTAGATGTACTCAATAGTGGGGAGGGTTTTTGCCTTTGATGTCCTGGGCTGTCTCCACTACCTTGTGGAGGGCTTTGCGCTCCGGGGTATTGGTGTTCCCAAACCAGACCGTGATGCAGCCAGATTGTACACTTTCCACCACACCTCTGTAGAAATTTCCAAGGTTTCAGGTGTCATACCAAACTTCCACAACTTCTGAGAGAGGTGCTGACATGCATTCTTTACAATGCCATTGATGTGTTGGGTCCAGAAAAGCTCCTCCAAGATAGTGCCTCCCAATTTGCTCACCCTCTCCACCTCCGATTCCCCAATGATCATTGCATTACATATCTCTGGCTTTCTGAAGTCAACAATCAGCTCCTTAATTTTAGTGACATTGAGTGCAAGATTGCTGTTGGTGCCCCATTCAACCAAGTTTTCAATCTCCCTCCTGTATGCTGACTCATCACCTTCCTTTATACAACCCACTACCGTGATATTGTCGGCAATATTTGTAGGTGGTGTTATTTGTAGATGGTGTTATTTTATTCCTGGCAATAAATAAAAATGGCTGTGGACCAAAGAAAGCCGTAAAATGCACAAGTGCCTTTCATTGGCAAATAATGAAAAAGAAAAGTAGAACAGTCAAAAATTGGAAAAAAAAGAGCTGTAGATACTTAGCTGCTTCTTTTTTCTTTGCCAATCTGCCTTTATCTTTCAACAAATTGTTTTTTCTTCCATTGAATAATGAATTTAATATTCAGTATAACACCAGAATTTACCAATACCTGTCCGTATGTTCAGAAATGGCTTCCATTTTCAGTACTTATATACAAAGATTATTCTTAACACATTGACATTGAACAAAAGACTACCCAGAGCTCAGCCACTAGAAGCGACTGGAGAGATGCTGTAGGCAAAGTCATTCAATCTATCCACTGGACATAGCTGGTAGAATGATAATCGTGATGAAAATGAGTTTATTGTCATATCATAACATAACATAACAACAATTACAGCACGGAAACAGGCCATTAGGCCCTTCTAGTCCGCACCGAACCAAACACCCCTTTCTAGTCCCACCTCCCTGCACAATGCCCATAACCCTCCATCTTCTTCTCATCCATATACCTGTCCAACCTTTTCTTAAATAATACAATTGACTCCGCCGCCACTATTTCTCCCGGAAGATCATTCCACACGGCTACCACTCTCTGAGTAAAGAAGTTCCCCCTCATGTTACCTCTAAACCTCTGCCCCTTAATTCTTAACTCATGTCCTCTTGTTTTAATCTTTCCTCCTCTTAACGGAAATAGTCTATCCACATCCATTCTGTCTATCCCTTTCATAATCTTAAATACTTCTATCAAATCCCCTCTTAACCTTCTACGCTCCAAAGAATAAAGACCCAATCTGTCCAATCTCTCTCCATTCAACTATATACATATGCACTGAAATTCTTACTTGCCGCTGCTGAACAGGTATTTTGTAAAAAAAATTACAAAACAATTAAAAGAAAACAGTAACAATGGAAGACAATTGAATAAAAAAAGAGAAAATAAATTTTAAAAGATAGGTATTAAATATTCACAGAAAAGCATGGGCTCCATATTCTCAATGCTGTGGTCATTTGAAGTACAGTACTTCATTTATGATACCGAATTAGTATGTTTCCAGTCACTATTTATGAAAGGAAATCACAAACCTGAATGGCAATGGTCAAAGACGTTCCTTTGAAATGTTGCTCCACAACCTTCGCCACTTGTTGGGTTGTCTGAAACAAGTCTGAGAGTTCCTCTGGTTGAAGATCACGAAACCGTTCCACGACTCTGACTGGACACACCAACACATCTTTATTGTATGCAATTAAGGAAGTGCAAGGGATCATCGCATTGAAAATAGATCACACTAAAATTAAAACTGCATTGAAACGTTTTGTTTGGGCAGCTGCCTACATTTTGCTCATACTTTGAAGGGCTCAAGCCCGATACATTGGTCATGTATCTTTGCTACATAAAGTACACTGTTGGACCTGCTGAGCTTCTCCAGCATTGATTTTTTAACTGAAATATTCCCCTCTTCCATTCAACATGCTCAAGAAATTTATTTAATTTCTGCACATTTTCTGAATGACATCTTGAGATGAAGTCAAGAAACGGTAGGTCATATTTGTCAATATTATTTCAGGAACAATAACGAACACCCCCAGCTTCATTGGAGAAGTAATTTTTCATTCAACAGATAAGTACTGCAAAACAATTAAGGGAGTTTCTACCATCTAGATCAAAATATCATCCTGAAAAATTCCTCTTTGCCTTTCAGCAAAATCGTCAATGCATTTGACTGAAGGTTTGAATGAGGCCATCACGTTATGCTCAAAATCTACAACGCACTGTTTCCAGCTGCAATTTTACAATTGATCAAACCTAATTTCCATATTCCTTAACCTGAACTTTGAAATTTATTGCTTAAATTATATGCAATTATTATTTGCACTCTTGTCAATAGATTGAATGGCACTTAAAGTGAAGGTGCAACACATGATCGATCCATAACACTGAAAATTTGAATGCATTCTAAGAGTACTTTGAACCACAGAACCATAAAACCATAAAACAATCGAGCACAGAAACAAGCTCTTTGGCCAATCTAGGTTGAGCTGAAATATTTTCCACCTAGTTCAATCAACACATACCCAAAACATAGCCCCTCATATTACTCCCATCCATGTATATATCCCAATTTATCTTACACATTAAAATCAAACCTGAATCTACCTCTTTCACCAGCAGTTCGTGAATGGTTGCCTGAAACATTTCACTTGTCCTTAAATCATGTCTCATCCAACCGCAGTGGAAAAAGCCTGTTTGCATGTACTTTGTCGATGCTTCTGCATACTTTTGCATACCTCTATCAAATCTCCCCTCATTCTCCAACACTCCACAGAGTAAAGTTGTAATCTATTTGACCTTTCCCAAAAACTCTGCTCAAGTCCTGACAACATCCAAGTAAATTTTCTCTGTATCTTCCAACCTTATTGATATTTTTGTTGCAGTTAACTGACTAACACAGCACACAATATTCCAAATTTGGCTTCATCTATGTTTTACACAACTTTAATATAACAACCCAATTCATAACCTCAATACTTTGATTTATGACGGCCAATATGGCAATTTCAATGAATTATGTACAGCAGGGGTGTCAAACTCAAATTCACGGAGGGCCAAAATTAAAAACTTGGACTAAGTCGAGGGCCGAACTAAATATTTATTGAAAATTTTCAACAACATCTGCATGTTTTCTCTTCTTTCAACATATGTAATGTTAAACTTTTTCTTATTAAAATAAATGTTTAATAATAGTTTTGGATAAACTCTTTCCAGAAGTATTAACAAATGAGAAATAAAATATTCAATAAATAATATTTCTCTATAGAAGATATGTCAAATGTTGATAGTGTGCTGTCGAATAGTAAAATCTGAGGGCTATTGAGAATGTGGGAGAATAACATGATTCCTGAAACAATCAAATGGGTGACTGATTATGGGCATGAACTGTAGCAGGGTTATTTGCCATGCCCTTTTTCCATTGGTACAGATATCTTTTGTTTTACACACTTTTCAAGTTTTATGCCTAATGAGCTTGTATCCAGGTGCAGGACCATTTTTAACCAGGAATATATTTATCACTGTGACATGAAACTATTGGAAGATCGTTTTACCTTGAGATTAAAGTTCATAATACTTACTCAGGCCTGTGTGCGGGAGGGTGGGGTTTGCGGGCGATCGGGTTGGACAACGACAGTGCGGGGGCATCGGCTCTCGCTGCAGGGCGGCATCTCGACGGATCAGCGGCCCCGTCACCGTGAGTCGCGGATCGGCCTGCGGCAGGGAGGGGGAGTGGGCAACGGACCTGGCGAGGTCAGGCCCGAGGCCTCCGGTTCTGGGCGCTGGGAAGCGGCCTTGGCTTCCCCTGACACCGGCCAGGCCCCAAAACCAAAGTCCACGGTGAGACCCTGCAATGTAAACAGAGGAGGTGGGGGCGATTAGCAGGCTGACACCAATGCATTCTGGGATTTGTTGTATTTGTTGTATTAGAGGCCACCTCTAATACATTTTTGAAATGATCTTGCGGGCAAAATATAATTATATTGCGGGCCAAATTTGGCCCGCGGGCCAGAGTTTGACATGTGTGATGTACAGTATGTATTCCCAGAGCCATCTGTTCTATCATATTCCACTGTTTGCCGTGCAAGTCCTACCTTGGTTTCTTTTCCCAAAACATCTCACATTTGTCCACATTAAATTCCATCTGCCATTTTGCAGAACATTTTTCCAGCTGGTCCAGATCCCACTGCAAGCTTTGAAGGCCTTCCTTGGTGACCACCACACCCTGAATCTTAATGTCATTTGCATACTTGCTGACCTAATTTTCCACATAATCATCCAGATTGTTATTAGAGATGATAGACAACAATGGACCCAGCACCAATTTCTGAGTCACACCACCGGTCACAGGCCTTCAAAGAGAGAGACATCATCTCCTAGTGCTCTCGGTCTTCGCCTGCAAACTTAATGTCGAATTCAGTTTACTACCTCAACCTGGATACCGAGCAATTGAACCTTCTTGCCAACCTCCTATCCGGCATCTGTTCAAAGACTTCAGTGCATGTTTAGTGATTGAACATCTAGGGAGTTCAAGCAGTTGAAGTCTATTACATAAATAAATATAATAATGCTGACCCAGAATTGATGAAGAACACAGACTGGAATATACAGTATTTGAAGAGAATTTGGCATCTTGTAGTTCAGCTGATAAACTGCCTCTATTGAGGCAGTTTACGAAAGGATCTGAGCTGTAATATGCATGGGTGCTATGTAACACACGTTGTGGTTTATGGAGTGTTTTCTGAATACTTACTCTCAATAAAGTGGCGACCTTCAATTTTGATGTTCTGCTTTCTCAACTGAACTGCCAAGTCAAACACTGACCTCTGTGCTGAGAAATCCTGAAGTTAAACCAAACTGAAGAGCAACCCATTTAAATTCCTAATTCCGGTTATAATCATAGGAAAGCGTTGCTGCCTGTTTATATTGAGGATTGGTCAAACAAATTGCCTAACTCAGTGGTTTTCCATCTTTTACATCCACACCCCATCTTAAGTCTTCCTTTACTTACAGTGGACCACCCATAGCAAACATACAGACCACCAGAGGTCTGAAGATCACATTGTGAGAAATATTACCACACTAATCCCTCAGTTCCTTTTGTTCATCAATTTTTTCCAGTCACTCTGGAAAGCATTTTATACACTGTATGATGCCTTTTTTTGCCATCAGCCATCAAAACATCATGACTTGGTACTAGGTTTCCTGAAATGATGTTGTGAAGACAAATTACCTCTTACTGAGTCACAATGAGCATATTTGGTTAGCTTTTGGGGATTATGATAGACAACTTCGAGCTGAACACAAAGATAATTTCAGATTTGCTGTATTACATAGGAAGTTAGAGAAACATTAAATTAACTTTTATTGAATTTGGCATGCTTTAATCACATAATGATTCTGACACACTACGTTAGCTCAAATGACCTAAAAATGTTTTGCCGCTGATGTTTTTTTTAAACTCATGATGCCTCCCGTGTCAGTGTCAAACAATAGTTGGCCAGCATCGATGGATTCCAGTTGCCCTGAGACCGCTATTCCATGGTTGCAACATCCTGGTGAAACCTTTCACTACTGCACCAAGATCAGCAGGGAAGAAGTCCACGAGCAAATACAGAAAATAAATTTTCAATGGCACATCGGACTTCATGGTTTTATCCGCTTGAAATAGATTTAAAATATGACAGGAAATCACAAAAATAGGTTTGATCTGTGATAGGAACATTTTAAGGTGATTTACATGATCAGCAGCCCAAAATCCACAAAATATACCCAGAAGTGTTCAGGAAGCAAAATCTTTATTGTCAGTGTAATCAAACTGATTAAAATTAAAGTACAGTACAATTCCGATTATTGGAAAATGTTTGGGACCGGACATTTTTCAGTTAACCAGATTTTACGGATAACTGTGAAATTGCATTAAACAGGCCAGTCGCACCAGCAGTTGAACAACAAGAAGAAAAACAATGGAAGGTTTTTCAAGCATGAAATAATGTTTAATTCTTACCAAAAAACAACGTAATCAGCCCAGTCGAGATACATCGTCTCACTCTTTAAGGGGGGAGGTGTACCATCCTGGGTACAAATTGACCTGCAAGTGGTAGCTGAGAAGGTGGTAGAGGACTTTATTTATAAATGGGATGCCAAATTGTTATCTGAGAAAATAGACAGCCCTATACTAAAACAAATAATCTCCATTTGGAATAAAATTAACCAATATGTAGGAATCAAAGTGGGACTGACCCCAAAAGCACCCCGACTCCAAATAGATTAATACCATTGACAGTGGGTAACAAGATCCTGGACACCTGGTGTCACAATGGCGTCAGGTGCATAGAGGAAAGTTATGAATGAGGGTGGCTAATGTCATTTGAACGATTTAGGAACAAGTATGATTTATCAATTAAGAAGTTTCACTGGTACCTTCAGATAAGATCTTTTCTACAGGACAAATTAGGTTCGACTTTGGCCCTACCAGCAAGCAGTGGCATAAAGACCCTGATTCGAAGAGGGAACACATGGAAATTCATCACCCAATGTATCTCTTGCTCCAAGTGGAGGGACCTAAACCAGACAGAGATGGGAGTCAGAATTATGAATAACCTGTGT
Organism: Narcine bancroftii; assembly: GCF_036971445.1. Classification (NCBI taxonomy): domain Eukaryota; kingdom Metazoa; phylum Chordata; class Chondrichthyes; order Torpediniformes; family Narcinidae; genus Narcine; species Narcine bancroftii. Next base: position 163,921,007 of record NC_091473.1, on the reverse strand, counting down.
CGGACCAGCATGGCTGCAATTATTAACGCACAGTGCAGGCTGGTACAACACAATTTCCTACAACAACTGTACCCGACGCTGCAAAAATTGAATAGATCTAAATCAGAATTATCAGACCAAAGCTTCAGATATCTTCCCTGTCCACCCCTCAGTAGTCAGGGGGTGGGGGGCACATCCCAGCCCAATCAGGAAAAAGTCAAAATTTAAAAAAACAGCCTGAGCACTGGCCATCATGATGTGACAAATCCATAAACCCATGATATATGTTTCATACCTTTGTTGTGAACATCCTGCATGTTATGTATAACTGTGGTTGGTTAAGTCTTAAATGTGCAGGGGGTAAGGGGGGGGGGGTGGGAAAGGGATATAAAAAGCTTGAACTCGACAGAAAATCTTGTATAAACTTGATAATTGTAAACTGTAATCAAAGTTAATGTTGTCAACATTAATATCGATAAGAATGATAACTGTTTGAGTTTAAGTATAGAAAATCAAAAATTAAATATTAAAAGTGATGTGATCTCTGCTTGCAAGATAAATGCATAACTTGAAGAAAAGATCCTTTTTTAAAAAAAATCAACTTGTCACATCATGCTGTAGCCGAAAAAAAATTTGGATAACCGAGAATTTCAGTAAAGTGGTTTTTCGGATAATCTGAAATTCTTTTTATCGATGAAATCCAATTGAACCTAAAATGGTAAAGCTTTGTCAGTTTGTTTTTGCACATTTGCATGAATGGTGCACACATCCCGCTCCAGTATTCGTGGGACTCAACTGTTAAGTAACCTGCCTTATATTAACTGTGAAGTGTTTTGAAAGGCTGGTGGTGAACCACATCAGCCCCTGTCTGAGGAGTGACATGGATCCATTCCAGTTCGCCGATCGTGGAAACAAGTCTATAGCGGATGCCATCTAACTGACTCCACACAAAGACCTGAAACACCTGGACAGCAAAGATGCATTCATCAGGATGCTCTTTATTGACTACAGTTCAGCATTTAACACCATCATGTTCGAGCAAACGCAGCCTCACTTCATTCGATCGGAGCCCGGCCACATAGGCATCCCGGACGAGGTCGCTAGTGATCTCGGCAGCAGTTTTGTCCACACAGTTACAGTCCTTGCCCAATGCCTTTAGTACTTGTAAATATGCCCTGCTGGACTCACCGGGCTGTTGCTTCCTCGACGCAAGCACGAGCCGGACATGAACTCTGTTCACCGGTTGATCATACAGTCCTTTCAGTACCTTTATGGCTGCGGTGTAAGTGGTCTCATCCTGGATGTTCTCGTAGACTCTCAAGGACACCATAGACAGCAATGCTGTTAGACGCTGGTTATCCTCCTCTACCTGAATGAATCTCAGGAAGTTTTCAAAGTTCAGCAGCCAGAACTTAAAGGCTTTGAAGGCTGTAGCTGACTGTGGGTCGATATCAAGTTTTTCTGGCCGAGTTAAACGCTCCATCCCTTTCAAAAAAAATTCCTTTTGCTAATAAAATTGTAGAGCTCGTCGAAAGAACCAAAGACTTGTTGATCCAAACCAAGGCTTTTATTAGCAAAAGACCGGAGCTCTTCACAGGTGGCCGACCAGTCCGGAATGATCCGACCTGGCTAGGGACACAACCCTTTAAGGCCCAAACAATAGGTGTGGCTTAGCTCTCAGCCAATCGCTGTAAGCACAGTCTAGATACAGTAACTATATACACTATGTACATTGGTGATAGATCTGTACTATCACAACCATCATCCCCTCAAAATTAATCAGCAAACTCCAAGACGTGGAGTTAACACCCTACTGTGTAATTGAATCAGGAACTACCTCATCTCCAGAAAACAATCAGTGAAGATCCACAATGTTCATCGGTACTGGAACACCAGTGTTCTACTCATTTTATACCTACAACTGTGTAGCTCAGTACAACAATAACACCATCTATAAATTTGCCGACAATAGAGGGTTGTAGAAAGGAAGGGGATGAGTCAACATAGATTGGATATTGAAAATGTGGCTGAATGGTCCACCAACAACTACCTTGCACCCAATGTCACCAAAACTAAGGAGCTGACTCTTGACTTCAGGAAAGGAAAGCCTGTAGTTAACAATCCAGTAGTCATTGAGGGATTAGAGGTGGAGAGAGTGAGCAAATTTAGGTTCTTGGGAGTCATTATCTTGGAGGATCTTCCCTAGACCCAAAACACCAATGGCATCGTGAAGAAAGCATGTCAGCGCTTCGACTTCCTCTGGAGTTTGCGGAGGTTTGGTATGACATCGTAAACCCTGGGAAATTTCAACAAAGGTTTGATGGAAAGTGTGCTGACCGACTGCATCGTGGTCTGGTTTGGGAACACCATTACCCTTGAGCATAAAGCCCTGCAAAAGATAGTGGATATAGCCCAGGTCATCACAGGAAAAACTCTCACCACTATTGAATACATCTACAGGGAATATTGCCGTCAGAGGGCAACAGCAATCATCAAAGACCCACACCACCCTGCACATGCTCTGTTCTTGCTGCTGCCGTCAGGAAAGAGGTGTAGGTGGCACAAGACTCAAACCACCATGTTCAGGAACAGCTTCTGCCCCTTCACCATCAGACTCCTCAACAACAAATTCAATCAAGGACTCATTTAAAGACTCTTACATGTGCACTTTATTGATATTTTTATTCTCTATTTCAGTTTGTTTACATTCATTAACTTTTTACAGTTCTTTATTTGTTTACATGTATACGCTGTGAACCCTCCTTTTACACTGCCAATAAGTGGTAATTCTGCCTCGCCCGCAGGAAAAAGAATTGCAGGGTTGCATGTGATGTCATGTATGTACTCCGTCAATAAACCTGAAATCAGATAGTGTCGGATTTCTCCAGGTCATTGGTTTTCTCCATAGATGCATGGGTTGTTGGGTTAATCAGCTACCTGAAATCATCTCGGGTAATGCAATCTCAGGGAGTTAATAAGAATGTGTGAAGGCTTAAATTAATGTTGGATGAGTGAGTTTTGAGGCTTGATGGTCAGTTCAGGCTTGATAAGTCTCAGGTTTATTTTATGTGCTGTATCTGTCAAGGATTCTAATTCCCCCCCTTAAAATAAAGGTGAAATCCCTCAAATGCTTTAATATTTCAATACATTTTTTTTCTCTTTTCTACATGCATAAAATGAAAACCAGCAAAAATGGAAACCATAAATCAAGACAAGTTGTGCAATTTCTTTTCTCTTTGCACTGCTTATCTTTTTATTTTTTTCTCTTGATTTTCTCTTACCCATCAACATCTGTCAATACATACACCATAATTGGCCACCAAAATAGTAGATATTAAAAGAGAAAATTTTACAAATTCTGAACAGATCTCCCGTGGAATTTATGAGAGAAAATAAGTGAACTATTCAGGCTGATGAACATCAGCGCTGAAAAGAATTAAGAGTTTTTCAAAAATATTTTTAATTGGAGTGAAAATGCAGAAGTTTTTGTGAAAACATTTAAACCAGAAGAGACTTAAAGACACATGTAGTGGCCATCCTGGCTGAAAGAAGATATTAAAGGCCACTGAACAAGAAAATGCATCTGTCTGGAGAGCTATGAATAGGAAGTGAAGTAAATGAAATTTGAATTTACCAGCAGTCAGAAAAAAAAACAATTGCTGTAAATATTGCTACACATGGCTTTGACAGTGTGGCAGGCTGAGAGCTTACCCAGAAAGAGGAAAGGAAATCTGTGTCCCAACAGAGTGTCTCAACACTCTTAGTGCCCTACTGAAGGGCAAATTGCTAGACTACTGTAACAACTTGCAAGTCCCTCCAACCCCTGGTATTTGCAGCCAGTAACACAGACTTGGTCTTTACAGGAGCAAGCTGAGTCTCTCTGAATTTGTTCAGTGGGATCTTTCACTGAACCTCTCAGATGCTGGTGCTGGGGCTGAGAAATTGGCCGTGAGATACTGCATCCTGTTTTGATCCTTTAGAGTGGGAGAGGAATTGGCTACAAATAAAATGGATGGGCTCCAAACTGCACATAAACCCCATGCCAAATTATATTCCATATTCCTTGACAGTGAATAAAAGGCTTTCTTGCTGCCGATACAGAAAGCATTTACTGTAATTGCACACTTTGGCCTTCTTCTGTAGCCAATCATGTTCATGTCTTTTTCTGTGTCCTTCTTGCTGCAGAACTCCTGTTATCTCTTCCTCTAGAACTATCCCTTTTGCCTAATCTGATTGTACTCCCTTGCCCAGAATCTCAACACATGCAGATCCTACTTTATACACTGTTTTCTAAGTGATGTACACTGTCAAGATCTCTGCTGGGTTGCAGTGAGTAAAATTGTGAAATAGTTCCCCCCACCCCCCCCCCCCCTCAACCAACCATCTTAGCTGTTCTGCTTCATGGGTGTAAAATATGCTAAAATACCGAGACAACAAAGACATCTCACTGAGGGGCTGCATAAAACTCCTCATAATCTTCCACTGACTGGTCCCATTTATTTGAACAATGAGAACAAAATGTAGTTAGCGGAAACAAGACATTTAATTCGGTTGCCAGTGTATCACGTTGACCACTTACAAACAGTAACTAGATTCGATACTCCTCAAACAGTTATCCAAAATCCCGAATTCTCCAGATTCTGATCTATGTTATCAAAATAGGAAACGATTAATGTGGAAGAAATCTCTGCTTGCAAATGAAGCATTTGACTATGAATAACCCTAAGGCACAGTTCATGTGCATATCACCCTTCACGAGGTTGGTTTACAATGTGAGTATAACCCACTGCTAGATTGGACTGTAAATTTTAAACTGATTCTGCACTGCTAGACTGAGGAAGTGTCACAGTGTCTTCCAGAAGAAATGTAAAACTAACTCAGGTAGGTGCCAAAGAGTCAGTTATACCATTTGTAAGAATTAAGATTTTTCCCAGCATCTTGGTCAAATCCACCTTTGAATCAGTAGCAAGAAAATTCTATTTTATGTGATGACACTTTGCTCTGGGCTAACCTTCACCTCATTCATCCACATAAGAATAGTCATTGAACTTCAAGAGTAGACCATTGAATGTAAAGCGACTGCACAACAGGATGACATGATCTGGAGCAATGAAAAGACTATTCTCGATTTCCTTCAGTATTAATCATCCATTAAAGATGCTCATCATATTAATATTCTATATTTGGTTTCTGGTACTTATTCTAAGGAAGCATAAATTCTTGACTCTATTATTCTAATTTATAAATATTAATAAAGTTGACATAGCATGTTATTGAATCAATCTTTAACAGGACAGGTAAATTAATAAAATAAACCAAATACATCAGCGTTTGATATTTCCAGTCATTTTACAAGATGCATGGTACAATAAAGAAAATATAACTTTTTAAAATTATTAACGTAAAATGCAGAAGAATGAATGACATTTCTAAACTGTGCTGTGTAACAAATTGGTTGAGTAGCTGTACCATGCTGCTAAATCTGAGATATGAAAGAATGTACAGGTATTCCCCGTTTTACGAACAATCACTTTACAAAAATGTGCTTTTACAAAGAAACCTCTGTTCGCTTTTATGAAAGGATTTTAATGGGTTTTACAAAAATAACCTCCAGTAGTAGTGAATGGATCTTTGCATTCCACCATTTCAGCTTATGAAAGGTTTCATAGGAATGCTTTAGTTTTGTAAAGTGGGGTATACCTATAAATAGTGGGTAAATGGTGCAATAATTTTCCAGTTCATGTCTCATTTTCTACTATCATGTTGTAATTGATGGTTGCAGGGGTGCCAAGGAGAATTTATTTAAAATTAGTAAAAAAAAGACAAGATATAAAAAATAATGAGAGCAATGCATTTCAACAAACAGCCCACAATGACAGCAAAACCCGAAGCCCCGTCACAGTGAGCACTAGGCCCATCTCAGGGCTGTGTGCTCAGCCTGCTCCTGTTCAAGCTGCTAATTCTCGACTGCTTGGCCAGATTCAGTTCAAACAGAATCATCAGATTTGCAGATGATACAACAGTAGTTGGCCTCATCCTTACAGAGGGAAGGTTGAAAGGCTCATAAAATGATATGAGAACAATAAGCTGAGTCTCAACATGGACAAAGGGGAAGACTGCAGGAGGACAAAGGTTGACCATTCTCTACTATACATCAATGGTAGAGCATAAAATCCCTTGGCATGCATATCAGGGACAACCTATCCTGGACTCACAATACATTCTTAGCAAGACCTACATTTCCTAAGCAGGCCAAGGAGGGCAAGACTACTGATCCCCATCTTGACAACCTTTTACTTGAGCACAACTGAGAGTGTCCTCTTTGGCTGCGTCATTATGTGGTATGGTAGCTGCATAGAAGTCGAATCGGAGGATCATTAAAAGAACCAAGAGGATCACTGGGGACTCCTTTTCCTATAAAGACAACATGCACTGGAAGCCTTATCTAAAGAGGGCTTGAGGAATTCGAAAAGATCTTTCCCATCCAGTGCAAAGTATCTTCAACTCACAACCATCAACAAAATGTTTATGAGCATCAAGATCAGGACTGCCAGACTACAGAATAGCTTCTTCCCACAGGCTATGAAATTGATGAAAATCACCCCAAATATGTATATGCAAATCAATCTATTTATTTGTTTAGAGTGTATATGTGATCACCATGTACTATGGATTGAGTACTTCTGAGGAGCACCACGGTCTGGTGAGATACCGTTTTGGAAGGTTATGCATGTACAATCAGATGATAATGAACTTGAATGTGAATAATCACCTTCCATTGGGAATTTATTCATTGCCTAAGCAAAATCAAATCAGTTAGTACAGAATTATTTTTCTAATTTACTTGCATTTTGTATTACTAATTCATATTCATAGCCAGCAATCGATATTTTTAAAAAAATTCTGGAGTATCTTTCACACATTAAAGCACCCTAAAGCACTTACTTTTCTTATAACACATTAACACTGAGGAGCAGATAAGCTGGCATATCTTGGAATGGTGCAGGAAATACAAGACTGTAGTTATGGGTGATTTCAACTTCCCTAATCTTGACTGTTACTTCCTGACTTGCAAGAGGGATGGATGGGGCTGAATTTGTCAGGTGTGTTCAAGAAGGACTCCTGACACAGTACATGGGCCAGCCGCAAGTGGAGAGGCCAAGCCGGATCTCATTCTGGTTGGCTGGGTGAGCCTTTTGGTGAGTGTGAACACAACTCCGTGAGCTTTAGCTATGGATAAGGATAAAAGCTGACAAAATAGGAAGGGATAATTATGATGGCGTGAGGCAGGAAATAGTGAGAGTAAATTGGAAACATGTTCAAAGGTGAAAGAACAGAACTAATATAAAGGAAGTTTAGGGACCACTTGTGATGGGTTCAAAATGGGCTTGTCTCAGTGGGACAGGGAAAAGATGGTACTTTGATGAAACAGGTGAGGCAGCTGGTCAAGAATAAGAAGGAAGCATACATTAGGAAGCAGCAATCAGGAAGGGCTCATGAGAAATATAGGTTAGCCAGGAAGGAGCTTGGGAGAGCTTGAAGGGGGCATGAGAAGGCTTTGGCATGGAGGATTAATGAGAACCCCAAGACCTTCTATGTGAATTTGAAAAACAGAAGGATGATGAGAATGAAGGTGGGGCCACTAAAGGATAAAGGAGGCAACATGCACCTGGATGCAGAGGGGGTTGGGGATGTCTTAAATGAATACTTTGCTTCAGTATTCACAAGAGAAAAAGACCTGGATCAGGATGAGGTTGTATTCGAACAAGCTTGCGTGCTGGATAATGTTGAGACTAAGGAAGGGAAAGTGTGGGATCTTCTTATAAACATTAAATTTGATATCCTTAAGGCCAGATACGAAATACCCCAGGTTGCTACGGGAAGTGAGGTAAGAGAGAGCTGGGGCAGTGGCTATGACCTTTGAGTTCTCTTTGGCCACAGGAGAGGTGCCGAGGCATTGAAGAATGGCAAATGTAGTTCTGGTGATACAACCACTACACTGGCTGCACTCCCACCAGCCTACTGCAGGGGACAACCACTCTACCTGCAGGTAGGCAACCTGGAAAGGTGGTCTCACCTGCCAGCTGTCAATCACTGGCCTGTATAAAGACTCAAGCCGGCCCCTTTGGGAGTCAGTCGAGCTCGTGGAGCCAGGAAGGTACAGAGACATGGTGTGATTAAAGCCTGTTGTACAGTCTGTGGACTTTATGTCTGAATTCCTTGCACAGCAGTTCTCACAATGGTCCCCTTGTTTAAAAAAGGTAATGGGGAGAATCCTGGGAATTAAAGACCAGTGAGTCTTATATCAGTGGTGTGCAAACTATTGGAGAGATTTCTTAAGGATAGGATAGATGAGCATTTGAAGAAGTACATCCTACTCAGGGAGAGTCAGCGTGGCTTTGTGAAAGGGAGGCCATGCCTCACAAGTCCAAATGAGTTTTTTGAGGTCACAAAGGAAATTGATGAGGGTAGGGTGGTAGATGAATCCGTAGATTAAGGCATTTGACAAGGACCATCATGAGACACGATCAGAAATTCATGAGGCATGGGATCCATGGAGGTTGTGTGGATAAAAAAAAAATTGGCTTGCATGTAGAAAGCAGAAAGTAGTAGTGGAAGGAAAGTATTCTGCCTGGAATTAAATGACTAGTGGAGTTCTGCGAGGATCTATTCTGGGACCTCTGCTCTTTGTGATCTTTATAAATGACCTAAACAAAGAGGCAGAAGGATGGGTCAGTAAGTTTGCAGATGATACAAAGGTTGGAGGCATTCTGGATGGTGCTGAAGGTTGTCATAGGTCACAAAAGGATATAGTCAGGATGCAGAATTGGGCGGAAAAGTGGCAAATGGAGTTCAATCCAGATAAGTGTGAGGTGGTGCATTTTGGAAGGACAAACTAAAAGGCTGAGTACAGGGTAAATGGTCAGTTACTTAAGAATGTGGATGTACAGAGAGACCTTGGGGTTCAAATCCATACATCCCGCAAAGTTGCCACACAGGTTGATAGGATAGTTTAGAAGACCTATGGGCTTCATTAATAGGGGGATTGAGTTCAGGAGTAGAGAGGTCATGTTGCAACTCTACAAATCTCTGGTGAGACCACACCAGAAGTAATATGTTCTGTTCTGGTCACCTCATTATAGGAAGGATGTAGAAGCTATGGAGAGGGTGCAGAGGAGATTTATTGGGAGGCTGCTTGGATTGGAAAATAAGTCTTGTGAGGCAAGGCTAGAAGAGCTGGGACTTTTCTCTTTGGAGCACAGAAGGATGAAAGAACACCTTATAAAGGTCTATTAAGATTATGAGAGGGTGGGTAGCCAGTGCCTTTTTTCCAGGACGGGAAGAGCAAACACCGGAGGACATCTGTACAAAGTGAAGGGAGAGAAGTTTAGGCGAGACATGGAGGGTAAGGTTTTCACACAGAGAGATGTGGTGCCTGGAATGCCTTGGCAGGGATGGTTGTGGAGGCTGATACATTCGGGGCTTTTAAGAAATTCTTAGACGGGCACATGGAAGGAAGAAAAATAGAGAGTTATAGGGTAGGGAGGATTTAATATATTTTTAATGGAATATATGGGTCGGCAGAACGCCAAGGGTCAATGCTGTGCTGTAGTGTCTATGTCCTATTCTGGAATTTGAAACTAAAACAAACTACTAAAGGAACTCGAGTGAAACAAAAGGACTGCAGATGGTGTAATACACAAAGTGCAGAAGAAATTCAGCAAATCCTGGAATATCCATAGGAGGCAAAGATATTGTGGTAATATGGTTATCTGCACTGGCTGGCCTACCCTCCTGGTGTCTTCCGGTCCTTGACTCCTCCCTGGTCCTGCCCACGTGACCCAGGCCATAAAGGTCGAGTCCCCTCTCCTTCTCGCTCATTTTCCTAGCCTGGACCCAAGCCAGCAGTCTCTAGTACAATAAAGCCTATCGTTCCCATCAGCCTTTTGTCTGTATCATTAATGGGGCAACAGATAGTGCCCAACAGATTTATAATTGACATTTCAGGCTTGAGCCTTTCACCAAGGTATGAGCCAAAAGCAGACTGGTGCCCGAAATGGGTGGGAGAGGAGGGAAGAAGGGGCAGGGAGAGGAGTGTAGGTGGACATGGATAGAAGGACAGGAGGGAAAGGCTGAGAATTGATCGGGGGAGGGGTAGCTCTGTGTGTGCAGAGCGGGAAGAAAGGATACAGGGGGATCTGGAAACAGAGGGAGACAGAGTTCGAGGAAAGGACTTCTAGGGTCTCAACAGGTTGACCATTACTTCCCTGCCTGGAGGTGCTGCTCCACCCCAATGAGTTCTTCCAGCTCTTGTTTGTGCCTTCACATTAGTCATAGCCACTACTATGAACCATTGTATTGTTTTGGTAAACCTAATGGAGCAGCCTGTACCTTAACTATAATTCACAGTTCAGAAGTTCAATTAAAAATCACTTTTCTGTGCCCAACTTCAGTTAGACTTTCCAAGGAGCTTCTTTTTCTTATTTGTGGTGATATAATTAGCTCTCTTAGAAAATTGTGCTATTAACCAAAACTTTACTGTAAAATATTCCTGATTAAATCTCTGAAATAGCTCACAATCAGAGCCCAAAATCAAACAGGGTGCGATTAAAAACAGTACTGCTGATAAAACACTTCAACTGTCAATTTGATCGAAGATGCTGAAAGGAAGAATCAGAAGGCATTTACTCATATATGTTTCTGGTTCAATATTCTGGGAACCCAGCTCATATTCTGAAATAACTTTTATAAAAAAACCTAGAACATTAAATTTCACGAGAATCAATGTCTTAATTCATGCTTGCCTTTTTACAAGTGCATCTAGTGTGCAGTGCTTATTTGTTTTTTTAAAGTGCTGGAGCTCACCAAAAAAATGGTGACAAGGTGGTGCCGGAGCCACCCCATGAGGTGCCTGGAGCGGCCCCGTGAGGTGCCGAAGTGGTGCTCCGGTGGCACTGCACCCCTGTTACTCCAACAATCCCCTCAATTTCTGTTCTTCCAAAAACATACCACAGTCAATACCAGTTGAAATGCCATACAAAGAGTCACACACTGCATAGGAATCTAAAGATGGGTTGAAGTGAACCTTTAAGCTCCCTAGTTGCTGGCCTGTTGAATATTTGAAATCCTGACTCTTTACTTCACTGCAGCATGCATAAAACCAGATTGCAGTGAATGTGTAAATTATGCAAATTAAATCAATGAAGTGTGGCTTGCGGTTCACTCTGTCAGATGTGTAGATAATAGAAGTAATGGAAATTGCCACTATATTGTTTTAAAATTATCCTTTACATTTTCTACCATTTTATTTTACAATTGGGAACACTTTTTATAGGAATTGATGCACATAAGCAAGACTGGATAAGAAGGACAAGTTCATTCCCCAGTTTGTTTTTTTTAAAATGAACCTCACAAAGATAAGCGTATACAGAGCCGTTGTCATACCCACACTCCTGTTCGGCTCCGAATCATGGGTCCTCTACCGGCATCACCTACGGCTCCTAGAACGCTTCCACCAGCGTTGTCTCCGCTCCATCCTCAACATTCATTGGAGCGCGATGAGGTTTTTAAAATGAAGATCCAACATTTTCATGTTCATTTTTGCTCGATTTTGGAAACTCCAGAGCATGTCCTTAGGCTGGCCATCTTCAGCTGGTGCTTCGACCAATCTCCAATTACAAATTCAAAGCTGGAGACATTGACTGATGAAAGCAAACTATATAATTCTATTTGCTGTTCCTTGCATTAAAAAAAAAGCTACTTTTGTGAGCCACAGGTCATCGAATCCACTAAGGCACTGAGTGATAAACAGCAACTTGCATTGACTCCACACAAGATCACAACCATTGCCAACAAAACAGTGTCTAACCACATATCATCACTGGATCCTCCACTCTTTTGGGTCATAATAAGAAATACAACTCAAACAGCCTTGTAAATGTGATGCACAACAGAGTAGATCGGAGACTGGCCTTTCTGTGATGAATGGTTCACTTACAGATTCACAAAGCCTTCTATCATACACAAGTCAGGAGTTCGCTGCACAGATGAATGTGACTCCAGGGGCAGTCAAGAAGCCAAAAGCCACCTACGAGAAAGCAAATGGCTTGCCAGCACTGAATCTATCATCCTGAACACACATAAAACACATTTTGACAATGTGTCAACCACAATATACATTGGAGCAACTCACCAAGGCTTCTTCAACATCATGACTTAATTGATGAATTTATTTGTCCACTAATTTAATTAGTAAGTAGATCAAATGAACATGATCAATTTCAACCATGCTTTGCGATTTATATAATTTGAAGAGGAGTTTTTATTTTGGACTATTGAAGTTATATTGGTTTCACTTCCTTTGTGCTAAAAATTGTTTGCATAGAGGTAAATTAACGAGAGTGATCTATCAACATATTAGAAAATACTCAATCTTTTTTTTCCCTTTTCATTGAAATACACTCCCTGATCTATTTAAGAGGTAACCAGAAACAGTTGAATTAGAGGAACAGTAAAGGGTTTTGCACATTAAAAAAAACACCGATTTTTAGTCACTGCTTCTCTACTGTCCCCTGGGCTAAACAATTCAAAGTAAACCATTATTTACTGATTGTATTAATGTAAAGCAGATATTACTTTTGCAAGTTAAATATTTACCTTTTAAAAAGTTGCCCATCAGTGGTGTTAGGAGGCATGAACAGATGGTAATTTTGTTAATCTCTTTAAAAGTTGCGGAGTGGTGCAATTAGTAGACACGTCATGGTATACAACTGGAACTGATTTTGTGTGGGGTAGGATGAGGAGGGACAGGAACAGATGGCCCCCAGTTTTATAACGTTTAACCAGCGGAACCAGAACAGATTCTGAATTTGTACCTCAGATATTTTGTAACTGAAATTATTTGATCTTTTGCACGGTTTTTGGACAAAACCATGCAAACAAGAGAAACCATTCCATTGGATTTATTTCCATATTTATGGAACGACATTTGAAAATAAATAACTACAGCACAAAAAGGAAGTGCATTTAGTGTACAGCATCAAGGTAATGTGCATTTTCTGACAGTGAGGTGTTGATGAAACCACCAATGGTGTTCCATTTATTTTCCCCCTCCTTGTGACTGATTTAGAATGGGTCACAGGATTAACACATCTTAACACAGAGCACAGTGCCACACTGCTGTGATCCATTTTGGTCATAAATGCCCTTGAGAGAACAATTTCTGAATCTTAGGTGGGTCTGTGGACATTTTAAGACCTCACTTAAAGGTAGATACATTTTTCAATTTGTGCAACAGCAAGATATATAATCACTCATTTCACGATGTACTTTGCAAATAATATGTTGTCAAGTACTATTAAAGTCACAGATTTATGCAGAATTGAAACAGACTGTTCAGCCCAGCAAGTTGCCAACCAGAGGGTGTCTTGTTTGAAATAAAACATGGCCAGACCTGCCTCCACCATTTCTTCTGCGAAAAACTTGTCCCCTTTAAATCTTTCACCTTAAATAGGTGCCCTATTTTAGACTCCTCTATCCTGAGAGAAAGGCTGTCATTGCTCACTCTCTCTATGCCCCTTATGATTTTATACATCTCTATCAGGTCATTCTTAGCCTCCTAAGCTCCAGGAATAAAAGTCCCAATTTATTCAGTCCCTCTTTATATCTCAAGCCCTCCAGTCCCAGTAACATCCTTGTTCATCTTTTCCACACCACTTCCAGCTTATTGACATCCTTTCCCTGGCTGAGCAACTTGAACTGCACTCCTGTCTGCAATTACCTGACCGATGGAGCCAAGTGTAACCAATGCCTTCTTCTCCACCTTTTATATCTCCATTGCCATTTTCAGGGAACTAACTGTGTGCTCTTTCCCTTGGATCTTTCTGTTCTACAACATTCTCCAGGACCATGTCATTTACTTCCGAGTTCTGCTCTTGTTTAACTCTGCAAAATACATCTGGATTTGTTCCAAAACATGACTATTCATTTCTTATCTTCTGTGACCCTCACTTTGGTAAATACACATGAAAAATATTCATTGAAGACCATCTCCTATCACAACACACAGAAACAACCATCTTGGTCTTTAATGGTACCTGTTCTTTCACTCGTGTCCCCTTTGCTCAACACTTTCTAGAATCTCAGGATTCTCTATCCTTTTATCTGCCAAAGGTATCTCATGACCCCATTGTTCCTTCCTGGTTTCTCTCTTAAATATATTTCTACATCCCTTATGTAAACATGTACTGTAAAACTCAAAGGTTTCACTTGATCCCACAGTACGTCTTCTTCTATTTCCCAACCAGAGCCTCAATATCATCCACACTTCCTAACTCCTGCCAAACTTGCCCTTCCCGCTTAGAGGAACATGCTGGCCTTTGAACTCTCCCAATCTCATTTTAAAAGTCTCCAACTTGCCAGATGATTCTGAATCTACACGCAACCTCTCCCCATTAACCTTTGTAGATTCGCGTCTTAGATCATCAAAATTACCCTTGACGCAATTTAGGACTTTATATAATTTGCCACAGACAAAATTACTTTAATTTTTTTTGACTCAGACTTATTTGAATTTTGATCTCTGAATGCAATGATCCTTTACTTGCAGGAGTTCCATTTCATGAGAATGAATATAAACATTCACAAATATTTGTTAACTTGCCATTACATTAAAATGCCTCTGTTCTGAATTATTCTCTTGTGCACAGAAATCACAAAAGTGGAATATAGGACAGAACTCATGAGATGGGTTCACCTGATCTTTTAAGTAGAGTTGTACATGAAATATTTCAGTAGAAGAAGCGCTGCAATAAAGATGCTGCTCTGAGCCAGAATGTCTCCATCCCAAGTGCTTATGGCTTGTTGAACATCTGGGAATTGACTATAAACATTCATGTGAAGTGGGGCAATGAAGTAATTGATTTCATTATATGAAAACAGTCAAAGTCTAATAACCTTCTAATGACCATATTAAGATGTATTCACCAAATGCAAGATACATTATGTGCACAAATCCAAATTTACAAAGCTATTAAAGGGAAATTTGTTCCATTGACCCAATACATATCCTACATGAAGGAAAAGCTTTGAAGAGCAACTTCAGTTATAGAAGGAAATGGTGGATACATTGCAAGCTCAACTGCCCATAAAAGCTAGGAGTCTGAATCAATTGTCTTTGCCTTTTTGTTCTCTTATAAAATACTTTCCTTTCACATATTAACTTCGCAGCTGTTCTGAAGTCAAACGTTTCTCCAGTTGCAATATATTGTATATGATATCATTAGAAATGCTGCCATTTTAATGAAAATGCTTCTTGCCCAATGCCTTCATTGTGAAGAGTTCAAAGCTGTAGAACTCTTCAGTTTCTTCCATGAAGCATTCAATCTTTCAAGCTATTGTCTTTTCAGTTTAAATATTTTCTTTTCCTTACATAATCTTAAATAATTCTTTCAGAAGGGGCCTTCCACACAGCTCAATTCACAGTTAAAACAGTCCATACACAAAGAACGGAACAGTTTCATTTGTCATTGTTTTAGGAGAACTGGCTGTGTTCTTCAGTAAACCTCAATGCAGTTTCAGGCTTTGGGAGCCTAGGCCACAGCAAACCTCAGTCTGTTCCTGGAAATCTTATTCAAAATGCACAATGATCATTAATAGTGGACAGTAACAACAGGTTCTCTATGCCATTATGGACCAAGATGGCCAGAAAATGGGGAGACCATCCCTTGTCTGAGGACATGACCCATGAGATGGTGACCACAGCGGCAGACCAGTGAGAGGGCTCTGCAGCTGAAAGGCCAAACCTTGTGGCAGGCTACCGGCAACTCTGGGCGAGGAACCCTCGGAGGCTGTGGGCTGCTGCAGGCTGCTGTCGGGAGACTCGCGCCAGGCTGCGGACTGCTGGAGGCTGGCTCAAAACTAGATGAAGGGGTGTCAGGTTTCGGGACTGGGATGTGAGGGGATGCAGAAGGCATCAAAGTTTTCCTGACTGTGTCGGAGATACGGATCTGGAGCTCGGGCAGCCAATGGATTGGACTGGACTCTGTGGCTGTTGAGGTTGCGGAATTGCTGGAGGCGAATCTACGGACACTTGGTGGCTTTAGGGGGACTCTCTTTTGCTTATCTTTCTCTGACTCTGAGAAGCGTTTCCGGCAATTTCTGCCGATGGTGAATCTGCTTGCCTTACAGCAGACAAAAGGAATTTCCTGTGATATGACACTGTTTTATTACAATGGTAATAAATTGAATCTTGAATTTGAACTGAAGCCTTCTCCATGTAACAATCTTTATAATAATCATATATCTTCAATGAAACAAAAAAAGGGAAAAGATTTACTCAAGGCAAAGGCAATTTAGATCTAAGCTATAAGGTAACTCTAGATTCAAGACTTGGAATACTTTTGTATGTCAGTGTACAGAATCTCAGACAAAAATGCAAAAAAAATTAAAGCATCCTTTATTTTGATTTTAATTTTGGTAAACAGCACAGTCACAGGCCCTTCCGGCCCATCAGCCCATGCCAACCAAAATACACCAATTAATCTAATAACCCCGTATGCTTTTTGAGGGTGGGAGGAAACCGGACCACCCCGAGAAAACTCATACAAGCACACGAGGATGGAGTTGGATTCAAACCTGGGTCACTGGCGCTGTAACAATGTTGCGTTAACTGCTTCACTAACCGTGCATCCCTTTACTAACTCTCCTTTCTATCACTCTATTAAAAGAAGGACAATCAAATACCATGGAAGTTGCATTGGTTTATGACATTCTGGGTTTCACACTCCATCCAATTATGGTTCACATTAAATATTGTACACCACTACATTACAAAGGTTAATGGAGCATGCATTGCGAACACGTGGAAAATATCTGAAAGACAGAGTAACTACAAGAGACAGTGGGATTGCAGCATCCACTATGGAATAGATTGTCATTGGCTCTGGACAACTTGAAGATGTATTCAACCAATGGGATTTTACTCCCTCAGTGGATAGCTGATGTATGATGACACATAGCAGATTATGTCGGTCTTTATTATACATACCTTTGCCTAGTCTACTGCTTCTATACATTTGCTACAGGTGTCTGATTGGTGAGTATTATTCATTGCATGAAATTTTAGGCGATTCCACCAAATGTCCAAGTCGCTCTGGGGTTGGAAGGTCCAATTTCAGGCAGCTGCTTCTTTGCTTGTGATGTTGACTGCCTGATAGGGAAAGGCAAGACACTTGTGGAATGGGATTGGGATGCAAAGAGGGGGCAATAAAGTAAGTGCAGTTTATAGTTTTAGCTCTGTCATTGGTCTGTGAAATCGCCAGGAGAGACAGGGGTGTAGCCAGGTTCTAAAGTTCGGGGAGCAAGCCCTCTGCTCCCCTGGTGAGTCAGTGGCTGAATGGTGGGAGGGCTGCAGCAGCGTCAGACTGGGGGGGGGGGGGGTGTGGGGGCCACAGTGGTGGTAATGGCATACCCACTAGGGGGGGGTGCCATTTTCCCCTCTAGCTCGGCTTTGCTCCTCTGAAACAGGAGTGCCATTCTGCCTCTCAGGGGAAAATAGCAGCAGCAGCCAGAGCTGCGGCATCTGGTTTACCTGCTTTACCCTGCCCTGTCCAGAACAACAGTGATACCAACTTTCGAGTCAAGGGCAGAGGCAGGCATTCTGTGGCCAAAATAGTGTGTGCTTTCCTGGTGCAAAGATTCCTGAGTGGGCACAGGCCAACTTCTGTATTCCTTACATATTCCGTATTTCCTCTCAGTGGTCCTTAAATCGTTTATTTCATTGCATCTTTTCACCATATTTCTTCCTCCTATAACCATTCCAAATTCAGTGGCTGGTTCTTTTTATTTTCTACTTTCAGTCACACAGAGTTGGAACATTTCCACATAAACACCCATGCTCTCAAATGCAACCCTCTGTAACTACTGACTCAGAGGCAGTTACTGTTCAATCTAACTGTCCTTCTGACATAAAGTTACAAATGAGTTTAAACATCCCACAAGTCAACTTTGACAAATCTGAAGTCACTCTGTTCAGCCTTCACCTGAGGTCATGGTCCTCTGTTCCTGATTCCGTCAACTTCCCCGGGCTGCTCACAAAGGCAGAACACAGCAGTGAGTAATTGTAGCATTCATTTCAATCATCAACTGAGTTTCCCATCCCACATTTATCATTACCACTGAAATCACTTCTTCACCTCTGAAGATCAACCAACTTCTCTAACTTCTCCAGCACTTAAAAAGTCATCAGACCCTTCAGTGATGATTATATTTTCAAACATTTTCATCATGACCTGCATTCCTGGATGAATCTGCCAGGAATATTTTGACACAAAATCCAGCCTACAATCACAGAAGCAGTTGTCCTTCGTTTTCACTATTTGTTCATTTGAACATACCTCAGAGATATTGTACCATTGAATATGATGTCAGATTTTCCAAAATAATAATATTGAAGCCAATCACATTCACTGTTTGGAAAATGTAAATCAGACAGTAAGTTCTGATACCTGCACATGAACAAATAACACAGAAAATAAGAAGTTATTAATTAGCAATCTCCTACTCTTCCATGGAATGACTGCTGCAATCCTTATTATTAGGTCTGAAATTGAATAATAAAATGAGATGAAACTGTGTGAAGTAGAATCCCCATTATCTGCACCTGCGGAGATCGTGGATGTCGGATATGCAAATTTTACAGTTAACTGAGATTCACTCTTCCAATGCCTAACTCAGTGGTTCTCAACCTTTTTCTTTCCACTCACATCCCACTTTAAGCATTCCCTATGCTAAAAGTGCTCTGTGATTAGTAAGGGATTGCTTAAGGTGGGTATGTGAGTGGGAAGAAAAAGTTTGAAAACCACTGTTTTAATCATACCTCATTGACTCGTTATGTGCACGGTTTCATAACTCCAAAGGAAATGGGCCAATTTTTCTCAAGCCAAATATTTCAGTAACAATTGGGTCTGGAGCAGTGGTTCTCAATCTTCCCTTCCCACTCACATACCACCTTAAGCAATCCCTTACCATTCACAGAGGGAATACTTAAAGTGGGATGTGAGTGGAAAGAAAAAGGTTGAGCACCACTGGCCTAACATATATCTGCACAAAGAATATGCCATTTAAAAGACAAAAGACAGTGCAAACTATAAAGTAATAACAATTTCTTCCCACAAAAGATTCTAATCAACCCCTGGGTTTTGCTGTATAAATTCTATCAAATCAGATTGCTTCAAGTAAATTTTTCATAGATTTTCAGTTTAAATAGAGAAACAAAAGTATTTTCTTCGTTGTATCATATAGTGTTTTTAGATACACTTTTATACAATTTAATTCTGTTAAAAACTGGGTCTTGAAAACTGCAATCATTTAATCATTTTCATTGAGAAATAATCATTCAATCAAGTGATGTGTAGTTTTTGCACATCTTAATTCAATGCTCCCCATATAAACCAACATTGGTTCTTTCGAGTGTATGAAATGCTGAGCGCAGTTACAGCTTTTATCTTATTTCCTGGCAAGTAAGGTATTTTTACCACTTCCTGTGCTGACAAATTAAAAAGGTTGAGCTGTAATTCAGAGATGAGTACAATTGAAATTAACTAGAATTTTAGCATCACACTACACTGCAATGGAACCCAATCACGTGAATAAAAAAAATATCTTTTTGTATAATAGGTATAATAGATTCATAAAAGTACAGCACAGGAGGACATTCAGCCCACAGTGCTCATCCTGCTCAAAAATTGAGCTACTTTGGTTACTCCCATTTGCAATATACGGCCCAGCAAAGAAAGTCAATGACAGGACAGAAGGCTGTGCTGAATTATCCTCCATATTGAGATACCATGGACAGTAGTGCATTTTTGTATGTTATTGTTCACATGAATGCCATTGTTATACAGTCAGTCTAAAACTTTATCTGTTAAATTTAATCTCTAACAGACCATATTTAAACAATTCATTTTCTGTTCTCACTGCAATCACAAAGTGCTTTTTGGTAAAATGTAAACAATATTCTTCTTTAAAGAGCACTAAAAAAGTAAAATGCTGTAATAATTTAGTTTTTCAATTATAATAATATTCTGTAACCTTTTCATTATGGTGTCAGATCAATTGTAGAAACTCTAAATTCGAAATCAGAATGAACGGAATACTCTTGCAGAATTTCTCAAAAATCTCATGTATAATGTCAATTAAAAATATTTATTCCACTTCCATAAATTGGAAACCAATCAAAATTATTAATAAATCATCACATCACAGAAATAATTTAAATGAACACTTGCTTTGGAGATCAAGCATGTGGGGAAATGAGAACTATTGCTTTGGAAGTAAATCACAAAAATCTGTAGATGCCATGGGTGAAATAGAAACACAAAATGCTGGAGCCAAGCTCAGTGGGTTAAACAGTATCCTTTATGTAGCAAAGATTCATCACCGACATTTCATCAAGGTAAGAGAGAATGCCGCAAGGCATCCGAACAAAAAGGTAGGGAGGAGGGAGGAGAAGCAACAATGAATGGGATGAGGGATGGCTGGGTGGTAAGGGGGAAGGGAGAGGAGAAATTTCCCTAACACTCACATTAGGTCAGAATAACACCAAGTTTTAAAAATAAGTCCTTTCCTTCAACGTACATGTTTTACATTCAACAACAATCTACAAGAGAAAAGTGAATCTCCACCAAGACGTGCATACCTATAATCACAAATTCGAAAATGAACTCTGGAAATAACTGAGCATTATGGTTGGTGGAGTGCTGGCATTGGAATGAAATGTTCCAGCAGAAAAAAAACACATAAAAAATTAGTTCTTGTAACTTAATCAGCACACAGAGATGAACTTCAACAGTAAAATCAACCACAGATGTTTTGAAAGATGGAT
This sequence comes from Narcine bancroftii, assembly GCF_036971445.1. NCBI lineage: Eukaryota > Metazoa > Chordata > Chondrichthyes > Torpediniformes > Narcinidae > Narcine > Narcine bancroftii. The sequence continues at coordinate 163,900,144 of NC_091473.1, read as the reverse complement.
AGGTTGCTTTTTTTTCCCTGAGTTATTTTACCAGTGTACAACTGTCCAAAATTGTTAGAATTTTGGCCTCAAGAGTTGTCCTGGGAAAAGCAAATAATTTTCTTGTTAAAAAGGTGCAAGAGTGCAGGAAGTCCTTTTCTGCATTTTATCTATCTAACACTTAACTTGGTTATACAAATGAGTATAAAAAATGAGAGAAAATGGAGTTTGCCATCATCCTTTCTGAAACATATGCATTTCTATTTCCTGTATGAGCTCTTTGTAATGTCAAGGATGAAAGCTGTAATTAATTACTAAAACACAGGTGACTTTTGTTAATATTGTGGGCTTGCCAGAAATAACAAATGGGTTGCCATTTTCTGAACTTGCTCAAGTTATAGCACCTTTTATACAGTTTATTATTAGTACTACAAATAGGGGAAATAAGGATTGTTAAAGCTCCTTTTTGACAACAAGAGATCATTTGACAAAAGATACAAACATATGCAACAGGTCTCAACTAAATGTAAATGGGTCTATTTTGTAAATGTAATTTGCTTTAAACTGGGCTGGATGCAAAAGTGCATTCAAGAATGTTAAATAATGGATGATTCTCTAGGCCTGTGGTTTTGAGAATTTTACAATGTTAATGCAAAGTCAATGCCAAAACAAATTTCATGCATGTTCTCATTGATCATCTGCAACATAATGAGAAATATCTTTAAATTTTCAAAAGCAACATTAATTAATGTTATAATTATAGGGAACTGCATGATGTCTTGAAAAATATGATCTTCTGAAGAGAATTAATTTGGCTTTCATCGTTGAAAATTAAATGCAGCAGCAAAGAGAAACCAAAAAAGGGAGGTGTTCTCAAACCTGGAATGATAAATCAGTGGGACATTTCTTTCAAATTAAAAAAAAATTAGACTTTGATTTTGTTTTGAACAACTACAAAAAAGACTAGCTCTAAGTTAAAAGGAATATTTGTATTGTACCCCACTGACACATTCAAACCAACTAATTGCAAAAAAAAACACCTTCAGATTAAAATTATATTTCAAAATTCCTAAGTCTAAAGACCAAATTTTATTAATGGAAGCAAGAAAGCAATACAAACCAATTAAGACTAATGCTGAATGCATACCATATTGAACATATATCCAAATACCTAAACACCCTCCTGGGAATGATACAGACTGCTTCTTGCAGTAAAACACATGACCAAACTTAAACGTTCTGCAAAGTTCACATTTTTAAAATAAAATTAACTGTGTTTTCATTGATCATCAACTCTAATAATGAAATAGCAATGCATTGTTTAATCTTTGGAATTACCCAGCCACGCAAAATTTTGAAGGTTATTTTGCTTTGGTTCTCTGTTGATAGCATTTGAGTTAGTCATGTCTAGGTATTAGACTTAAAATGTTATTTATATTCATTGCACATGGAGTAGAGCTTCATAAAGAAGAGTTAATTCTGCCCTGAAATTGTATGATCTAAGCCACATTTGCAATATTTGAATTTGTCTCTTGAGATTGCTTCATACTTTAATCCAGATATAAAACTAAAAGTACTAAATATGACCAAGATTATTAAATAAAATAACTTTATTGATGCCTGAACCTTGTTTCTTAAAGAGCAAGTCTCAAAACCTGCTGATACAGGTTCTGAAGGGATTTACTGGAGTAGTCTTGGTTTTAATTTCATTCACCACAATGGACTTGAATTTACTGCGTCTGAACAGGTTGCAATGTTGGTTAGATATGCTATTTCACACGGAGTATTTTTAATATTTTTGCATTGCAAGTTCCTGAAAGTGCAAGAATTCTTGGCATGATGAATGAAATAAGGCATCTGGGAATTGCTTGAAAAGTAAAGCAACTGAAAGAGTTGAAATGAGCTTTGCCTGGATGGATAGACTCCAATCAGGTTCAGGAGGAGAAGTAAAGGGTAAGAATAACTGATGAAGAGAAACAATGAGACAAAAGGAAAATTGCAAAATTTAAAAAATGAAATTTATAAAATATACAATGAAAATAATTGGAATTGCTATTGTCATTAATGTTGACTGGCTGTGGTTAACACTCAGAAATGCTCCGAGGCTTTGCTGTCTGGAATGGGAAAGATTAACAGCATACATATTGCACCAAATCAGTATTTTCACTCTATTAAGTACATCCTAATGGGGAGGCAGATAGTAAGATGCTATTTTCATCGATCTAATGGTGGATCAGTACAACCTAAACAGCAACATTTTGATATCCATGTTCAGTCATTCATCTGTCACTTATCTGAATTTGCTTTACCATTTGTACAACAAAATAGCAGGGAGCCACAGAACTTCCACTGCCTCACTATTTGGTTGCATAGCTCTTTCCAGCCTGCAGATTTTGCCATGGTAACCAGCTAAACAGGGAGAGCTTCACGGCCAAGCAAAAGAGGGCGAAAGCAGCAGGCTTCCATCACATTCAATGGGAAGTAACGAGAGGCACTATAGGATTCAGGTGGCCTGTCAACATCGAGCAGCTCCCACCAATCTCCCGAAATGTCTGAATTGATTGTGCTGGCCAGGGTACAGAGACCTTAACCGCACATCGCAGGACTGAGTGGCCACACCAGTCACTCAATGCCAGCCGTTCCACATTTATCTGTGGGGAAACGATGGCAGAGGTCATGGATCCTGGTTTCTCATTCAACAGCAGGCAACAGAGAGGATGGCAAAGGTTCACCTCAGGTTCCCAATGAAGTAGAACACTGTAGCAAGGAGAGCAAGGGTTTACAGCAGTTGCCCAGCAGAGCAGTAGCACAGCATAAACAACAGTGAGGGTAAGTAGAAAGCAATAGGTTTAACACTGGATGGTGGAGCAAGTTCTAGATACAATCATCTAGGACAGAATTCTTTGAAGGAGAAAATGATATTGATGAGTGCATGGCCTTCCAGAAGGTGTTAGACAAAATGCCACAAGATAGGTCTGCCATCAAAATTGAAGAGCATGGAATAAAAGGAACAGAGTTCAATATTGTAAGTTTTGAGTTTGAGATTTCAGATTTATTGTCAGAGTGCAAACATGATATTACATACATCCCTGAGATTCTTTTTCCTGCAATACCACTTATTGATAGTGCAAAAAAAACTATACTAAATGCACACATGTAAATAAATAAAGAAATGTCGACAAATTGATAACAATACTCCAAGAAAAGAAGAAAGTGCATAAATAAGAGTCCTTAAATGAGTCCAACTGAGGTTGTCATTGAGGAGTCTGATGGTGGAGGGGTAGCATTTGTTCCTGAACCTGGGTGGTGCGAGCCTTGTGGCACCTATACCTCTTTCCTAATGGTAGCAGAGAGAACAGAGTGTGTGCTGGGTGATGTGGATCTTTGTTGATTGCAGTTGCTCTCTGACAGCAGCGTTCCCTGTATATGTTCTTGATAGTGGGGAGAATTTTGCTCTCCTGGGCTGTGTCCATGACCTTTCTCAGGGCTTTACACTCAGGGGTATTGGTGTCCCCATGCCAGACCATGAGGCAGCTTCTCAGCACATTTTCAACGACACATCTGTAGAAATTTGCCAGGGTTTACGATTGTCATACCAAACCTTCGCAAAATTCTGAGGAAGTAGAGGCACTGATGAGCTTTCTTCACGATGCCATTGGTGTGTTGGGTCCAGGAAAGATCCTTCAAGACAGTGACTCCCAAGAACTTAAATTTGCTCACCCTGTCCATCTCTGATCCCCCAATGATCACTGGATCGTACACCTCTGGTTTTCCCCTCCTAAAGTCAATAATCAGCTCCTTGGTTTTGGAGACATTGAATGCCAGGTTGTTGTTGATGCACCATTCAGCCAAGTTTCCAATCTCCATCCTGTATGCTGTATCACCAGGCCTTTTTATGCAACCCACTACCGTGGTGTCATCAGCGAATTTGTTTATAGTTTTGTGTTGTGTCCAAGATGGTTTTCTTTACATGTAACAATGAACTGGATTCATTACAGGTCACAGCCCTGAACATGATACAAAATTCGGAAGGAGACAGTTAGCATAGCGGTTAGAGCAACGCTATTACGGAGCCAGCGACCCGAGTTTGAATCTGACATTGTCTGTAAGGAGTCTCTACGTTCTCCCTGTGTCTACATGGGTCTACTCTGGGTGCTTCAGTTTCCTCCCACCCTTCAGAATGTACCGGCGTCATAGGTTCATTGGGATATTTTGGCAGCACAAGCTGGGGAGCTGGAAGGTCCTGTTACCGTGCTGCATGTCCAAAGAGAGAAATATACTTCAGAAAGACATGAGCATCTTGATGCAATGGGCAGGAAGATGAGGGATTAAATTGATTGCTGAGAAATGCAGGGTGTTTATATTTCATTAGTAAGAAGGAGAAGAGGCAACATGAATTAGAGGGCATTATTCTAAAAGGGGTGCAAGAACCCATGTTTACTGTTCATTTTAAGTCACAGGGCAAGGTTGGGAAAGCATATTTTACAAGCTGAAATATGAGAGCAAGAAAATCACAATAATCCTTCATAAAATATTTTTCAGCTATAACTGGAGTAGTGGGCCCAGTATGGGAGATCACTTTCAGAAAGATGTAGAAACCTTTCGAGAAGAAGCAGGAAAGATTTACCAAAATAATTCCAGAGATGAGGGACTTCATTCTGTCAATTGATTCATTTTTAAGAGAGAAAGTTGTGAGTATGCAAGATGGCAGTATTTAAAATCAGGAAGGATATAGGACAGGATAAATAGAAAGAAGTAAAAAAAGAGAAAGGTGGAGAAACTTAGGTAAAGCAGTGTCTTTTACACGGCAAAGGTAAAAGTACATAACCAACGTTTCGGGCAAGAGCCCTTCATCAGCATATGGTGTCCAAACATAAGAGTAGGGGGAAGGTGAGGTCGCAATAGGTGGAGAAGGGAGGGAGAGGACAGCAGCGATCAAGGGGAGGAGGGATTGCCTGGTGAGTAGAGGTTGAAGAACAAAAGAGTGGGGGGGGGGTGTGGCCACAAAGACAGGAGGGAATAAAAGAGTATTCACCGAGCCAGCCTCTCACTGTGTGTTATAAATAGAACATTATTTATGTGCCTGCTGCAGTTAAGATTCTGTTCAAATGGTGATGCCACCCCCCTTAGATTTGATGATGATGTAACTGAATATCAAGGGAAAGTGGTTAGAATCTGATCTGGAATAATCACTGCCTCTCAATTCTGTGGAATAAACCTTAAGGACCATTTATCAGCCCATGTTTGACCACTACCTCAGTCTTGCTACTTGCATTCTAATAGGAGTGCAAATGGAACTGAATATTTTCCAACCAGATTTAATGATGAGGAGAAGTCATTGATGAACCCTTCAATCACATTTTTGATGTTGTATCAGGTACAAATAAGAATTCAATGCTCCTACTGATAGGGCAATGCAAATATAATAACTGCAGATACAAATTATATATAATATAATAAATTGGGAGTCACTCATGGTGGATAAAATGTGACATTTACTACAACTAGAAGAAATTGTTCTCAACCTTCCACTTTTCCAAAAGCAGGTGGGGAAAATGGTGAGGAAAAGAGGGATAGGTAAGGATATGTCTTCCATACCACAGAGAAAATAGATGGATAGTTGCAAAGAATGAACTAACTTTATGTTTTATGTGGGCGATTTAAACTGTAGTTGGATTTCAAGCTTCTTACTTGTGTAATTGATATCCGAAGTTTGTTTCCTTTTGCCCTCAAATCATAGTGATTTCTTTTCCCAAATAAGCTGGACTAAAGTGACATTTCATTTGGGAAAAGTTATGGTTTGTCATTGCTCTGCGAGAAGGGGATTCAACAGTCACTAATTTCGCTTCCTCTGCTATATGGCATATGGATACTAGTGATGTGTGCATTTGTATCTCTGTGCGTTACAAACATTATGATATTCACAGTTCTATCTTTGACAACATAAGCAATCAATTTACATGATAACCTATTAAGAAATATTGTTAGACCTTCTACCACAGGATGAAATAGGATCTCTGAGATAGATTCTTCAATTACTTCTCGATTTGTCTACTTAACTAACATGTCTTCGAGACATTTTACAGTAGTTAATTCAGTTTAAAATAAAGTTTTCTATTTCAAGATGTAGCATATGTGGATTTTTATTTATAAGTCTTTTCTTACTTTAATATATACTAAGCCCATAGTTATTGGCAGAACATTTAGCTTTCCTTAACATTAAGCAATAAGGATGAGATTGGGTTCATGACACTGATTGACAAAGGTTCCACTTGTTAAGCAGAAAATGTGTGACTTTGCATTCAGTTCAAATGCAGAAAACATTACAAAGTGTCCCTCCCACTTTGTTCAAGATCCGCTCCAAGATCACAGCAGCTTTTGATGTGCGTCAGCACAGAAGTACCTGATAGTTTAAGAGTCCACGAAAATGTCATTGCATAATGAAGCAAATATCTTTGCTGAAGAAGATACATTTGAACAACACTGATTCCAACTCAAATTCACATGCAATCAAATAAAGGGCAGATTCTCAGAATACAATCCTTCAAAAAAAAGGCATTTCTCTAGATTGAAGAAAAAGAGGAATGGAAAACACCGGTCATGTCTTGTACAATTGATTTATCAGTCAATTAGTGGCTTCAGTACAAATCTTTAAACTCTCTCTGCAAAATATGTTCAAACATGGGCAAATACAAAATTTAAAACTACAGATGGCTTTAAAGATAATGTAACCCAAGGTTGGTGGGTGAAGTTGAAATCAGCTTAACTTATGCTTCTTTGGATGTTTGGAACATATTGAATGGGATACTCTTGAGACGGGGCATGGAGATCCTGATTCTGGCAGGTGAGGCTGATTGTGAGTTTTGCTGCAGAGACTCAGACAAGGATCAGGCTATTAAAGAAAGCTGATACTTAAGGTAAACACTCTTTACTTTTGAGTGAGTGCTGTTGAAGGGTCTTCAGCTTTAAACATGATCACAATTACTCCTTCCGCAAATGATGCCTGGCCTGCTGAGTCTTTCCAGCATTTTCTCTTTATCTTGTGAGGATGATTAGCTCATTTAGCCCTTCATGTCATATAATGCAATCTAGTGTAACCCTCCAGTCCCTATCATTATAGCTCTAGGTTATAGTGTGCAGAAGGGCTATCCCCAAAAGAACACCAGCTCATTCAAGGCACTGTCCTGCGAGAGTCTTCTTGGATTACAATCATCTCCCTCAAAGTCACAATTGCAATCACGTAAATGCTATACTCTCAGTAACTTTGGTGATACCTGTCAACGTAGCTGTTGAGGATTTAGGTAGTTTTTTTTTCGGTCCTAAGCCAGGATTTCTGGATTTTATTCCTTCATTTTCTGGAAAACCTGGCAATCCTAAAATGGGCTTTCCAGGTTATTGCTGGGCTGACTGGGTTTTCCAAGTTGTCCTAACTGGACATTGTGGGTTAGCGCTGTCCTGACTGGACATTCTGGGTCGGTGCAGAGCTGACTGGACATTGCAGGTTAATGCCGTTCTGACTGGACATTCTGGGTCAGTGTCGTCCTGACTGGACATTCTGGGACAGTGCCGTCCTGACTGGACATTCTGGGACAGTGCCGTCCTGACTGGACATTCTGGGTCAGTGCCGTCCTGACTGGACATTCTGGGACAGTGCCGTCCTGACTAGACATTGCGGGTTAGTGCCGTCCTGACTGGACATTCTGGGACAGTGCCGTTCTGACTGGACATTCTGGGTCAGTGCCGTCCTGACTGGACATTCTGGGACAGTGCCGTCCTGACTGGACATTCTGGGTTAGTGCCGTCCTGACTAGACATTGCGGGTTAGTGCTGACCTGACTGGACATTCTGGGTCAGTGCCGTCCTGACTGGACATTCTGGGTCAGTGCCGTCCTGACTGGACATTCTGGGACAGTGCCGTCCTGACTGGACATTCTGGGTTAGTGCCGTCCTGACTAGACATTGCGGGTTAGTGCTGACCTGACTGGACATTCTGGGTCAGTGCCAACCTGACTGGACATTCTGGGTCAGTGCCATCCTGACTGGACATTCTGGGTCAGTGCCATCCTGACTGGACATTCTGGGTCAATGCTGTCCTGACTAGACATTGCGGGTTAGTGTTGACCTGACTGGACATTCTGGGTCAGTGCTGACCTGACTGGACATTCTGTGTCAGTGCCGTTCTGACTGGACATTCTGGGTCAGTGCTGACCTGACTGGACATTCTGGGTCAGTGCTGACCTGACTGGACATTCTGGGTCAGTGCCGTCCTGACTGGACATTCTGGGTCAGTGCCGTCCTGACTGGACATTCTGGGTCAGTGCTGTCCTGACTGGACATTTTGGGACAGTGCCGTCCTGACTGGACATTCTGGGTCAGTGCTGTCCTGACTAGACATTGTGGGTTAGTGCTGACCTGACTGGACATTCTGGGACAGTGCTGTTCTGACTGGCCATTGCGGGTTTGTGCCATCCTGACTAGACATTCTGGGTCTGTGCCATCCTGACTGGACATTCTGGATCGGCGCTGACCTCACTGGATATTCCGGGTAGGTGCTGTCCTGACTGGACATTCCGGGTCGGCACCAACGTGTCTGGACATCACGGGCCATTGCTGACCTGACTGGACATTGCGGGTCAGTGCCGACCTGACTGCACATTGTGGGTTAGTTCTGTCCAAACCCGGGATTTCAGATTCAGAATCAGAATTTATTGCTATAAGCAAACACCTTAACAAATAAATAAAAACAGTGCAAGAAAAGGAAAAAGGCAAAGTAAGGTAGTGACTGTGGGATATTGTTCATTCAGAAATTGGTTGACAGTGGGGAAGGTGCTGTCCTTATGCTGCTGAGCACTCATTTTCAGGCTCCTGTACCTTTTTTTCCCTCAATGGTAGTGGAGTGAAGAGGGAATGGCCTGTGTGGTGCAGGTCCTTGATAGAGGCCACTTTCTTTAGACACCACCTCTTGTGAATGTCCTCCATGGAGTTAAGACTGGTGCCCATGATGTCGAAGGCTGAGTCAACAACGCTCTGGAATATTTTTTCTTGTCCTGAGCATTATCACTTCCATACCAGGCAGTGATGGAACAAGCCAGGATCCTCCCCATTAACTCCCACAGCTACCTTGACTACACTTCCTCACTGCAAGGATTCTATCCCCATCTCTCAATATCTCCGCACATCTGTCTCCTGGGTGAGGTCTTCCAGTTCAGATCTTCCGAAACGTCTGCCTTCTTCCACAAACGTGGCTTCCCCTCCACCACCAGCAACTCAGCCCTCACCTGCATCTCCTCCATTTCCTGCCCATCTGCCCTGGCCCCCTCTGCCCCCAAAGGCAACAAACTCAGAATCTCACATTCTTACCTACCACCCCACCAGCCAACACATCATCCCACGGTATTTCCAGCACTTACAACAGGATCCCACGACCAGACAAATCATCCCCATTCCTCCCTTCTCTGCCATCCAGAGGGACTGCTCCTTCCATAACTCCATCCCTCCCCACCAATCGCCTCCCCGGTAGCTTCCCCTGTGGCCACAGGAGGTGCCACACTTGCGCCCACACCTCCTTCCTCACCACGGTCTGGGGCCCTAAACAGGCCTTTCAAGTGAAGCAGCACTTCACATGTATCTGATTTACTGCTCCCCTTGTGGCCTTCTCAACATCGGAGACACTGGGCGCAGATTGGGTGATCGCTTCGCTAAGCACCTTCACTCCATCAACACCAGTGACAGAGACCTCTCAGTAGCCAACCACTTCAGTTCGGTGTCACACTCCCACACTCACATGTCTGTCCATGGCCTTAGGTATGGTTCTACCGAGACCACCACAAATTGGAGGAAAACACCTGATTTTCCGTCTGGGCATTCTCCAACCAATTAACATTGGCTTTTCCGGTTTCTTTCCTCTCCTCCCTTCCCTTCCCAGTTCTCCTCCCTCCTTCCTCCCCTTGATCACTGCTGTCCCCACCCTCCCTTCTCCTGCTATCACCTCTGGCCTTTGCAACCATTTCCCGACCCCCCCTCTTTTGTTCAGACGCCTGCCAACATTTTTCCATAGCCGAGACATCAGTTATGTATTTTTTCCTTTGCTCTAAAGGACACTGCTTGACCTGCTGAGTTTCTCCAGCTTTGTGTTTTTACTTCAACCACAGTGTCTACAGATTTTCATGTTTTACCTCTTGCTCTCCACGGTACACCTGTAGAAGTTTTTGAGAGACTTTGGTGACGTACCGAATCTCCTCAAACACCTAACAAAGTTTAACTGCTGGCGAGCCTTCTTCGTGATTGCCAGATTCCCTGATGAATGCAAGGTTATCCAGTACCTACAGTCTTTCACACTCAAATCCACTAGCCATGTTGTTTTATAAGTTGTTTTTAATAACCAAGTTAGAATTTTTTTAAATATTTACTGCTGAGGTACAAACATTAAAATAACCATTAAAGTGACATCAAATGTCACTCTTCTGCCACCTTATAAGTAACTTAAATTTCACAAGGCATATTTTCTGTGAATGTAATGGAAAATCTGGGACAGTGTGAAAAGGTTTTCTTAAAAAGATGTACATGGCAGTCATTTATCAGGAATCTTTATTTTATCATAAGGAACATGATTATTCCTTGGAAATGTGCAGTGCCCTATCAATCTCTCTGTAAGTCCTCATCAAAATCTAGGCCGTGAGAATGAGAAAATTAACCTTGAAATTATTATAAAGGTCAAGGTTTTAAAAAAAAAACATTCTGATCAATACTGCAAAATCACACAGGATTCAAATATCGTCCAAAATTGATTGAATAATCCTTTATCACTGTATTGACTCCTGCCTTTACTCTCAAATGCATGTATCAAACTACTTCTAAGATTCTTGATAACTTTGCATAATTGCCAAAGGTGATTAATCACAATAGAATCCTGGTTCAAAGGTTGATATTGAATCCTCTAAAAAAGCTGCATGACCTTCAGCTCTAATGCATTCCACAAATGCTTCTGATAATACAAGGGGCTTCTTCGGACAATTTGCTGGAGACTCAAATCCACTTTCAATTTCACGTTAAACACAAACGCACCAGGAGACACCCAGTTTTTCATACCTTAGTGTTGAGCTTGTACCTGTTAAAAGATTGAAGCATAACACTAAGAGGTGCATCACATCTCTGTAGCATCACCACCACTGCACGCCTCCCTCATCTTTTCCTACATCACCAATGACGTGCTTTCTGAGAGGAACTCAAACCATACATTAGACACTTTGTTTCATACATTGCCGCCATGATTTGTGTCAGAACTAATGTAAGATATCCCTGAGATGGTCTGACATCTGAACACTAAACAGGATGGTAAAATTTGTCTTTGGTCATTTGGACACTGAAATCTGCGTATATTGAGCTCTGCTCCCAAATTTCAGTTTGATTGACCATGGGTGAATTCTCCTTGCTACGTTCTTGTAGAGTTACAATTAGTTTCATTTATTTAATAAAAGACAGCAATGGGGTAAATCTTTGGGAGGTGTTTGTTAGGTTCAAATGCTTCTTGTCACACCAATCATCTGGCCTTAATAAGGGTGACTTCCATCTATTCTTATGCAGTTAACCAGATAAAACAGCAATATGCAAGGCAATTTTTCAGTTGATTACAAAACTTCCTCTATAATAGTTAAGGAGAAATTAATGGCACGCATCTATTTTCCCTCAAACACCCACCACCTATCCTCACAGCGTCCACCTTACACATATGCAGTCAACCTACTAACTGCATGTTAAGCATTATCAACACTTTAATCTAGCATTCTAGAACATTTTATGGTGCAAGTAGGTGACTTTGCCAATTTAGCCTAGATTATTGACACGTCTGGCAGAGGTTTCATATTCTACATTATCCAGAAACAGCTAATTCACAATCCACTTTTAATCTAATCTTATTTCAGTCAATTAATTTTACAGAGGGGAATAAAGTGTTAAACTAAAACAACACTCCAGTACTGGCTGCAAACAAGAGTGTGCCCAAGCAAGTGCAAAATACAATATGCTGGCATATCCCCATTAATGGATCACGAAGCAGTTATTGACCAGCTTTTCTTTCCCATTGAACAATATAAATAAGTATTTGAGTGAACAGATCTCCAACTAGTAACCTGGTTCTACAGTCAAGACTTCTGAACAAAAAGCATAATTAATGTCAATACCTCTTTTCCAAGTATTGATGTTCTTGTACTATTTTTCGAAAAAGACTGAATGCAGTTGACATTTTCATCAGGACAGAAACAGACATCTAATGAAAAAAACATTTTTTTCTGATCTTTCTCAAACAGTTCCATTATCCTTTCAATAATTGACATGCCCTTACTAATCTCGTTATACACTCATGACTGTATGGCCAGATGTTGCATTAACTCCAGGCTTGCAGATGACATCACTATCGTTGGCTGGATTTCAAACAATGGCAGAACAGAATACAAGAAGGAGACAGAAAATTTCATGGCATGACAACAGCCTCTCCCTCACTGTCAACAAAACAAAAGGGCTCGCCATCATCTTGAGGAGCAAGGGTAGATAATACACCCCAGTCTGCATCAGTCAGTGGAAATGGCAGGGAGTTTGAAGTTTTCAGGTGCATCTATCACCAACAATCTGTCCTGGCCCAACCACATTTATACTTTGGCCAAGAAATCCTACTAATACCGTTACTTCCTTCAAAACATGTCCCCAATGTCTTTACCAATTTTTTTTTTATTGATGCACCATAGAAAGTATCCTGTCTGTGTAACACTGTACTGTGATAAGAGCCATGCAAATCACATATGCCACTGAGTGATCATGCTGAGGTTTGAATCGATCACGAGCATCCATTACTGAGTAAAGTTTCAAAGAGGCAATCTTGGAGACATGACTATAATATGCATAAAGAAAGGATGCATGTTACATTTATATAAAAAATGTAATTGATTTCCAGGTCTTGCTCCGCAGCTGGCCAAAACCCATAAGATCCTAACCTTATGGAAAAATTAGATTTTAAAATTCAGAATTCCAATAAAATGTTTTAAGAGAAAAATGGCTCAAGAATATGGTGGAAATGGAAGAAAACTAACAATAACGTGTTCAGGTTTGAAAAGAAATTTTAAAAATGAGCATGGGTTGATGCTACTGCCGATATATATTCAGGAAAATATCGAATATTTTGGACAGGACAAGTTGCTGAGGATGCAAAGCTAACTGTGTATACCTATGAATGATTGTGGGTTTACCCTAAGCAAACCAAACTGCTGGGTGACTGGATACTTGAGTGTATGGCAGACCCAATTAAAATTAGATTATATTGCTTAACTGTCCTCCACCTCTTAGAAGGGGGGAAATTAGGCCTTGACCTGAGCAGGGAAATCCCAAAGAATAAAGAATGGCACAACAGCACAAAGGTCAAACTCCAAGGCTTCTGATGACTGAACTAGTGGCCTTGATGAAAGATATCAAATTTCTAGAGATGAGGGAAGGAAGGGAGGGGGGTGGGAAGGAGGGAGGGAAGGGAGGGGGGGAAGGAGGGAGGGAAGGGAGGGGGGGAAGGAGGGAGGGAAGGGAGGGTTGGAAAAAGGGAGAAAATGCCACTGTGTATATTCAAGAGGGAAATGTTTGTGTGTATTTTGATTAATATGGTTCATAGTGTGAAAAAAAATCTTCCAGTCATGAATTATTTATTCCCTAATCTTTTGAATTATCTGCACATTTCAACTTCTCATTATTGTGAAATATTCATAATCAAAAGGTAATTTATGAATTTTAAATTAGCAATGGTATTGATGAGGAACTAAGCTCATTTTATCTGTTAAATCTGTGTAGTTTTCATCAAACACCAACTTATTTAAACAACCCCTGTGATTTAGTGCTTTCACTTGATGCAGATTTGGATTAACCCCATGGAGCGAATCACAAAAGTCACTAAAAGCTGTGATTGTCGTAAAACACATAGAAATGCTGGAGGATCTCAAACGTTCATAGAAGTTAAAGTTATATTACCGGCGTTTCGGGCTTGAGCCTTTCTTCAAGGTAAGAATCTTTGCACCCTATATACGCCACAAGACCTGCTGAGTTCCTCGAGCACTTCTATGTTTTTAGATTAACCCATGATCATTGGGCTGCCTGGCATAGCTAACACAGGAATTCAACAAAGTACAGTACATAAAAGAAAATAAATGATGAACACATCAATGACCTTAATTAAATAAGTACAGCATTTAGTAACACCATTAAAAAGGTATCATTTGTTATGTGGTAGTTTCTGATTGCTGTTCTTGTGGTATTGGTTATTCTGACCAATAAATATTCTATTTCTTTAAAAGTGGAATTTTGGTGGATAAAAACACAACATTGATATGTTAAAGATATCAGTAAGATTGAAAGAGGGCAGAGAAGATTTACTAGAATTATTCCCAGATATCAGCCACGGAGTTACAGGGAAAGGTAAACAGGTTAGGGCTTTATTCCCTGGAATGCAGAAGAATGAGGGGAGTTTTGATAGAGGTATTTAAAGTTATGAGGGGGATAGACAATGTATGTCAGTTTTTCCCACTGAGGGTAGGGGAGATACAAAGCAGAGTTTGTGGGTTAAAGGAGAAATGGGGAAGGTGTAAGAGGAACATTAGGGGGAACGTCTTCACACAGAGTGGTGGAAGTGTGGTACGAGCTTCTGGCTGAAGTAGTGAATGCAGGCTCAATTTTAACAGAAGAATGAGGGGAGTTTTGATAGAGGTATTTAAAGTTATGAGGGGGATAGACAATGTATGTCAGTTTTTCCCACTGAGGGTAGGGGAGATACAAAGCAGAGTTTGTGGGTTAAAGGAGAAATGGGGAAGGTGTAAGAGGAACATTAGGGGGAACGTCTTCACACAGAGTGGTGGAAGTGTGGTACGAGCTTCTGGCTGAAGTAGTGAATGCAGGCTCAATTTTAACATACAAGAAGAATTTGGACAGATACATGGATGGCTATGGACTGGGTGCACGTCAATGGGATGAGGCAGAATAATAGTTCGGCACAGACTAGAAGGGGTGAAAAGGCCTGAAAAGGATGTTCTATGGTTCTATCAAAATTTATCCTCGGGGTGGGGGGGGAGACGGCGTGGCAAGATGGCGTAGAGGGAAGATGTGTAGTTCCACCTTTCCCCAGTTAGACTTATAAATACCTGATTTTAAAACCTGTAAAAGTGGTTAAAAATAGAATTTACAGGCTTTGGAATAGTGGAAGATAGCAACGGCTACAAATGTGAAGAAATCAAAGACTCAGTTACAAAAGAAATGACCTTACAAAAGTGTTGAAGAATTGAGGCCTACCTACCAAGTTGAAGCCACGGAGTCATCGACTGGAGTTCCCAAGCCTCAGAGAACTCCTGTTCGGATGAATATTACACCAGCGCCGACTGCGTGTCTGCAAGATGGTGCCGGTTCTGTGACGAGCTTGGCCGGCCCTGACTCGCCTCCCGTGAGCCTGGGCGTGCGTGTGGATCGGCCGAGCAGGGACAGACTCGCAAGCCTGCAGTCATGTCTGGTGGTCCGGGGGCGCGCAGTGCAGCATCAGAAGATGCACCTGTGCGGTCGGTGACTCTTCCGGGCATGCGCGGTGCGTCATGGGTCCGAAAACTGTTAGAAAAGGTGTGGGCTGTGGGGGTGTCCGAAAGACGGCGGGCTGACAAGGTCGGCACGCTGTCGACGGGATCCAGACCCACAGCCGCACGGGAAGAGGAATTACTGTATCAGAAGAGGAAGAAAGTACAGCATTACTGGAATCAACACAGGAAGAATATATGGGGACTGGGACCAGAGAAGGTAGGCCTCAAGAGGAAGTGATGGAACCTGGACTGGATTCTGTGTTTACAATATTGGAAGGGATTGCTCATCAAATGGAAAACATGTCAATGCAGATGTCTACTCAGATAAATCAAGGATTTATGGAAGTGAAAACTAAAATGTATGAAGAGATGTCTTCTATGAAGAAAGATATGACTGTAGTTAAAAGTGATGTTAGTAGATGTATAAAAATAGTGGATACTGTACAGGATAATTTTTAAAAAATTAACGAAGCTTTTTTTTTGAATGTAAGAATCAAGTGGATCATAATAGAGAAAAAGTGGATGATTATTTTGTGGATTGGGGGATTCAGAAGAAGGAATTACTGAAGATTGATTCATTAGAGAATCAAGGTCGAAGAAACAATGTTAAAATTGTAGGTCTCCCGGAATATATGGAAGATTCAGATCCAGTAAAGTTCTTTAAGAAATGGATTCCTTATGTATTGGGCCATGAATTTTTTCCTGATGGTCTGGAGTTAGACCGGGCACATAGAGCATTGAGGAAAAAACCATTTCCAGGTCAACCACTGCAAGCAGTTTTGATTCGTTGTTTGAAATATCAGGAGAGAGAAATTATACTACAAGTTGCGGTGCAGAAGGCGCGGCAAAATCAAACTCCAATGATGGTTCAAAATAACAGTGTTTTTTTATGCTAATCTTTTTATGCTAAGAAATTATTAAAAGGCGCCAAGAATTTAATTCAGCTAAAGAAGTACTGTGGCGAAAGGGTTATAAATTTGTTTTTCGTTATCCAGCTGTGATGAAAGTTTTCTATAGACATTTTCAATCTCAATTCTTTGAAAATGATCATAATACATTAATTTTTGCTAATTCATTGTCAGATCTGCGAGGAAATGGACGGTCGCCATTATCGTCGCCTAAAAGGAGGGTAAATGGTAATGGGAATGGGAAACACGGAAAGAACGGAAGAAAGTTGAATTGATGCAAAGTCTTCTTGACATTGAAGACCCGGAACAATTGGGTTGAATCATTGGGTGGAATGTATTTGAATATGTACTTTGTGAAAGTCTGACTGGAGTGGGGGGGGGGGGGGGGAAATGACACTGAGACCTTATACTCATCTGCCACTAGTGGGTTTTACCACACCCTGATTTTTAGGGAGCTACTATTTTTTAGTAGTTTGTTTGGGGTAGCATATTTTTTCTATATTTTTTTGACTTGGTGGAAGTTTTATATAGGGGAGGGTTTAGAATATTAAGGGAATTAGAAAGGGGAGCAATTTTATAGTAGTGTGAAGTTTATTGTTAAGAAAATGTCTAATTTGAGTTTTGCAACTTTTAATGTTCAGGGGTTGAATAATCCTATTAAGCGTAAACCCAAATTTACCTATGTTGATGAACTTTGAATCTTTGATTTCCTCTATATCAAAGAAAGGTTATATTTTGGACATGTATCAATTGTTACAAGAGGGTATGGATAAACCGGAATGGGAGAAATCAAGGGTTAAATGGGAAAATGATTTAACTTATATTATCCCTCAAGAGAACTGGGAAGTTATGTGTTATGAAAGTGTAACTAAACTGACGAATGTAAGATATGGAATGGTTAACTTTAATTTTTTTACATCAGTTATATTTGACTCCAGAGAAATTGGAAAAATATGGATTTAGTAATTTGGATTCTTGTTTTAGATGTGGCTTATATACTGGAACTTTTTTACATGCCATTTGGTCTTGTGTTAAAGTACAACCATTTTGGGAAGGCATTAGGTTGGTTCTGCAAAAATTACTCAAAATTAAATTATCATTAGATCCATCGATTTTCTTGTTGGGTTATATGGTTTCTTTGAAGGGATTAGGGTTGGATAAATTTCAGATTGCATTTGAACGTTTAGTGTTAGCTGTAGCATGAAAATGTGTAGCTAGTACTTGGAAAGAAAATGTAAAGATTAATATAGCACGGTGGCATAATGAATTGAGAGCTTGTATTACTATGGAAAAAATTACATGTAACTTGCATGATAATTATTTCTTTTTTTGTTAAAATGTGGTCTTATTTGGAATATATGAATTTGGAAATACTTTGAAATATTGTATATATTCTCTTTTGTTTTTATATTTGGCTCCCCTTAAAGGAGCTGGCTGAAAAGAGGGGAGGGTGGGGAGGAGTTTTGTTTTTTTTGTTGTTGTTTATATATATATAAAAATTGGGGTTTTTTTTTGGTTATTTGATTGCATACTGTTCAAATATCTTTTAAATAAAGTTTTTTTTTTAATTATCCTCTCTTGTAGGCACATAATGTATTGTTTAGTATGTGTACTTAACACTGCTCCTGAGATTCAATTCATTTGAGTCATTATACATTGTTAAATGTGTTTCTTTATTGGACAAATTATGAATTTCTGAGCTGTGATTGAGGGGTATAAAATAATAAAATATGGTTGACCAAATCAATGAGCTGAAATGAGGCACAATGCAGTTATGAACATCAATGCAATATTTCAGCTTTTGTGTATTTTGCCATTCAATAAGACTGCCTCAAATTTGCAAGGAATTGAAAGTGTGAGGTTTGACCATATCTTTCTTTCCTTTGCTAAAATATGCAACCACAATATGCAACCACAGCAGATTTTCCAGATTGTTCTGGGCTTGTGAATAGTTTGGTGGGATGACAGTGTTATGTTAGCTCAGTGTAATGGTATAGATTGTATGTACTAATTGGCTGGTAAAAGCTCATGCTGGCCCGCCCCCTGATGACACTCTCACCTGGACTCCTCCCCTGGGATCCAGGTCATAAAGGTCGGGCCACCTCTCCCTTCCCTGCACTTCCCTAGCTTGGGTCTGGGCCAGCTCACGTCTTATGTACAATAAAGTTCCCCTCGTGATTATTGGGGCAACTGGTAGTGCTCAACACTCAGGCCTCTCCACTATGTCTTCCAAGAACTTGGCTGAGCATTCTTCCCATGGACAACACAAAATTGAAATCTATATCTGTGATTCAATTAGAAGCTGGGCACTGTTCCCTCTAAGCTGGCCGCGTGTGCGCGCACACACACATTTCGCAACCAGCACACAAGGGAAATTGATGTACGCACAAAAGGTTAGTTACTTAAAATAAAATCTTAAATAAATATGTTACTTTGTAGAATACAATCATACTTGTATTATGTTAAAACATGCCAATACAGTTTTACTAGCCAGAATTATCTTGAAACTATTTCGAGTTGGCATTTGCACAAGCATTTAGTGCATTTGTACTTTTGTCACAGGAAAAAAAAATTTGCACAACATAAGATTTTTGTGTACACTAACTACTAAAAATTAGAGGGAACAATGGAGATGAATATATGGCTTGTTTCTGTATAAATGACTTTTAGAATTTTCAATCATATTAATAATTACTCAAGGATGTGATATGGCCTTAAATTAGCAGTAATTGTCAAAGATTTTATTTTAAATACATATGTGGCCACGTTGTAAACTTTTCACTCAATAATTGATAATCCAATGATACTCTATAATATCATGGATGTTGCCTTCTGTTACATGGAGAGAGAAGAGTGTTCTCCTTCTAAAGAAAATGGTTATCTTTAAATAAGCCATTGTAAACAATGGTTGTCTGATATGAATTTGGAAAAAAATTAGATATTCCACTACTTTGTATCTTTATGGGGTTCCTTTTTTAATTACTTTCAAAATTTGTAAGATTAATTAGTTTCTGGTTTTTGACCCCATTGTTTACCTTCTTTTTTTTTATTATTAGTAGTGGACTGTTTGTGTTAAGCCAGTAGCCTCTGAAGGGGGGTGTAGGAGCCAGAATGTACATCTGGAATTGTAAGGATTAAAATATGTCTGTACTTGCTTGTGCCTGCGACGAGCATATACGTTTTCTTTCTGTAGCCTGGCCCCTGCGCAAGGATGACACGCAAATTCGTGAAGCAGCAGGAGGATTAAAAATCCAGTTGATTCCCTTCTTACCCTCAAAATTGGTACCATTGTCTGATCATAGTTCCTTCACCCTAACCACGTCTGGCAATAAAACGTTGAAGGGCATTGACAAAAGGGCTTGTGTCAAGTGATGATACTATTTCAATATAAATTGCTCTAACAGTTCAACACGTGGAAATAACACCATAGTGTTTTACAATGTTTTCCACATTTTACTTCAAAAGGTCCAAAATAATTTACTCCAACATATGTGAATGGAGGTTCATCAGGAGAAATTCTATCAAAAGGCAGATCTGCCATTTGTTGTTGACCAGGATGGGCATTCCTACATCGAACAGTAATGCATTTTGATACAATTTTCCTGATTAACCTGGTATCCAATATTTTTGGTGGAGCTTGGATAAGTACGATTGTGTCCACCATGACCTACCTCTTCATGAATATGTCAAAGATTTAGATAGAAATATGAAAATTTTTTAGCTCATATAAAAGGATGTTTCATCTCTTCTGACATTGCTGAGTTACTAAGTCATCCACCAACTCTTGCTACCCCACCATTCAGAATGGGATTAAGATTAAGAATATTAAAATATTAATAATCATAACATTTATTTGATGAACCCAATAAAAAATATTGAAAAAGAAGAAAACAATGATGGATTTAATCGAGTTATTAGGGAGAACTGTTTCTTGTGGGAAGAGCAGAACATAAGAATCAGAGGTCTGCCTGCTTTCAGCTCATACCTTTTGAAGAGCTCAGGTGTGAAAGGTTGGTTATGCACCTTTGTCTCCTGTGGTCACTGGCTGAGTTTCTCCAGCACTTTTGTACATTAAGTGCATAACTAAGCACACATAAGCAGGAGACAACAGGTGCTGGAATCTAGGGGAATAAACAATCTGCTGGAGGAACTCAGCCAGCCAAGGTGCCGTACAAAAATGTTGACGAGTCCTTTTGTCCGAATGATGCTGCCTGACCCACTGAGAATCTCCAGCAGACAATTTGTGGTGCTAGATTGAAGCTAAATAAGCATCGGCAGATAAAGAAAACGAAATCATGCAATGATTTTCTAGAATTTGGAATATAAAACCTTAAAGAACAGTATTCGCATATTTAATAATAACTTCAAATAGAAAATAGAATTGGAAAATTTGCAGAGCCATTGGGAAACAGAAGAATGAGTGAATCACCTTGCTCTTCAAAGAGCCATATGGCCTTCTTGTCTGCTGTTTGATATCCATCTTCTTATCAATATCAAGAAAAATGTGCCTGTCACACACAGGAATTTAATGTGTCACAGCTGTCTCTAAGTGACAAATCAGCCAAAATTAATAAAGTTAGGATGATCAAATGTAGGATTTTGAGTTATAATATTTAATTTAAAAGGTATGAATAACATTGCTAAAGCTTTTCATTCAACTAAGTGCACATGATTTGCTCTAGATTCAGGCAGAAATAGGCCTACTTTGTCCATGCTAACCATGATGTCTATCTGCACTTATTTTCCAATCCAAGTTCCTGATAAAATACTTTTTAAACTTTGCAATTTTATCTGCCCTAACCACTTCCTCTGGCAGCTCATACCATATTATCACTACCCTTTATTTTTTTAAAAAAAGCCTGCCCCTCAGATCACCTCTTATCTTAAATCTATGTGCTCTAGTTTTAGATTCCCCGACCCCAGGAAGGATATTGACGATCTAGCCAATCTATGCCCCGCATAATTTTATAAACCTCAACCAGGCCAGCCTCCAGTTCCAAAGAGAATAAACCCAACCCATCCAACCCATCTTTCAAAGTATAGCCCTCTAATCCAAGGAATATCCTGGTGAAGCTCTTCTGTATACTGTCAATGACTACCACGTTCGTCCAGGGGGGTGGCAACCAAATATTCTGAGTGTGGCCTAACCAACGTCTTGTGCAGCTGCACCATGACATTCCCACTTTCATGCTCAATACTCTAGCTGATGAAGGTAAGCATGTCGAAAGTATTCTTCACTATCCTATCTGCCTAGATCACCATTTTCAGGAAGCACTGCACTGGCACAACAAGGTGCCTCAATAATTCCTTAGGCCCTGCCGTTTACTTTACATGTCCTGTGAACATCTGATGTTCCAAAATGTGTTACCTCACACTTCAAGATTCAGTTTATTGTCATTAAGTAAACAGTGTCATATTTCACAAAACTGCCTTTGTCTGTTGTAAGGCAGACAGATTCACCATCACCAGAAATTGCCTGAAAACACCTCTTACAGAGAAAAAGAGGCAAAAGAGAGTTCCCGCTTCCCCCCCCCACCCCCCACCAGAATCACTGAGCATCGGTGGGTTCACCTCCAGTGCTCCTGCAGCCTCTGGGTCCAGTCCAAACCATCAGCAACCCAAGCTCCAGATCTGAACCTCCAACACTATTAGGAACCATTCAGCACTCTCGACAATCTCTCGCAACCCCTTCAGCCAGTCTCACGCCAGTCTCCAGTCGTCCGCTGCCTTGTGTGCCCCCTTGACCGCAGTCTCCAGCACCCCACAGCCTCTCTTCAAATTACCAACAGCCCACCACTTGTGTGTTCCTCAGCCGCAGAACCCCTCAGTGGCCGCCACTATGGTCACTCTCCTGTGGGTCAACTCCTCTGCTTCTACTTCTCAGACAGGGGTGGTCTCTCTGTTTTCAGGTGCCCTGTGCCTGTCCTCCACTTCCCTGTAGTCTGCAATCCTTTGTAGCTGTTACCAATCATAGGCGATGCCATTTTGGGCACAGACCTCACTGTTGCAGAATTTTAAAGAAAAACACTTTAACAGGCTGTTTAAAGCCTGTATGGAACTGATGGCAGTCAGACTCTACTGCTTCACCCAACTTTCCAACTGGTTTAGGTCCTTCTGTATCCTTTCACAATCTTCTTTACTATCTATCACTCCTCTAGTTTTTATGTACTAATTTATTAATTAGCCTACTCACATTCTTATCCATCATTTATATTGTGGTGACAAACAACAATTGTCCCAGCATCAATCCTTGGAGTACACCACGAGTTACAGAATTATAGCAAATATTAGCATGACCATTATTCTCAGCCTCACATGACCAAGCCAATTTTAGATCCAACTTCAGGAATATTTTAAACATCCAAAATACATTTTCAGATTTATTTGTCATTGCTATTTTTTTACAAAATTAATTCTGGTGAAATTTAAGACAAAACATAATCAGGAAGACATTTAAAAAATGTAAACATTATATCTGATATTTAGGCCATTGGGCTCCAGCCTTTTTTAACCTTAGTCTATACTCCGGACTGGGTCCATGGGTAAACTACAGTATGAACCAGCTGGTGGTTGGATGTAAAACCAGTCCTGGAATATGTGCTTGTTGGTAGTCCCTGAAAAGGGTTAACTCGAACACCATCGTCCTATTTGGTTTGCCATTCATTTTCTAATTATTTCCCAAAGACAA
The DNA here is from genome assembly GCF_036971445.1 of Narcine bancroftii. NCBI lineage: Eukaryota > Metazoa > Chordata > Chondrichthyes > Torpediniformes > Narcinidae > Narcine > Narcine bancroftii. Next base: position 163,876,982 of record NC_091473.1, on the reverse strand, counting down.
TAAATGCTATTGTTGAGTACACTCAATATGCTGTTGCCTGAAGAACGTGTGCATCAACGTGCATTCAATCTATATCAATGTAATGCACAGCATCGGTATATGTAAGCTACTTTTATAGCCTGTCTGTATCTATCCTGACTAAGCATGCCCAGGCCAAAGACAGTATTTACATAGCACTTGTGTTGGCCCAGGCATGCTTGGACTGACTCAAAACAGCTTGCTTTGTGGGCAGTATACTAGAAGATTTAAAATACGACAGTAAATCACAAAAATAGGTTTATCTGAAAAACAGTATGTGATAGGAAAACTTTAAGGTGATTTTTGTGAAGAAGCAGCTCAAAATCCATATCATACACCCGAAAGTGTTCAGGAAGCAAAATCTTCATTGTCCAGTGTAACACCTCGTTTTGAAAATATGTATGTCAATAGTCCTTCATTTATTTACCAGCTGTACCAAGTATTAATGATTTAAATAGTTAAATTGATAATTACGTTATGTTTTCCTGAGGAAAACCATTGTTCCAACTTCAAGTATGAGTCAGGCATGTGATTTTTTTTTAGTTATTTTATGTCCATCCCCACTAACTTCATTTTTATACTCTTTGATTCACAGAGACTTTCATACATAATGTCCTTTACTCTCATGTCGAAAGAACTGAAGCTGTCACATCAGAAGAATATCAAATTATAGCAAACTGCACATTATGTACTTTTTCAGTCAATCTATACTTATTGCTACTTTTAACACAGTCTAGCTCTGATGTGCTGTGATTGTGGAAGAAGTGTTGTTTTAGCTTTTAGTTCAAACTCAGCAGCTGAGATTTTCTGGTGTGTAGTTAGCTTACAGATGAAAGGTTGAGAAACAAGATTTACTTGAAGCCATCTGCCACCATGTGTAATACGCAATCCAACTTTCAGCATTTTAGAAAGGATATACTTAGAAAGATGTGGATTAGGTTCCCCAACTACTACTGGGACAAGGCAAATTAAAATTGCTCAAGGAAAACAAAAGGCTCATGTTGAATATTGTGCCAACCTTATCCAAAAACTTTAAAACATTTCCAAAAATTTAACAGGGTAGATACAGAGAAGTGATTTCCTTCATCATGAGCAAAAAAATGTTCTTAATATTTAGAAATGTCAGTCAACAGTAAAATCAGCAAGCTCTCTGACATAAAGAGGCTGAGGAAAGCTAAACTCCCTGTCTCTATTCCTGCACATGCAAAGAAGAAATGAGATCATTCAAGACTGCAATAAATCATTTTTATGTTCCATAAAAGTAGTGAGAGATTAGGAGGAAGTCACAAATAGAATTCATGAAGAAGCCTCAATCACATGCAAAACATTGAATGATACTCAGGATTATTGACTTCATGGGAGTAAATTTAGAGAGATGGAGAACAACTCACAACAGCATTTCTAAACGGCTATTAAGTGCAAGTAATTTGAGAGTGAGGTTCCACTCTGCCATATGGGTTAATTGTGATTCAGTGGAAGGGGATGAATTGCCCAGTTAAGTTCCTAATGCATCTTTGGAATCATGTGAAGCACAAATGTCTGTGGATGCTGTGATTCTAGTAAAAACACAGAAATGTTGGAGGCTCTCTGTAGGTCTTGCAGCATCCATAGAAGGTAAAGATGTATAACGGGGTGTTTTGGGTCTGAGCCCTTCCTCAAGGTATGAATAAAATGGATGGAGAAGGAAGGAAGGAAAAGGCAGGATGGGCGGGGGGTAGGGGAAAGGGGGAAACACAGACTTTCAGACAAGAGGTGGTAACTGGATATAGATAGGAGGACAGGAGAGAAAAGGTGAGAATTGATTGGAGGAGGAGGTGGCTGTGTGAATGCAGAGCTGGCCTGGAGGCAAGGAGACAAAGGGAAAGGGAAAGAGAGCAAAAGGAAAGGAGAAATGGATGGAGGAAGGGAGAGATTTCCACCATCTCTCTTCCCCTCTCCACCTTCTTCAGGGACCACTCCTATCATGACTCCCTTATCCACTCCTTACTTCTCACCAATCGTCCCTTTGTACCTACCCCTGTGACCAGAGGAACTGCTACACTTGCACCCAGACCTCCTTCCTCACACCATTTGGGGCCCCAAAGAGTCCTTCCAAGTAAAATAACACTTCACTTGTGAAACTGTATGGGTCATCTACTGCATCTGGTGCTCCTACTGTGGTCTCCTCTACATCAGAGAAGCTGGACGCAGACTGGGAGATTGCTTCACTCAGCACCTTCATTCTGTCCATTGTAATAGTGGGGATCTCCCAGTGGCCACTCATTTAAATTTCCTACCCTATTACCACGTCCATGGTCTCATCTGCAAATTGGACAAATAGCATCTCATATTCTGTCTGGGCACCAACCAACCAGATAGCATTAAGATCGCCTTCTCCAGTTTCTGTTACTCCCCTCACCCCATCCCTATTTCTCCTATCTTCTAGCTCACTACCTCTCTTTCCTTTACCCTCAGTGTCCAGAGTCACTCATATCACAAGAACGATGAAAACTTTTGGAAGATTTCAATGGATTCCTCAGCCAAACTTGGACCAAGATTGAAAAGACAAATGAGCCAGAAAGGAAACATGGCTAGTGGTCCAAGTCTCATCTACTGTATGTTATGGAATAGATCAGAATGCAACCACCAGGATATCAAAGAATATCTCAACATCTGAGGAGCAGGTGTTGGAGAAACAACATCCGATTGGAGGAACAACACCTGATTTTCCGTTTGGGCACTCTCCAGTCAGATGGCATTAACGTTGACTTTTACGATTTTTCCTAACCTGCTCTCCTCTCCCCCCTCCCCTTTCCAGTTCTCGTCCCTCCCTTCCCCCTGTATTCACCCAGCCTTCCCGCCTCCCCTTGATCGCTGCTGTGCCCTCCCTCCCTTCTAGACCTATCACCTCCTGCCTTTGCGACCACCCTTCCCGCCCCCACTCTTTTTAGTCGCCTACTGACTTTTTTCCATACCTTGCTTAAGGGCTCTAGCCCAAAACGTTGGTTACATATTTTTATTTTTACGAGATAAAGGACACTGCTTGACCTGCTGAGTTTCTCCAGCTTTGTGTTGATTACTTTTTTTCATATTTCTCAAGGATTGAGAAGGCTCCGATAGCTCAGTGGTTAGAGAACAGGTCGTGTAAACCAGGGCTTGCGAGTTTGTTCCTCGCTGCTATGAGGGGGTGCTGGACAAAGCGGCGACTCTCTGTCTTCCTTACAGCAGACAAAAGTTAAAGAATTTCATGTATGTTACAGTCTAAATGTAGTATTACATGACAATAATGGAACAGCTTGTTGAGTTGAACACAGGTGATCATCTTCAAACCACTAGATGATTTCTCCTTTATATTTTAAACCAGGTGATACTGTTCTATTTTAAACTGGTGAAATATTTCAATTGCACCTTTCAATTAACTTGTCATTCATGTCTAAATAATCAATTAAAATGCAAAGTATCAAGAATTATTCTTTGAAACCTTACAAGCACCATATTAATTGTTCATGTTTCAAATGGTTGTGTGATGCATTATATAGCTAATTGCAATCTTGCCGAACTGTTGACATTAATCTAAAGACTGATTCTTAGTTGGATTTCATTTAGTGGAATCTTCTGTTTTTATGATACATTTCAGAAATCAGGGGGAAAAAAAAACAGGTTGGAAAATTACTAAATATGAAAAAAATTATATTATGTTTCAATTTCAAGTACCTGGTGACAGTACCTTCAGCCAATTATTTTAACAGTGCTTACCACAAGATTAAAACATTGCAGCGATCTTCTATTTCCTTCCAAATCTACTTTAAAAATGAAATACATTTTACGAGTGCCTGATTATCATCAGAAGGTGTGAGACCTCCAAAAGCGCTGCAACTTCTCAAGATGTGTGCACTTCAACAATTTTACCCTGATACCCTCCGAGACTAATCAAAATTTATGGCTGTGAATGTCATGAAATTCATTGATTTGAGTCAGCATTACACAATGCAAATATTGCTATGAATTGCCTTTAAAAATAAATTACTGCAATAATAAGAGAGAGTGAGGTAGTGTTTGTCATTCATTGTTCATTCAGAAATCTGATGGTGGGGTGGGGGGGGGGGGTGGAAAAGAAGCTGTCCTTGTGCTGCTGGGTGCTTGTCCTCAAGCTCCTGTACCTCCTTTCCCAGTAGTAGCAATGTGAAGAGGGCATTGCCTGGGTGGTGAGGATCCTTGAGGATAGAGGCTGCTTTCTTAAGATACCTCCTCTTGTAGATGTCCTCGATGGACTGAAGTCTGAATCCCATAATTTGCGCAGGCCGAGTTTACAACTCTCTGTAACCTTCTCCTGTCCTGTGCATTGGTACCTCCAAACCAGACAGTGATACAACCGGTCAGAATCCTTATAACTCTCTGTAACCTTCTCCTGTCCTGTGCATTGGCACCTCCAAACCAGACAGTGATACAACCAGTCAGAATCCTTACAACTCTCTGTAACCTTCTCCTGTCCTGTGCATTGGCACCTCCAAACCAGACAGTGATACAACCGGTCAGAATCCTTATAACTCTCTGTAACCTTCACCTGTCCTGTGCATTGGCACCTCCAAACCAGACAGTGATACAACCGGTCAGAATCCTTATAACTCTCTGTAACCTTCTCCTGTCCTGTGCATTGGCACCTCCAAACCAGACAGTGATACAACCGGTCAGAATCCTTACAACTCTCTGTAACCTTCTCCTGTCCTGTGCATTGGCACCTCCAAACCAGACAGTGATACAACTGGTCAGAATCCTTACAACTCTCTGTAACCTTCTCCTGTCCTGTGCATTGGCACCTCCAAACCAGACAGTGATACAACCGGTCAGAATCCTTACAACTCTCTGTAACCTTCTCCTGTCCTGTGCATTGGCACCTCCAAACCAGACAGTGATACAACCGGTCAGAATCCTTACAACTCTCTGTAACCTTCTCCTGTCCTGTGCATTGGCACCTCCAATCCAGACAGTGATACAACCGGTCAGAATCCTTACAACTCTCTGTAACCTTCTCCTGTCCTGCGCATTGGCACCTCCAAACCAGACAGTGATACAACCGGTCAGAATCCTTACAACTCTCTGTAACCTTCTCCTGTCCTGCGCATTGGCACCTCCAAACCAGACAGTGATACAACCGGTCAGAATCCTTACAACTCTCTGTAACCTTCTCCTGTCCTGTGCATTGGCACTTCCAAACCAGACAGTGATACAACCGGTCAGAATCCTCTCCACCGTACACCTGTAGGAATTTACAAAGAGTCTTTAGTGAGGTACCAATCTCCTAAACTTCTCCTTCGTGTCTTCTTCATGATTGCATTGATATGGAGGCCCTAGGACAGATGATCAACTTGATGTCCTTAGCCTTTTCCACTGCTGACCTCTCAACGAGCACTGGTTCATGTTCTCCTGATTTCCCCCTCCCAAAGTCCACATTCAGCTTCTTGGTTTGTCTAACATGGAGTCCAAGGTTGTGCTGTGACAATGATCTCTCACCCTCCTGTACACTTCCTCATTGCCAGTTGTAATTCTGCTGATGCCTGTGGTGTCATTGGCAAAATTTTAGACAGCATTTGATTTGCATCTAGCCCCATAGACATGTAGAGCAAGTAGAGCATCCTTGAGGTGCACCTGCATTGATTGCCAGTGAGCAGGAGATGTTGTTTTTGATTTGTACTGCCTGTGGTCTTCTGATGAGGAAGTCAAGGATCCAGTTGCAGAGGCCCAGGTTTTGGTGCTTGTTGACCAGCAGGTATGATGGCATTGAAAGCTGAGCTGTAGCTGATAAAGAGTAGCATGATGTATATGTTGGTGTTATCTAGGCAATCCAGAGAAGAGTGTGGAGCCTGTGATATTGCATCTGCAGTAGAGCAATTGTGACAGTAGGCAAATTGCAGTGGGTTCGTCCTTACTTAGGTACGAGTTCGTTCTGGCTATGACCGAGCTCTCAAAGCATTTCATGACAATAGATGGGAGCGCTGCTTGGCGATAGTCGTTGAGGCAGTTCACCCTGCTCTTCTTGGACACTGCAATGATTGATGCCCCTTTGAAGCAGGTGGAATCCCCCTGTGACTGCAGCAATGAGAGTTTGAAAATGGCCGTGAACATTCCAGCTAGTTGGTTGGCACAGATTTTCAGAACTATGCCATGTACACCATCAGGGACTGACGCCTTGATATCAAAGGGTCGTCAGCTTCTGCAGCAATTCTCCCTCTCAAGGAGCATTTTCCTCCTCAAAGCATAAGGTTGGTCTGCTCATCAGGTAGTGAAGCATCACAGTATTTTATGGTGTTCGGCCTTGCCTTATGGCCTGCAATCCCTGCCAAAGCTGGTGAGTATCTGATTCTGTCTCTAGCTTTCCTCAGAATTTCCTCTTTGTCACTGAGATAGCCTTCTGTATGTCATACCTGGAGTTCCCATAGAGATTTAGGTCACAGGCCTTAAACACCATCAACCTCACCCTCTGCATGTTGCAAATCTTGATTCACCACGGCTTCTGGTTGGAGTACTCCCGGTATGTATGCTTGCACACTCATTCACGCAGGTCTCAATGAAGCTGGTGACAGCCATGGCACATTCATTCAAATTTGAGGATGAGTCCTTGAATATAATCTCGTATTCAGATCTCATAACATTGGGCTTGTCATTCTTTGGCACAGGCAAAGTTTTTATGTGTTCCACCACAGATTAAACAAGAAAAAATCACATTAAAAATGATGATACCTTCTGTCTGATCATTAGGCGTGAGTAAATTGAACTGTGGTTTTCTGATGCGTGATGCATGTTTGATGTGGCAGTTACAACACTTTGACGCATATCTCCATACAACATGCATGGAGGTCAAATGGAGAAGAGGGCTTTCGATGATGGTTAATGGCTTGTTCCAGTGTTAGTTAAAGGATTTATCCTCATTAAACCTACTGGTGAAGAGAAGCAAGGCAAGGAATCCTGATAGATAGTAAGATCTCTTCAATGTCATAGGAGATTTACTCTTTATTTGGATTGTGACGGGGGTATGGGAGAATTCCTTGGAAAAGAAATTCATGCCAGCATACCAATCTGGGCATAACTTCTTACAGCTCAGTCCCTGGTCTCATCTTTCATTCAGGCAAATTTGTTGCATATCAACTACATCAGTTAAAAGTGAGGACTTTCATTGTGATTTTCATTCAGTTTCACTTAACATAATTATGTAAATAGCTCAAAATGTATTTATATATATTTAATATATTATCCAAATGCCACCCTTCAGTGCTGCACATCCTAGAATACTGTTTCTGTATTAACTCTGAAACTGATTGCACATCGTATCTTTAAATAAATCTGACATGGTCTCTCAGACAACATTGTTTCAGGATACAATTTGAAGCAATTAAGAATTTGAAGCTCATTGTTTAAAATACAGATGTGTGTTTTTGGCCCCTGCAAATGTGAAGATCACCTCAAAAATTAAGATAAAATATCAAAATGTATTTTGAAATATTGTACCCCTTTAAATCTTTTCACTTTGTTTCTGACCATGCTTATTGATAATTCAGTGAAGTTTGTTCAAATAAGCTCGGTGAAGCTGGCAAGAAATTTGAAATATTAATACTTTTTTGAGTTTCAAGGAGTGTTTTACTTTTCACTTCAAAGAATAGCCTTGAGGTGTGCAAACTCTTGTCTGAATTAAGGAACATTGGGCCAATTCCTTGATCAACAACAAAATATCAGTCACTGATGCATAACAGTATTTTCTTTATCCATGTTGCTTTACATTAACCTGTTCAAAATCATTTGAAAAAAAATTACTTTCATGATGCAGGTAAATTACTTAGAAACAAATTATTTGTGGCAGTGTTGTACAGCATAAAATTTTCATTATAATTAAAGAGAAGGATAAAGATTCTTGTCTTGTTATTAGCAATTTGAGATCAAAAGAAACTATTTTCAAATTTGTCAGCTGGGACAGAAATGTTAATGTTCTTGCCTGAGGACAGACTGAGGTCTTTTGGTAACAGAACCTAAGCAATAAAAAATGGAAAAACTATCCAAGTACTCTTTCAAGTTTCAATGATAATTTCATGGCATGAACTTTATTGTGAGGACGATCTCTTCTTTATAATCACCCATTATAAAAGTTCTAACCTGACTAATCTGACAGAGTAATGCTAAATTACTTCATGCTTGAGAGAAAACACAAAAATGGTAAAGGTTCCATTTAGAATGTAACCTATGTGAAATTCTTTAAATGTAGACTACCATTTTGTCCAGCGCCCCTCACTGAAACCTACAGCACCTGGTGTTCCTAGGCAGCCTCTCCTCCAAGTCCTGACCAAACCTTACCCTGCTTAGCTTCTAAGATCAGACAAGGTCTCACAGCTTCCATAGAAGGTAAAGATACAGTATATAAATGACTTTTCAGGTCTGAGCCCTTCTTCAGAGTATGAGCAAAAAGCAGATAGGGGGATGAATAAAGAGGCTGGGAAGAAGGGAAGAAAGGGCAGGGGGAGGAACACGGCCCAACAGACAAAAGACCTGAAATGGACATGGATAGGACAGGAGAAGAAAGGTGAAACATTTGGGGGGGGGGAGGGTGGAGGAAAGGAGACAGAGGGAAAAGGAAAGAGAGAAAGATAGAGCTAGAGGAACACAAGAATAAAGGAAGGGGAGATGGGGGAAGAATTGAAATGGGTGGCAAATGAGAGATCCCCGCTATTGCAGCCAACAAAAATTAAAATGCTGAATCAAGTGATCTCCCATTCTGTGTCCAGTCTCTCCCGTGCAGTGGGGACCGCAACGGGAATACCAGATGCAGTAGATGATTCCCACAGATTCACAAATGAAACTTGCTTTATTTGGAAGGCCTGTTTGGGGCCCCGACTGTTGCGAAGTGAGGAGATATGGGCACAAGTGTAGCATTTGGTGCAAGTGGGGGGGCACAGTTAGCTTTGCGGTCAGCACAATGCTGTTACAGCGCCAGCAAATGGGACTGGAGTTGGTACTGTTACGGAGTCCAGAGGACCCCAAAAACCAGCAACAATAGATATGCACCACACAGGGTGACTTAAACAAAAGTAGTTTTGAATTATAATTGAACAAGAAAACAGAATTAAACTTTAACTTATTACTTAACCTACCTAACTACTTAATCCCCCCTCTAATACTAAGCGCAGGTGTGTGTAATGTATATTTAAGATTAGAAAAGTTATTTGGATCACAGTCCAATCTCACTGGTTGCAGGCAATTCCTGTACTGTGCACAGAAGTTAGCATTTACAAAGTTCACCAGTCTTTGGTGATTAACAAGCAAATGGTTACCACTAAGGAGGGTTCTTGCTGGTTTTCAGAGAAATTCCTCTTCCAGGACGTCCGCAACTGATTCCTTCTCAATCAGTCTTGCTGACAAAACTTTCCCCCTTCAGGGTTCTGCAGATGATCCTCTTTCTTTCAGGTCACCTTTCACACTGCTAGTCCTCTCCTTTAACCAGAGATCCTTCCAAAGTTTGCCAGCTTTGTCCTTCTGGAAAGAATTTCTGTGACACCTCTCTCTGTTTCACACTCTCCCTCTCTGAGAGCAAAACTCTTCTCTTCTGTCTGCAAAGATCACTTGTTCTCCCAGGCAAACTGTATGCTGCAACTTTGTTGCTTTCTTGCAAAAAGCACTCTGCAAAAGTCCTGCAAATATTCTGTGTTTTAAAATCTGTGTGTGCAAGCTGCTCTAACAATTCCTCCCAAACTACCTCTAAATAGTCTGTCACAGTACCTTCTCCCCGTGTCCGCATGGGTATTCCCTGCGAGCTCCGGTTTCCTCCCACCATTCAAAACATACCCAGGGTGTAGGTTAATTGGGTGCAATTGGGCGGCACGGGCTCAGAGGCCATAATTACCTGTCACTGGGATGTATGTCTAAATTTAATCAAAAAAACAAAATTTCCTGCGGTCTTCTTCAGTTTCCATTAGCCCCCTCCCTGTCTCTACTGTTCTCCTATCCCTATTTCTCCTTTCTCCGAGCTGTCTCTCTCTCACTCTCACCCAGTCTCCTTTCACAGAGCCACTCCCTGCCCCGATCAACTTTCACCTTTTCTCTCCTGTCCTCCTATCCGTGTCCAATTATCACCTTTAATCTATTGGCTGTGTTGCCACCCTCTGTCCTTTCTTCTCCCAGCCTCTTCATTCAGGGACCTGGCTGCTTTTTGCTCATACCTTGAAGAAAGGCTCAGGCCCAAAACATTGGTTTCATATTGTTACCTGCAAAACCAGCTGGGTACCTCCAGAAATTTTGTGTTTTTACCAAAAGTACAGCTTGGCCAAGTTGCTCGCAAAATTAGACAAAGGTTATCCTTCTTCATTTCACAAGCACCACTTAAAGTAAAAAAAAGACTCTAAATAGGTCTATTCGTGAGATTGAATAAGTATTTCTCAATCCAAAGGATGATTTCTTTTTCAGATTGAGTACAGAAACAGTATTCTAGGATATGCAACAGTGAAGGGCGGCATTTTTGATAAAGAAATTCAGTTGCTAGATTATAATTTACCGAAAGAAGGAAACTTATTGTGAAATCAAAATTCAAATTCACTGCTCACTTAAGAAAGAACATGACAAATTTTCTAAATATTTTCTTTTATTTTGCTTTAAAAGGAGTCATCTGAATGACAAATATGTTTTAATCACAGTTTTTAAATTGTAACCCTTCTCTTTTTGAGAAATAAAAAATTAACATTGAGATCTGATTTGCTTAATGCACTCGGCCGGATATATCCTCGTTGATTGAAAAAAAATTGCTTTCAGAATGAAAGAATCCAAACCTTCAAAGCCACACATGTTTGGCTCAAAAGTTTTTTTTTGTTGTGTGTGTTCCTCGATGCTTTAGTATGATATGTTGTCTACTTTCTCAGCTTGTGTCAAAAAAAAGCTGAAGATAAAGTGCAAAATATCAATAAAATTAAAACAAGTATTATAGATTCTATTCGCCAGTTAATCCTATTTATTTACTGTTTAATGCAGCACCTTGTAAAGTATGCTGAGTTTTTTTTTAGCTGAAAACCCAATATGCAGAAGATTATGTTTAGAATAGGAGCACGTCTATTCTTTCAGTTATGATGAAATAATTATTCATAACCACTGTATAGGCAACTTCAGTACAAATTTGCCTGAAAGTTGTAGTGGGTTACAAAAGGATATAGACAAATTCAGAGCTGGACGAAAAAATGACAGATGGAGTTCAAGGTGTGAGGTTATGCATTACCCCAGTAAACAGGGGTAATGGTCGGCTACTTAGGAGTGTGGATGAACAGAGGGACTTTGGGGTTCAAATCCATACATCCCTCAAGGTTGCTGTACAGGTTGACAGGATAGCTAAGAAGGCCCGTGGGATGTTGGGCTTCGTTCATAGGGGGACTGAGTTCAGGAGTAGAGAGGCCATGTTGCAACTCTACAAATCTCTGGTAAGACCACACTTAGAGTATTGTATTCTGTTCTGGTCGCCCCATTATGGAAGTTATGGAGAAAGGTGCAAAGGAAATTTACCAGGATATTGCCTGGATTGAAAATCTTATGAGGCAAGTTTGGCAAGAGCTGGGACTTTTCTCTTTAGAACATTGAGAGGAGACTTAATAGTTCTACAAGATTATGAGAGGCACAGGGTGGTCAGCCTTTTTTCCCATGGCAGGAATAGCAAACATCAGAGGACATATCCACAAAGTGAAGGGAGGGAAGTTGAGAAGAGACATGGTTGAGTTGTGGGTGCATGGAATGCCTTGCCAGGAATGGTGGTAGGGGCTGGAACATTAGGGGCATTTAAGGGACTCTTGGAAGACAAATGGATGGAAGAAGAATAGAGGGTTATGGAGTAGGGGGGTTTGTACTTTGTTTAAGGAATATATGGGTCAGAATAAAAAAATTGAGGGCTACAGGGTCTATCCTGTGCTGTAATGTTCTTCGTTCTATATTCTATGTTCTAAGATTTCTCTGAAATTCGAAAGTAAGTGCTGTGCTCAAGCTGATTACACAACAGCCAGTAATTTAACTAAAACTCCGAAGAAAACTAACAGTGGTTGAAGCTCGCGATGAGTTAAAGTCAATAAGGGATTTGTATAATCCTCCAATCTGTTGCTTCTTAACTACTGTAATCAGATGTCCTCAAATGAATTTTTGCTGCAGCCAGATTCAGAGCCTTACCTCCTTGGTCAGGATATGAACCTCCTCAAGGCGAGGGGTAGAGTCATTGGAAAAGTTAAGAATGGAGTTATAAAGACAAACAGTATCACAACAGGTCTTCAGCCCACCAAGCCTACAATCAAATCTCTAATTACACCAACCCGACACCAATCTTCGCATTCCCATCAACTCCTCCCAGATTCTACCACTCACCTACACACAAGGAACAACTTACACATTGAGCGAATTAACCTAAAACCTCTCACAATTTGGGATGTGTGAGGAAACCAGAACTCGTGGAGGAAACCTATATGATCATCTAGAAAACATGCAAAATCCATGCAGACAGCACCCAAGGTCAAGCAGCAGTTCCCCGAGCTTCACATCCGTGCTGTCAGCATGGCATTGAAAAATCATTGCTTTGATTCTTAATTGATCAATATTTTTTACAAACCCGTCAACATTCATTTTCAATATTGGCACAATAGTTGAGCATTGCCTAGAAAATTTGAGGCATCTGCAAAACCACAAACAATCAGAAAACATTTTTTAAATTTAAAATTTTTAAATTAAATTAATTTTAAAAATTAGGCATACAGCATGTTAACACACAAGCCCGTGGCACCCAATTACCTACAACCCTGGTACATTTCAAACGGTGGGAGGAAATCGGAGCCCCTGGGGAAAACCCACGCAGACACGGGGACAAAGTACAAACTCCTTACAGACAATGCGAGATTTGAACCCAGTCCTGATCACTGGCATTGTAAAGGCATGCACTAACCACTACACCATGCCACCCCAGTAGGTACCCATATGGATAATAATTTGAAAAATCTATACAAATTGAATTATTTATTATTACTTAAAAAAATCGAGTAAGATTTTTTTTAAATGGATTCATTTACCCATAACTTTGATGGAAAGGTTTACTATATTAAGATGAATATATTCCAAGAATATCTTTTCCAAACATTACCTAGTTTAATATCTCAAAATGTTTTCAAGAATTGAATAAAAATGCGAGGAAGTTAACATGGAAATATGAATTTGGAAGCCTACAGCTTCCTAATTTAAAAAAAATACTATTGAGCGGCAAAAAAGAGATTTCTTGCATCTTTTTTTTAAAGAAAGGGAAAAAAATCAGTACGAGTTAAAATATAATTGAATAAAGTAGGAAAGAGAAAAGCAGGAGAATTGATAGATCTCAGAACCAAAAATAATGCTTGGTGATAAAGATCCATGATTATTGAAACATTTGATTAATATCTGGAATAAAATAAATGATGAAATTAGTGTAAGACTATGTATATTGTCTCAAATGCTTTTGAATCAAAATTCTCCTATATCTTTTTCAAAACACAATCAATTTTTGGAAAGTTGGTTTCGTGATGGGATTATAAATGTCGAAGGTTGTTATGAAAGAGTCAATTAATGTCATTTGAGCAATTGAGAAATAAATATGGTGTAACTCATGATACTCTTTTTTGTTATTTCCAACTAAGAGCATATTTGAGGGATAAGTTAGGACCAACCATGTTGTTGCCTAGTTGTGCTGAAGTAGAACTTCTTATTAGAAGAGGAATTGTTAAAAAGTTTATTTCTATGATATAGTGGTACTCTTTATTACAAGTGGGAACTTTTAAACGAGGAGTTCATAAGTCATGACTGAAGTGAGAAATAGATCTAAGTATGACCAAATATGATCAGATTTATGTAGGAATTGTATGACTTATACTATTAATGTAAGATATAGATTAGTTCAGTGTAATTTTTTACATTTGTTATACTTTACACCAGAGAAATTTAATAGATTAAAATCAGATTCATCAGATCAATGCTTTAGGTGTGGTGAAGATGTAGGAACCTTACTGCATTCATCTTGGTCTACTCCTAATGTAAGAACATTTTGGGTAGATTTATGGAATTTTTTGGAACAAGTTACAGGAATTTTTTTTCCACAAAATCCAGACTTATTTTTATTAGGAAATATTGAAGGAGCAAGGCCTAAGTTAAAACTATCAATATATCAATTGGAATTGGTTGAAGTAGTGTTAGTGGTGGCGAGGAAATGTATGGCAGTTACTTGGAAATCAGATATATTTTTAGGTATGCCAAGATGGTATGCAGAAATTCAAAGTTGTATTCCTTTGGAAAAAAAAACTTATACCTTGAGAAATAAATGTGCTATATTTGTACAAATTTGGCACTTGTACACCCAAATATTAGGTTTAAATTTGTAATAATGTCCTTTCTCTGTCTCTAGACCTGCGAGATTCTCCTCTGAATTGCACTGAGGAACTTTTATATACGTGTGTAAGACGACATCTCTCTGTGCAATCCTGAACATTTTCTTTCTTTTCTTTCCATGTTAATGTAACTATATTATATATTTTACATTAACTTTCTTGGGGGGGGGGTTGGGGGGTTTGGAGAGGGGGTGAATACCATCATGTATGCAACTTTTAATTTGTTTCTTTTGGAACCTGTATTACTATATTAATTCAGATTACTGCAGTATATGGAGAAAAATTTTAAATCCTCAAAATAAAGAAATTTGTTGATTTGCCGCAGCAGTATTGTGCAGAACAAGTTGCAAAATTACTATAAATTACAATTTCGTAAATACGAGATGAAAAAAATAACTCGTGCCAATCAATGGCTTATTGATATATCCTGTTCATTTTGCAGTCAAAAACCCATCTATTTGAACGAAATATAACAGACTGATGCATTATTAGCTTATTCTGCTGCTAGTTTTTCATTGTCATTAACATTCAATACTGTAATTCAAAGACTCCAGGTGCATGAACATATTGTAAACAATTCTGAAAGTGTACAAGTAATAGGGAACAGAGGGAGAGAGAGAGAGAGAGAGAGAGAGAGAGAGAGAGAGAGAGAGAGAGAGAGAGCACAAGAATGTAATTATCTTTGTTTATATCTTTCTACAGTGATCAGATCCTAGTTTTCCAAACATAAGCACAACAATATCTATTTGACTGCTGAACTTCACCAGCAATTTATTTCGTGTAAAATCTGTTGCAGAGGCAAGAGGAAAAGTCTTGTTATTTCCAGCTCAAGAATTCTGCTTGGATCAGTACTTTAAGACCATTGATTGGTTAACTACCCTACATAAACATATTGTTGATCTAAATTCATAAATGGCACCCAGGTCAAATTAACATTGGAATAGGGAGCTACAACATCTTCCTGACACTAATTATTTTTAAAAAATCATTAAAAGTCAACCGCAGCTAGAACTGCTAAATGTAACTTTTCAGAAGCCTCATTCACTTTCTCGTGCTCTTCTACTGCCAAAATAAATCTTTGCATATTATGAAAACACTTTGAAAATATATCATTAAAACTAATAGTCAGGAGATGGCCGCAGATGAACAGAGCTGATTTTAAAACATATGTCTGTGAATTTTATATTTCTGAAAGGATAATTTTTGTATTTCAGTTTATCCCAAGCCTACTTTTATATGTTTGCTACACCAGGTGTACATTAGGCTATATTTACAACAAATATTCTATTTATGGCAATAAGTGTAGTCAGAAGAATGTTATTTTGGGAAATGGCTTAATTGCATTTCCATTCCAATTATTCTTTTTATTTGGATTAAAATAAATCATATATAGTATCTGGGACAAGATGTATGGACAATACAATTTGAAGGAGAAGTATAAACAAAGAAGATGGAATCATTTTAAGGTAGTGGGAATGACATGAAAATAAATATGCACAAATATCCATACACCAGACAGGCTCTGGTTTAAGAACTTAACAGTGTCTTTGCTCTGGACAAAAAAAAAATTGCTGGAGGAACTCAGCAGGTAAGATAGCATCTAAGTAGAAATGGCCAATTATCTTTTCAGTGTGAAATCAAGACTTAAAACTTTTTTTTGTTTGACTGCATATATTCACGTGGGTTATGTATCAATTTTTTTAAAATCACCAGCATAAATTGAGATATTTATTCAGGTCATTTAAACAATTAAAGTATTTTTTTGAAAAATCCATTGTGTGCTATTTAAGCATTTTAAAATATGGGAAAAAATGTTATGCTATTGAAATGATGAGCAAAATTAAGCTGAATCTAACCTGCCACCCAGATATACCATCATTGGTCCCACTTGCCCACCCATAGCAACATTTCACAGACTAGAACACACTCCATCCTGTGACAAGCTTGCTGGATGACAGGACTCTATCAGCTTTTCTACATTTTTTAGCCATCTCTGTGATCCAGGAACATTTAAATTATTAAACTAATTTAACCCCTCTCTTTTTCAAAAATATAAATGCGCATTTATATATCTGTCTATACCTCTCATAAACTTGTAAACCTCTATCAAATCTCCTGTCATTCTTCATTGCTCCATGGAATAAAGTTCCAACCTGATTAATCTATCCCTGTCACTCAACTCCTGAAGACCCAGCAACATCCTAGTAAATCTTCTCTGCACTCTCAATCTTATTGAGATCCTTCCTGTAGTTAGACACCTAGAAGTGCACACAATATTCCAAATGTGGCCTCACCAATATCTTCAAAAACTTCATCTTAATATCCCAACTCCTCTACTCAATACCTTGATTTATAAAGGCTAAGATACCAAAAGCTTTCCTGACAATCCTGCCCACATGCAACTCCACCTGCAGGGAATAATGTATTTGTATTTCCAGATCTCTCTGCTCCTCCGCACTCCTCGATATCTCCAACCTTGGTTTTCCCTTCCAAATGCATTACCTCACACTTGTCTGCATTAAACTCCATCTGTAATTATAGTGATCATGTTTGCATGTTCACTAGCAAGGCCTTGATTATAGTTACTGTTTGATTAGACGGCTGCCAGCAGGGGCCTGACATACAGTTTGTTATCTGTAAAGGAGGCTTGTAGCCTCATGGCCTGCCTCATGTGCTGTTAATATCAACTTTAAAGCAAATAACATTTTCCTTCATCCATGTGTTGCCTAAGAACTCACACATATGAATACAAGATCAAATACCATCTGCCATTTTTTGGACCATTCCATTAACTGGTCCAAATCCCTCTGCAAGCTTTGAAAATCTTCCTCGCTGTCTATAATACCTCCTATCTTTGTGTCATTGGCAAACTTGCTGATCAAATCCACCATGTTATCATCCAGATCACTGATATATACAACAATCAACAATGGTCCAAACACAGATCCCTGAGGCACACTACTAGTCAAAGGCCTACAATCTGAGAAGCAAACATCCACTACCACCCTCTGTTTTCTCCCACACAGCCAGTTTACAACCTCTCCTTGAATACCTAGTGAACTAACCTCCCTTGTGGAACCTTGTCAAGGTTTTACTAATGTCCATGTAGAGCACATCCACAGCCTTTCCATCTACCTCCTTGGTAAGCTCCTCGAAAACTCCTTAAGATTCAATGAATACACCTATCATGCACTATCCTTAATCAGCCTATGACTGTCCAAATAACTATATATTCTGTTTCTCAGAACTCCTTCCAATAATTTACCCATTATTGATTTTAGGCTCACTGGCCTATAATTACTTGGTTTATTTTTGAAGCCTTTTTTAAACAATGGGACAACATGAGTTTCCTTCCAATCCTCTGACACCTCACCTATGGCAAAGGACATTTTGAATATATAAGCTAGGGCCCCTGAAATTTCTACTCTAGCCTCTCTCAAGGTCCGAGGGAATATCATAGCCCAAGTGATTTATCTACCTTTATTTGCTGTAAGGCAGCAAGCACCTCTTCCTCCTTCATCTTCATCTGTTCCATGACCCTTCTGATTGTTTCCCTTCCTTCCTTATGCACTACGCCAATTTCCTGAGTAAATACTGATGATAAAAAAAACTGTTTAAGATTTCCTCCATTGCATAAGGCTTCACACATAGATGACCACTCTGATCCTCTAGGGGACCGATTTTGTCCCTGAGTATCCTTTTACTCTTAATATACTTGTAGCAGCCCTTCAGGTTTACCTCACATTATCTGCCAGTACAACTTCATGTCTTCTTTTTGCCCTCTTGATTTCTTCCTTGAGTATTTTCTTGCATTTTCTGTGCTCTTCAAGTACCTCATTAGCTCCTAATTGCCAATACTTGCAATACGATCTCTCAGATCGTCAATTTCCCTTGGAAACCAGGGTTCCCAATATCTATTAAATCTGCCTTTAATCCTAACTGAAAACATGCAAACTCTGCACTCAAGATTTCTCCCTTGAAGGCCATCCACTTACGTAACACCCCCTTGCCATAAAACAACATATTCTAATCCACTCCTTCTAGATCTTTTCTCATTTCCACAAAATTTGCCTTCCTCCAATTTAGAATCCAAACATAAGGACCAGACTTTTTCTTTTCCATAAATAACTTGAAGCTAATGACATTATGGCCACTGGACCCAAAATGTTTACCCTCACATCTATCAGCCACCTGACCTGTCTTGTTTCCTTATAGGAAATCAAGCACTGCATCCTCTCTCATTGGTACCTCTATGTCAGTGGTTCTCAACCTTTTTCTTTCCACTCACATACCACTTTAAGTATTCCCTATGCTATAGATACTCTATGATTAGTAAAGAATTGCCATGAATACCTTCCTGACTAACCTCCCATGTGGGACCTTGTCAAAGGCCTAACTGAAGTCCACATAGACAATATCCACAGCCTTTTCTTTGTCAACTTTCCTGGTAACTTCCTCGAAAAACTATAAAATTGGTTAAACATGACCTACAACAAACAAAACCGTGTTGACTATCCCAATCTAGTTTATGGTTATCCAAATAATTGTATATTCAATCTCTTAGAACAATATATTTACCTACTACTTACGTCAGGCTCACTGGCCTATAATTTCCAGGGTTACTTTTGGAGGATTTTTTTTTAAAAGCAATGGAACAACATGAGCTCGCCTCCAAATCTCCAGCATCAAAGTCATGGCTAAGAACATTTTAAACATTTCAGCCAGAGGCCCTGTAATTTCTACACCTGCCTCCCTCAAGGTCTGAGGGAAAATCTCGTCAGGGCCTGGGCATCATCCACCCTTATTTGCTTTATGACAGCAAGCACTTCCTCCTCCTCTTCAATCTGTATGGGTTCCATGACCTCACTGCTTGTTTTCCTTTCTTCCCACAGTCTGTGTCTGTTTCTTGAGTGCTTGAGTGAATACTAATGGAAAAATCCATTTAAGGTCCCCTCCATCTCTTTTGGCTCCATACAAAGCCGACCACTTTGATCTTCAAGGGGACCAATTTTGTCCCTTACTATCCTTTTGCTCTTAATATACCTGTAGAAACCCTTAGGATCTCAACCTTTTGCTTTCCACTCACATACCACTTTAATTAATCCCTAAGCCATAAGTGCTCTGTGATTGGTAAGGGATTGCTTAAGGTGCTATGTGGGTGAAAAGAAAAAAATTGAAACCACTGTATTAATCGTAACTAATTGACTCGTTATGTGCATGGTTTCATAATCCAAAAGAAATGGGCCAATGACCATTTTTCTCAAGCCAAATATTTCAGAAACAATTGGGTCTAGAGCAGTGATTCTCAACCTTCCCTTCCCACTCACATCCCACCTTAAGCAATCTCTTACCAATCACAGACCATTTACGGCATAGGGATTACTTAAAGTGGTATGTGAGTGGAAAGAAAAAGGTTGAGAACCACTGCTTTAAGTATTGATTGAGAAAACTTTCCTGAACACATTTTACAAATTCCAAGCCATCCAGCCCTTTTACAGTATGAGAGTCCCAGTCAATATTTGGGAAGTTAAAATCTCCCATTATCATAATATTCTGCTTCTTACATCAGTCTGCTACCTCTCTACAGATTTGCTCCTCCAATTCTCTGACGATTGGGCAGTCTATAATACAAACATATTAGTGTGGTCATACCTTTCCCATTCCTCAACTCTACCCAAATAGCATCTGTAGACATCCTCCTGGCTGTCTTGACTTCGCACAACTGAGATATTTTCCCCAACTCCTTCCCCTTTCATCCCTCCTCCTTGATCACACTTCACAAATGTATTTGCACTCTTCATGAGATGAAGCATGTGAAGTGTTCCTTTGCCTCATAGGACTTTGTTTACTCTCCCGTGCCACCTCAGCATTATTTTGTAAGAACTTGAAGTACTGTTGTTTCAACACTTCCATAAATCCCGGCCCAGGTTTCCCCGGGTTTTCCATTCCCAGCTCTTGAGTTGGCCCCTGCTTGTCCTGGCTCCGGTTTCCACGGCTGTCCAAGTCCCAGCTCCTGAGTTTGGCCACCCAGTGTCCCGTCCCCGGTTTCCACAGCTGTCCTGGCCCCGGCTCTTAGTTTGGCCCCCTGCTGACCCAGCCCCTGTTCTTGTCATCCGTTTCCACCCCCCGACCCCCCATCTTGAGTTTAGGTCTTATTTTCTCTCTTTCACTTTACTATTTCTCTTATTTTTCTGTTGTTTTCCTCTCGAGTTTCTTCATTTTCTTTTTCCCGCTGCCAAGCATGTGCCTTCGTCGCCTGACATTGTTCCTTTTTCACCAAATTTTCACCTCCAAAGTCCTTTTTTAGAAATCCTGTGGATCCCATCATCCAGAGTGTGGATTTGTCATCCTCCTCGCCCCTTATCCCCCTTTGGAAATATCACTGCTGGTCGCTTAAGACTCAGAGGTGCTGTAATTCGTACGAAGATAGCGCCAAAGTGAAACTCCTCATACTGCATAACTCCATGTATCTGATGTCACGCATGCATGACTCGTGCATGCGTGTTCCCATAACACTCCCCATCCCAACATCCACTTCTGTAAAATCCCTACTGTATTTAATATGTGGCCGCTGTTAATCACCACTAGTTTAAATTCCCCACTTATTTATTTTGCCTTTTTTTTAAAAAACTCCGTGCCAGAGCACTGCTCCGGCAGCATGGCAACTCTGCTACCACCAGGAAAAAGGGTCAGTAGCCTGAAGACACAATCACACATGGCCAGTTTCTTCCCCTCAGCCGTCAGATTTCAAGGGACCTCAGCGAATTTTGTGACGTTCATGACAATAAATTCAAATTCTGAAGACTGTGTGCAATCCAAATTTCAGTTGAAAACAGCAAAACAATCATTTCTTTGAAATAAAATGCATGGATGATGTGCAAAATATCTTTTCTGTTTGAAATCTATAAAACCAGTCTCATAAATTAATGCAATAACAAACGTAATTTTGCACATAATTCTGCAATGCAGTGAGAAGGAGGAAAATTCCCAAAAGTAACAAGACTCACACTGACTAAAATTTCAAATATTACTGTATACCAGGGGATGAGTTCAAAGCGAGGAACCTAATCTATCTTTGATATGTTTTTGTCCTCAGGCCGGCTTGCACATTTTTGTCATCCAGATAGAAACTTTTTTCACTGTACATGTTGTTTTGAAAAGGGGGGAGGGGAAGTGAATATTTTTCAGGTCTGCTGTTAGCCTTAGACGTTTCCTTCTGTCCACTCATTACAGCAAAAAAATATAGTAGGAGCAAATATTGGCTGCTAAGCTAAGTTTCCTCCAGGATTCTTTATATGATCAAGGCAAAAATGGATTCTTATGCAAATAAAGCACAATATTGATCACTGCCATTCCAAACCAGGTTTTAGTTTGCAGGAATCCATGTTATAGATTCTATGATGAAGCAGCTATTCAATATTACACTTTGAGATACTGACATAATTTAAACAGATCATTAAACCAAACAACTATTCAGAAACCAAAAATTGTCTCATCTCTCAATAGCTTTCAATTGACAGAGTTTAATTCTCTTCCACTAGATTTCTGCATCCCTTCTTGTCACTTGTAGCTTCTTGTAGTTTCAAAGCATACAATACCTATTTGGCACAAGATCCTCCAGCGAACAAATTCCTGTTATTTTTTTTCAAGGTTAAGAATTAAGTAACTTGCAGCTTTATTTCATACATGATGGGTTCATTTCCTTGCAAAATGAAATTAGCAATGAAAATCACAAGAGATTGCTCATCATGTGGGTTTGGATCTAATGAGTTACAAAAATGTGACCTTAAATACCACAGATTAAAAAAGGCTTTTGAAATGTCTGTTATGTGATCGAAGTCTTTATTGAGGAACATAACCTCTGTGTACAGTTCATGGTAGCATGGGTTCATCCAGAGGCTTGATTACATATTAATTTGTACTGTTGCTAATTTACAATTGCTTTAAGAACTTGTGGGTTGAAAGACAAATAATCCACAGTAAATAAGTCTCCTAGAGCACCTTCAATGGCAGGGTGGTGGGGAAATGAAATGAGCTGTCAGAGGGGACAAATGTAACATTCAAAAGATACTTAGAGGGAAATGGGCTGAACAGAAACAAACAGGACAAGTTGGTTTGAAGGCCTGTTACCATTGCAGTGTAGAACTCTGGAGATTGTGTGATATTGACTCATCATGATAGTAAAAATCAAAATCTCAGGTTCTGATGAGACCTTCATCCTTATTGCTAGTTGAATTTATGATAATGCGTTTATTGTCTTAACATCATGTACACCAACATTTTTACTTGCTGCAGGTTTACAATGTCTCAGGCCAATGCAAATGCTGTGAAGTAAGAAAGGTGAAAAGCCCATCTGCTTGAAATGAGTTTGAGCAATCATTCCATGAGTTCATAACTCTGGGCAAATGCCTAAAGTTATAAACTGTCCATAACTGAACATACTTCAACAGAAGCTGAAGGTAATTTGGCATGTCCCTGAGATCTCTTTCCAACTTTTGCAGATGCATCACAGCTCACTATGGGAACCACTCTGCACAAGACCACAAGGAAGTGAAAAGGGTGATAAATGCAGATGAAGACATCGTGCAAACCAACCTCTCCTCCATCAATTCTGTCAATACCCCCCCCCCCCACTGTTCACATATTAAAAGATTCTTCCCACCCCAGTCATATTCTCTTTTCCCCACTCTATTGGCAAAACATGAACCTCCAAATTTAAGGAGTTTCTTTCCTGCTGTTATCTGACTCTTAAATTAATCTTAAACTTGCAAATATGAGGCCCTTTGTCTGGTCTTCTAAAACTATATTTTTCTCTGTTCCCTGCACTGTGTTTTTGTACGTTTCTTTCCCTTTCTCTCCATACACTGTCATCTTATTTATGTGTTTGTTTACTCATGATCATCGCATGGGCTACATGAGTTGACTTTCCTGGATAGCACACAAAATGAACCATTTTAACATATTTTAGGTCAAATGACAATTTAAAAAAATCACAATTTAACTCAGAAGTGACATGTTTATGTACAGAAAAAAAAAACTTCAATGATATTGACTGAAGGACTTGAGTTATCAAGTGAAGCAGGATAGCTAGGACTGTTTTCCCTGAAATGAAGGAGGCTGAGGAATAACCTTTTACAAGTAAATAAATGTTGAGAGATATAGATAAGATAGATTTACAGTTTTTTTTCCCAGTGTAGTGGAGTCTAAAAGTAGAGAGCATAGATTTAAGGTGAAAATTTCAAGAGAAAGATTTAACAGGGACCTGATGGCATCTTTTTCACACAGAGGGTGGTAGGTGTATCGAATAAGCTTCCCCCAGAAAGTGATAGAGATGGGTACCATTACAACATTTGAAAGATATTTGGATAGATAAATGGATAGGAAAGGTTTATAAGATTGATGTTCAAATGCAGGCAAATGGGATTTGTTCGCAAAGATATCTAGGTCAGTATGGATGAGTTGTGCCAAAATGCATGTTTCCAGGCTGTATAATTCTGACTCCGGGAAGGAGGGAATTATTGATGGAGAAATTCACAGTAACCATTTTTTAAATTTTATTTTTTAGAATCAAACTCCTTATGGATAGCAACAGATTTGAACCCAGGTCACTCACGCAGTAAGAGCATTGCATCAACCTTGTATGCTAACCGTACCACCCTTGAAGATAAGAGGAACTGTCTTGTGTTTGTTCCAGGCACTAATTCAAGCAGATAGATTGAGAAGGATCAGTACGTTACTAATCAGATGCTTTCCGGCTGAAGGTGGCCAGGAGCTGATCAATGTGACGGAACTGTTCTTTAAACTATCAGACAACTATTCACACTTGTTCTCTCTGCTATTTGAGTTCAGCTTATCACTCCTGACTCTCTAGCTAATGTTCTATATCATGTCCACACTGTTATCTCAAGCAGGGTAAAATTAAAGATCAAGATCCCTTTATTGTCATATACACAAAATAAGTAACATTTTCCTTTGTTTACCCTGTAAAGACACACAAAGAGGCACCACTAGTTCAGCACCAGTATCAATAGGAATAAAGGAAGCAAAAGAGAGTCACTTCAGAGACAATGTCAATGAATCTTGCAATCTCCGCTAATGCTGCAGCCTCCTTTGGTTCCATAATCTCTGAAACTGCACGCTCTCCTGTCTAGTCCATCCATGAGCCACCAGGTTACTCTTCTCAGTTCTTAGTTCCTAACACCTGATGTAATTTGTTAGCACCCGAGGCCCTTCAGGAGCTTTGCTCACCATCAGAATCCTCACAAATCCCTGTCCTGCAACCTGGTTACTGGAAGCTGGTCACTCGCAGCCTGGCGGGAGGCCTTCAGCCTCTTAGCTCCACTAATCTGCTGCTGTGGCCTTTTATCCTGTAGGGTCCTCTACCATCCCGCTCCTTTTCAGCATGGCCATTTTGTCCCTGCTCTGGTGCTCTACCTCCTTGCCCACAACTTTCGTGTCCTGGGTAGCTGAGAATGAGCACTGCCATCTTGGATATGGTGCTTGGTGAGTTGATGGTAAAAACACCCCACCGCCTGACCTGGTTTATAGGCAGTTTAAATCTACAGTAGGACCCCGCAGAGCAGTGCTGAAAGATGCCACGTTGCTCCACTATTTCTCCTGGGTCCACACGAGCAGCACTGATGCTATTTCAGAAGAGTTAACAGAGACCTCAGGCCCACCGTCACCATCAACAACGAGTCACATGCCACAGAGCGGTACAGCATTGGAAAATGCCCTTCAGCAAAACCTGTCTGTGGTGATCATGCTGTGAATCCAGGCTAATACCATCTGCCTGCATTAGGCCAGTATCCCTGCCCTCCTTTCCTATCCAAGTATCTGTCCAAATGACATTTACATGTTGTAATTGCATTCACCTCCACCAATTCCTACGGCAGCTTGTTCCATGTAATTATCGTTGGCAGTGTGAAAAACACCCCTTAATGGATCCAAAGGAATGTGAACACTAATATTTAGTATTCCATGAGTTGCCAGAAGGATGATCTCATTCAGCAATTGTCTGCAGGTGAACTCTATTCATGATTCTTGGTCAGCCCATATTTCTCATGTGATATCCACAAGTCATTGAGTCAACTCTCAAAAACATTTCACAATTCAATATATTTATATTAACTACATTAATTTATAAAACACGGTGTCCAAAGCTTGCCTTCTTGGAGTCAGAGCTCCATATTGCAATAAGTGGAGATGATGAACCAGTGATTTTCCCAGTGTAACGGCAAGGAAGTTTGGGTGGCACAATGGTGCAGCCTGTAGATCTGGAGACTCACATCTCCAACATTTTGAGGTCAGTCCTGACCTCTGGATCTGTCAGTATACAGATTGTGTTTTCTGCCTGTGACTGCATAGATTTGGTATTAAACGTGGATGCTTGACATTCAGTGCAATCTCGATGGGCTTAATGGCCTGTTTCCATGCTGCATCTCTTTATGACTCTGTGATCGCCTTGCACAAGCGTTGCCGCACATTCAGAATTATAATAGTGAGGACCTCAGATAATTCTGGACTTCTGCTTTTATGCAAGTGGCCCTCAGAAATGTCAGTCTGGTTCTCTCCTCTCGAATATTGTGCATCATTGCTTCACAGTTGAATGAGTCATTCCTGGGAACTCATTTAACTTTGCTGCAATCGGAGTTGAAATTTGTACAGAATTTTTTGGAGTTAGATTTACTAATCTCTGATTTGTACAACGTAAGACATTTGTGATGGAGTTATCACTTGACGTCCTGTTTTGCGGAAACTGCCAAAATATTTGGCCTGGAAGTCAGCCTGAAGAAAACTGAGGTCCTCCATCAGCCAGCTTCCCCACCATGACTACCAGCCCCCCCACATCTCCATCGGGCACACAAAACTCAAAACGGTCAACCAGTTTACCTATCTCGGCTGCACCATTTCATCAGATGCAAGGATCGACAACGAAATAGACAACAGACTCACCAAGGCAAATAGCGCCTTTGGAAGACTACACAAAAGAGTCTGGAAAAACAACCAACTGAAAAACCTCACAAAGATAAGCGTATACAGAGCCGTTGTCATACCCACACTCCTGTTCAGCTCCGAATCATGGATCCTCTACTGGCATCACCTACGGCTCCTAGAACGCTTCCACCAGCGTTGTCTCCGCTCCATCCTCAACATTCATTGGAGCGCCTTCATTCCTAACGTCGAAGTACTCGAGATGGCAGAGGCCGACAGCATCGAGTCCACGCTGCTGAAGATCCAGCTGCGCTGGGTGGGTCACGTCTCCAGAATGGAGGACCATCGCCTTCCCAAGATCGTGTTATATGGCGAGCTCTCCACTGGCCACCGTGACAGAGGTGCACCAAAGAAGAGGTACAAGGACTGCCTAAAGAAATCTCTTGGTGCCTGCCACATTGACCACCGCCAATGGGCTGATATCGCCTCAAACCGTTCATCTTGGCGCCTCACAGTTTGGCGGGCAGCAACCTCCTTTGAAGAAGACCGCAGAGCCCACCTCACTGACCAAAGGCAAAGGAGGAAAAACCCAACACCCAACCCCAACCAACCAATTTTCCCCTGCAACCGTGTCTGCCTGTCCCGCATCGGACTTGTCAGCCACAAACGAGCCTGCAGCTGACGTGGACATTTACCCTCTCCATAAATCTTCATCCGCAAAGCCAAGCCAAAGAGAAAAGAGAATCGACTGTAACAATATATTGTTCCATGGAGCAATATCTAATGTTTTTGAGATCTCAATTACCATTGCATCTGATAACACTGTCCTGCCTAATGAAAACTCTCTTCCTGAGGGATTTCTATATCAACGACCCAAAACAAAATTATGTCCAACTGCCATCTTCCTTTGCTTTGAGTTAGAAATGCAGTCATCAGAGGTTCGAAGCACCGAAGAAGCATTTAAAATAGCAGTGTCTTCTTCAAATCTTCAGTCACTTTACATTATCTTATTTGCATTTATAAGGAGCCTATCTCCTGAGAAATCTCAATGCTTAGATAGGCGCATGTTAATTTACAGCAATTTGGCATTTCATTATAAGCTCAATTGTGCCATTTCACTTCATACTGCGACTGACAAGTTGTCGTGTCAGAATTCATCTTCACAGAGGTATATAACTTTAGTGAAATGGAGCATAGCATTCATAACCTTTACTACTGTTCAATTGCTAAAGTGTCTACCAGAGGTTTTGAGGTTCTGATTAGATGACTAAATTAGAAAAAGTATTCAGTAAATGAATATCATCTGGATCATTTATTGTATATTGGATTCACCTGAGGGACATCACACATTTATAATAAAGCACAAGATTGTCATGAGGCAATTTCAAGAAGTGTAATTTCAAAGTATGATTTTCAAGAAATACATATGTCCCCTGCCAATTTATATTTTAGATCTGATTTAATTCCTTAAAGAAACAATTAAGAACTGGAGAATGTGGCTTTGGAGATGGGATCATTTCATGATGGTCTGAAAGGGCTGAGCCCACAATAACAGATCTAAAATTTTCAACTCTTCAGAGAGATTCTGAGTCAAATTTTGAAAGGTTAGTGTTTGTCACATCCACACCTGTGTCTGTTGTTCTACATGGTGCAGAATCTGGACCAGCTCACGTCTTAATGACAGGTTTTCATTTGAAATGTCAACTATCCTTTGTATCTTACTTGAGCGAGAGTTCCTCCAGCAGTTTCTGCCTGGATTTTCATGCTCGTACTTGAATGAGCCTCATCCTAGCTCTTCATGTAACTATTAATGAAGAGAAATCTATACACTTGCTTATCTTTTTCTTAAAATATACAGTATATATGATTTATTTCAACCACTCTTAGCAGTAATGAGATCTTTGTTCCAACTTCCCTCTGGTTAAATGCTCTTTTGAATGCCAAATAAGATTTATTGATGACCATCTTATATTTATAGTCTATTTAAGTGGTGACAACCATTCTGTCAACTTGATAAAACTTCTGCATAGAGCTGAGGTGATAACTGTAGTCCAACAGTACATAAATCACCTTACTGGCCAGTATGCATGAAAAGTGTACAGAACATGGACAGTAAACTAAAAGATGCACAACCAAATAACACCAACCGTGAGAATAAAGTACATTGGGGCAAGTCCACTTTGCAGAAGTAAATCAGCTTCACTGCGCTTGAAGTTGGAAGCATCCCCACAATGTCCTTGAGTGAACAACATGAAATTAGATACACATTGCTGAGTTGCAAACAAAGACTGATGAATATTTGAGCAGATGATTAAATCCTTCTTCGGTTTAATTAGCATTCCTTTGATCAGCACATCATCTGAAGCTCAATGGCAGTACTCCCAGAACTGCTGTAATGGCAGTTCTGGGAGAGCAGGGAGCAGAGACACTGTGCTGCTCAACAGGGTACTATTGCCCAGTAGTGATGTTGACAGCTCAGTACAGGCTTTAAGCAACCTGCCACAGTGCCTTTTTAAAAAAAAACATCCTGTAACCATGTAAGTATGTGCCCAAGATGGTGCATTTGAGCTGGACAGTAGATCACGTGGGTTTGCAGATTCTGGTGGAGCAGCAGGTCAGCTTAGGACACCAGAAACGGGGAAACATTCCCTGTGAGAGAGAAACCTGGGGGAGGATCCTACAGGGAAACCCCCCACCCCCGGCAAGAGGGTTTAGAGGCTGAAAGACCCATACAGTCTGTGGGTTGCTGGTGACTTAGGTCAAAGGACTCACACAGGCTGCAGGTGCTGGCAACATGAAGTTGAAGGGCTTACACTTGTCCGTGGGCTGGTGGAGATTGGCTCATGGGAACCAGGATTTGAAAGGGTGCTGAGGGCAAGAATGGCTCCCAGAGGGCCTCAGAGACTGAAAGATCCTGATCATATTTGAGGTTCGGATCTGGAGCTCAGGTTGCCAATGGATTGTACGGTTCCAGAGGCTGTGGGAGCACTGGAGATGGACACAGTGCCTTTGAAGGGACTCTCATTTGCTGCTCTTATTTTTGGGGGCACTGGGCAATGCTAATGGAGACTTTTTGTCTTTATTGCATGACCAATAAAAGGAACATTGTATCTAAATTGCACCGGACCATGATAAATCAATGGAGCTGTCCTCTTCATTTAACTTTATCAATTTTAACAAGTTCTGGAGAGTAGAAAACAGTTCTTCAAGGGAAGAGGCAACAAACAATCCATTAAAATGAACATGAAGAGTTTAAACGATCAATTTTAATTCTACTTTCCTGCAGTAAGCAAACAGAGTTCTCACCTGTTGACATGAAAAACAATTCCCAAAGGTGATGTTTTTTACCGACGCAGATGAAAAGGGCTGAACTCTAGTGGAGTTCTTCTTTAAAGGAGAACAGGTTCTCAAGACATCATGAAAACCCACCTGATAATTTTAACTGTGGACGTGTAGGAAAACAGCTATGAATTTTCATCCAAGCTAATTCGGTAGGAAGAGCATTCTTAACAAATTAAATGATTTGTTTTTCTCCTTTGAGGTACTATCATCAGGGGCCCTGAGAATAATTCTGGCTACAAAATTCAGCGGCCAAGTATTTTATCCAGTCATTTATCAGTCTTCACCTGTTGCCTTCCGAGTCCATTGCAAGGACAACTATTGTTGGTATTCATCTTCTTATCGCCATTTCGATATGGCTATTTAAAATGAAAGAACATAAAACTGTGTTGGTCTTTGGAATTCCACTTTAAAGGATGCAAGTTGGTTTTAAGTAAGCGTTAATCAGAAACAAAATTGGCTGTCTGCTGGTGAACCAGGCTAGGTCAGCAAATGTAATATTTTGCAGGCAGCACACTTTTCATGCACTGTCTGCACAACTTTGAAGGGCAAGGTTCTGTCATGCCTTACAATCTCAGAGTATTCTTTCTAATATTCTTCATCATCTTCGGTGTGCTCCAGAACATATCAAAGCACTTTCCAGCCAATTACATATGTGATCTTCTTTTCTTTGGCTTGGCTTCGCGGACGAAGATTAATGGAGGGGTAATGTCCACTTCAGCTGCAGGCTCGTTTGTGGCTGACAAGTCCAATGCGGGACAGGCAGACACGGTTGCAGCGGTTGCAAGGGAAAATTGGTTGGTTGGGGTTGGGTGTTGGGTTTTTCCTCCTTTGCCTTTTGTCAGTGAGGTGGGCTCTGCGGTCTTCTTCAAAGGAGGTTGCTGCCCGCCGAACTGTGAGGCGCCAAGATGCACGGTTTGAGGCGATATCAGCCCACTGGTGGTGGTCAATGTGGCAGGCACCAAGAGATTTCTTTAGGCAGTCCTTGTACCTCTTCTTTGGTGCACCCCTGTCTCGGTGGCCAGTGGAGAGCTCGCCATATAACACGATCTTGGGAAGGCGATGGTCCTCCATTCTGGAGACATGACCTACCCAGCGCAGTTGGATCTTCAGCAGCGTGGATTCGATGCTGTCGGCCTCTGCCATCTCGAGAACTTCGATGTTGGTGATGAAGTCACTCCAATGAATGTTGAGGATGGAGCGGAGACAACGCTGGTGGAAGTGTTCTAGGAGCCGTAGGTGATGCCGGTAGAGGACCCATGATTCGGAGCCGAACAGGAGTCTGGATATGACAACGCTCTGTATCGCTAATCTTTGTGAGGTTTTTTCAGTTGGTTATTTTTCCAGACTCTTTTGTGTAGTCTTCCAAAGGCGCTATTTGCTTTGGCAAGTCTGTTGTCTATCTCGTTGTCGATCCTTGCATCCGATGAAATGGTGCAGCTGAGATAGGTAAACTGGTTGACCGTTTTGAGTTTTGTGTGCCCGATGGAGATGTGGGGGGGCTGGCAGTCATGGTGGGGAGCTGGCTGATGGAGGACCTCAGTTTTCTTCAGGCTGACTTCCAGGCCAAACATTTTGGCAGTTTCTGCAAAACAGGACGTCAAGCGCTGAAGAGCTGGCTCTGAATGGGCAACTAAAGTGGCATCGTCTGCAAAGAGTAGTTCACGGACAAGTTGCTCTTGTGTCTTGGTGTGAGCTTGCAGGCGCCTCAGATTGAAGAGACTGCCATCCGTGCGGTACCGGGTGTAAACAGCGTCTTCATTGTTGAGGTCTTTCATGGCTTGTTTCAGCATCATGCTGAAGAAGATTGAAAAGAGGGTTGGTGCGAGAACACACCATATCTCTCTCCACATATGTGATACACCATGAATAACTCCAAAAGAATGGAAGTTATGTAAAACTGATAGGCTTTTTATTCACAATAGAATGGAGGGATGTCCATGCTGGTCAACTGTCCTGAACTGGGGGAACAGTCACCTTTTTTCAGGAGTCTGTGGGAGGGGCCACAGATACAATCACCCAATGGGTGTGCCCAGACAGTTAAATATACTAACAGTGGTCTCTCACAATATGTTTGCAATACAGACACTTTAACGTATCAGGAAGGCAGCATCTCCAACTGTGCAACAACCTATTCCCCAGTTCTGCATCAAAGCATCAGCTCATTTGTACTCAAACATATCGAAAGGAACCTCAGCTCATGATGTTGACAATCAGAAAGTCAAGGGTGACACTTGAACAGAAGTGTTTCTTTAGACTACAAATGGAAAATTTAGCCTCCTCTCCATTCAAGTCACCTGAATGACAGCAACACTTCCTCCAATCTCTCACAAAGTCTCACCACTGACTGATATTGTGCTTCTGCCTGTCAGACAGCTGACACTTCCCTGTATACTTGGATGGAAAGCTAATAAGGGATTTGCACATTACATCTGAGAGATAAAAATCACCCAAGCTTCTGGTTGCCATCTACTCTGGCCTCCATTCACCTGCAACTAACTTCACGTTTAAAATCAGGCCTTGAACGATCCGGTTCTGTAACTTCAGATACTTTTTCTACCTTTCATTAATAGTTTTTATGTATTTGCATTATCATTATGATATGAAGCTTGGACAATTTTATTTTTGACTGAGGACCAGACTGAACCTATTGTGGGGGATTTTAACAGCTGCTAAGAGCTATAGTAGCACTGGGCTACCACTAGGAAGATTTGTTATGTCTTTGCGTTACTTGGAAGACTTCTTAAATAACAGAGATGCAAGATTCAAATAACAGAAGAGATTTTACTTACTGATGTTTTCCACCATCTCAGGAAGCTGTTCACACACACACACTCTATAATATACATGCACCCCTATAGTGGGGCACTACAGTCACTACATTGAGAAGTGTGTATTCTTACGTGGTTATAAAATAGTTTACATTATCCTGACTATATAATATCCCTCCTTCTCAAGATGAAGAAAAAAATGGTCTTTATCACTTTCTTTTCAATGGAACTTAAGTATCTGAACTTGTACACTAATTTATTTACACAATATTTTTTAAAAGTTCTTATCGATATTGCACTGGCGACAGTATGTTGCTTCGCCACCTTGTGGATTTGGATGTGACTATTGAGCTCTGTGCAGCTGCTACACGTGGAGGTGATGTAACTTGTTGTGCTTCACCTGACATCTGCTGTGTTGATGTTTCGGTATTAGTGGCTGCGGTCTCTTCACTTGATAATGGTGTTGCAGGCTTTGCTGGTATTAAAGCTTTCTGCTTCATCACATCTTGTGTTGGCCGGATATGAATTCTGTTCCTCCTCAGCTGATTGCCAGAGTCTGTCTCGACAATGTACAATCTTGGTGTCTCTGCTTCTCTGATGACCTTTGCTGGTCCATGATTTCAACATCGGCTCTTGAATATGCACTTGTTTGCATGTTATTTTTGCAATACTGTTTAAATCTTATTAAAAATATATTTTTTCACTATATATATAGTAACCTTGTCCTCCTTTGGAACGGTCACCCGAGAAAACCACTCCACGGTCGATGATGCTGACCATATGAATGAGGAATAATTGCAGAACAGAAACCAAGATGTACGCTGCTACTATTTAAATTATATTGCTTCATAGCAATTCAGGTGCAAGTGCTTCAAATGCCGGAAACAAGCAGTTATTGTTTCATCAATGTCACAGGGTCCAATGAGAGCAAAACTCTTTCATGATACAAGTTCAGAGAATGACACTTGCCATAATTGCTTGCTCAAACTAGTAAAATGAAAACCTTTGAAAAGTCACGAAGTGATCAAGTATTAAAATTGCTGCAAAGAACAGATCATTCTACATCATCACCGATTCTCAAAAGTTCTGATGAATTTCTGACAAAAAAGGAATGAACATTAATCTTTCATCAGATATTGCACCATTTTTTAATTTTCTGAAATATTTACATTAAAGTTCAGCCATATTTTCTTTGTGGATTTTGCTGTTCATTCTCTATCCTTAACCTTAATTGCTTTCTGCTTATACGACACCAATTTAATTTTATGAAGTAATAGATCAATAGAGGCTATTTTATTGCATAATGCTGATATCCAAGTTTAAAATATTTTGACCTCGCACCTGCGCTATTTTTCAATTAGATTGAGGCTGATCTTTCATATCCCTTTTAGAAGCACATTCCTTCCTTCCCTTATTATCCAATAAAACATTCATGTTGCCCAAAATATGTAAAAGCTGATCCTTGCAATTGCAAAATAGACAGACAATTGGTTACTATAACCAAATTGCTTTTATACTCTTCAAAACAGTTCATTTTCAGAACTTTGTGAAACTGCTTGAACTGATGCCGTTCAAATCAAAATTAACTCAGCCAACCACTTACCTCATTCAAAGTTGTTAAAACATACTTGGCTCTTCTAAATTTCAAAGCAATAGCTTTAAAATGTTTAGTTTAGCCTTCCTCCCTAAACGACACAAAGGGGCGCAAATGGTATCTTGGTAAAGCTTATATACAAGCAAATGAGCCGTTACCGCAGGTTAAAATTTGTGGGAATTGCATATAAATTGATGATAACCAAAAACAAACGAGTATTTTGTGTTGAGCATCCTGTTTTCAATGATCAGACTCTTCCAGTAAAGGAGAAAAGAATCATTAATACATGTAACAGGCTTTAGTAATGGAGAATGACAGTGAAAAAAGAGAATTAATCTCTCCCCTCTCCCCAACTTATTCCTTCATCTTGAATAATTATTTAGCACAATACGTTTTGAATTATTTAAGAATAGGAGCAGGACAAAGCTATATGACCCCTCAAACCTGTTCTGCCTTTCAATAAGATTGAAGCTGATCTGGTTTACAACCTCAACCAAGATTCCCCTGGAGCCCATGTACCTTTCAAACTTACCCTTGAATGTACATAATGACTCAACAGCCATCATTCTCTGGTTGATAATAAGCATCATATTTTATCTGTTGTCTCTCACTATTGACTACAATCCTCCAGGTGCCCGAAAACAGAATGGATTTGTTCAGATTTCACAAGCATATCTACTGCTTAAAAGAAATGGGTGGGGGGGGGGGGGGGTAATCTTATAGAAACAACATTACGAAAGGTATAGATAAGATTGAGGTAGGGATAAGTTGTTTCCATTGGTAGGGGAGACCAGAACAAAGGGTCTAGTCTCAAGATTCAGGATAGATTTAGGACGGAGATGAGGAGTAACTGCTTTGCCCAAAGGGTGGTGAATCTGTGGAATTTGCTGCCCATTTAAGCAGTGGAGGCCACCTCATTAAGTATTTTTAAGACAAGGTTGGATAAATTTGTACTTAGCAGGGGAATTAAGGGATATGGGGGGAAAAAATCAGGTCGGTGGAGATGAGCCTATCATCAGATCAGCTATGATCTCACTGAATGGCGGAGCAGGCTCAAGGGGCCGAAAGGCACCTATTTTTTTAATGTTCTTATATTCTTAAAGATAGTTACCATTATCACTGACATTTGCATTGATTGTCTTTGTAAATTACTACAATATTATTCTGATTGAGAAGTCTTATCGATAGTTTTGGTGGATCTTTTGATAGTTTATGTTAAAAAATATTGTCTTAAGGATGTGGGTTTTTTTTCTCAACAGGAATGATTTGTGGCTCAAATAAACAACTTACAACTCCAGGACAAGGTGAGACAAATGGAACAGATGCTGCTAAAAAGGAAAGTAATGAAAAGAGAAAAGAAAGGAAAATAGGAAGATGTACCAAAAGGCCAAAATGGAGCAAACAGAAGAGTACGAACACTGAGCCAGATGTGGAAGACTGAGTGCTAAGTTTAACTACTGTAAGGTGTTCAATCACTATTTTAAGAATTCTAATATAATTACAATGCAGATAATATCCGAACATTGTAACTAATACCTTATCGTCAGAGTAAGGACATGGTAATAGGATAACTCAGAAGGCCTATGGGATGCTGGGCTTCATTACTCGGGGGATTGAGTTCAAGAGTCGAGAGGTCATGTTGCAGCTTTATAAAACTCTGGTGAGACCACTGTCACAAAATAACCAACCCCCGTGAGTACTAACCCAGGAAGAGCAATGGAAGATTTGCCACAGAGCGGTAAATTCAAAATAACAGTTTTTATTGAACTATTAACCACACAACAGTTCTCATTCAACTTTAAACTTACTTAACTCTAAGCCTAAACCCCCTATGCACAAATGTAACTGTATAAACATGTGTATATTAAATAAAGACAAAAATATTTCAGTTTAAACTTGAGTCTGAAATGTTATTTTTAAGGTCTAGTATTTTAAAGTCTTGTTGAACTTGAAAGTCTATTAAATTGTAGTTCAGAAGCAATTACAAAACAGCAAGTTCTCTTAAATTGTTGCTTCAAGCAGTAATAAAATATATTTTTTAAACACTTATTCAGTCCTTAGACTATTTCAACTCACAAATCTTGCTGAGTTGTTTCCCCAGGAAGAAATGTCTTCTTAAACTCTCGCACAGGTTTTCTTCACTCCCTCTTAAATTCTTAAAAGTTCTGAAGCTTCTTTCCATGATGAGGCTGCCTTCTAATAACTAAGAGACAGCCAGAAGTGGTCTTATTACTCTAAAGCCAATTAGAACAACACCTCCTCCTTCGCTAAATAATATAGTCAAACTTCTTCTTCTGGTATCTTCTTCTTCAGGCCTAAAGATTCCTCTGCCTTCGGATGTATATACACACACACACACACACACACACACACACACACACACACACACACACACACACACACACACTCACACACTCACACACTCACACACTCACACACAGACACACATATATATATCCTTAAAATCTACGAAATTACATCACCAATGAGATCAGTCTTAATTCCTAGAAAATGTGTGATCAGTTATTGGAATTTTAAACAGTTATCAACCCCACTTTCTTGTGATCTTCTAACTCTGGCTTGCAGATGCCATGACTCCGAAAGATGACCTCACTTCTGTTTCAAAAGACTTAAGTATATCACTCAAATGGCCCGGAGTTTCATTTCTCTTGTTCAAGAGGCTTTAATTGCTTTTAAGAGCCACACTTGGTATTTGAGTCTCAATTAAGAACACTTCTGTTCCATTATGGTATTCTTCTTCTAGACACTGCGACTCCAAACTGACACTTTGCTCTAAGTGCAATGATGTCTTTGCAAACATGCTATAACCTGTGTGCTACCCTGCTCCAAACCCCTATGTTACTTAAGACATATTTATAAGAAATATAGCTTAACCTTAACCTAAATATTCATATCAACACAGATCCATT
This sequence comes from Narcine bancroftii, assembly GCF_036971445.1. NCBI lineage: Eukaryota > Metazoa > Chordata > Chondrichthyes > Torpediniformes > Narcinidae > Narcine > Narcine bancroftii. The sequence continues at coordinate 163,840,015 of NC_091473.1, read as the reverse complement.
ACACCACAGTTGGAGTATTGTGTTCATTTCTGGTCACCTCATTACAGGAAGGATGTGGAAGCTATGGAGGGGGACAGAGGAGATTTACCAGGATGTTGCCTGGATTGGAAAATAAATCTTATGAGGCAATGTTAGCAGAGCTAGGAGTTTTCTCTTTGAAATAAAGAAGGATGAGAGATGATTTAATAGATGTCTACGAGATTCTGAGAGGCACAAATAAGATGACTAGCCAATGCCTCTTTCCCCAGGGTGGGAAAAGATAACATCAGATGGCATTCGTACAAAGAGAAGGGAGGAATGTTTAGAGGAGACATTAGGGGAACGTTTTTTAAAAAAAAAACAGTTGTGGGTGTCTGGAATGCCATGCCAGGGCATTTTAGAGACTCTTAGACAGGCACATGGATGAAAGAAAAGTAGAGGGTTAAGAGGTAGGGAGGGCTTCATTTGTATTTATTTATTTATTTGGTAGGAATATATAGGTCGGCACAACACTGAGGGCTGAAGGGCTGTATTGTGCTGTAGTGTTCTATGTTCTATTTCAAGATATGCGTCTATCAACCCAACAAACTTTCAATAAATTCTAGAGTCTTCATCATAACTAATAACAACACTATGGGACTGAAAAAAGACCTATGACCTTTCTCTAGATTCTCTTTCAAAAGTAGTCATCAACAGTGCTCTCCAAATATAAATATAACAGTATATCAGAAACACAAGGCCCTCTTTCAACAGCCTTTGATGTTGAATATTTATGTGATTATGTGCTTCAAGCATTTTGATGTCGGTTTTAATTGTGGCTCAATGCTAACCTTACTCAACCACAGCATATTTCTGGATTGGACGTTTGTAGTTCAAACCATATTATCTAGGTTGGTATGTCAGTTCAGTACCAAGAAAGACATTTGAATGAAACATTAAACAGGATGTTCTCCCTGACCTCTCAGGCAGATTTAAAAGCTTTCTGAACAAAAGAATGGGAGCTCATCCAGTATCCTTGCCCACATTATGTTTCAACCAACAACATTATTACCAGCTTCTGGCTCAGTGTTCGCTGTTAATTAGGTGTCTTTGGTGTGTGTAAATTGAATATTATTTCCCTGCATTTTAACAGAGACACCATGTTGAAAATATCCCATACTTTGGGATATTCTGTGGCTATAAAATGCAACACATAATTTAATATTCTCATTCTGTTAGATAATTAAAATATGATCTCATAATTTTATATCATGGTAATAAAACGGAGAGTGAACCATCATTATAACTTGTTTGCATACATACAAATTTAAATTACAACAAATCATTAAATTGGATTGGAAGAAGTTATAAATCAAGGGTAAAAAAAAGGACAGGAAAAGAAAGGGTGCAAGAGGTCATGAAAGGGCTTGAGCTCAAGTACGAGGATTTTAAATTTGGAGAAGAGGTAACCAGTATGAAAAAAAAATCAGGGAGGAAGTTTATATAATGAGCATCAGAACTCTATGTGGACATGTTAAGATCAACCAGAATGCAGTAGGACAAGTTAGAAACCACTCGAGATGACAAATCTAGAGGTCACAAAGATAGCTCAAGATGGAATGACATATTCAAAAGTGGATTGGAACACTGATAATACAATAATATTTTCATCCAAAAGGATGTCCCCAAAGTTTGAAGAAATATGCAAGAGAACTGCACTTTACAACTAGAATAACTGCTTATGGATTGATTTGTGTAAACTGGATTGATCAATATCAGGTTCATACTCCAGTCAAGCCTCAAATTAAAAATTACAACATCAATTTCAATTCTGCTAAAATATTGAAGTAACAGACTCAGAAAACACCCTTTGGAAATACCAGATTTACTCAATAAAGGCATTATTCTGGTGCCATTGGTGCAGATTCTTTTGACAAAGTACACCATTCATCACAAACTGCAGATGCTTGGATTATTAGTAAATCCATAGCACAGTCGATCCAAATGTTTAAAATCAGCATATTTAAGCACATCGGAGAAACAAACATACTGTGAGTTTGCAACACAAAATTTACTGCCAAACGGCATACATGATCATCCAAATACGTGGATCTTTATATAAGAAAAACCTAGAATTAGAACAATATTTCTCTTTTAGAAATAGTCTGAGCCAGAAATATCAAAGCTAAGTGCAAAAATTCAGAAGTTGTTTTCAAATCGAACCAACGTTTAAGACACCATACGGTTTTGATTGCAATAGATTTCATAATCAAATTATTTTCAAGTCCAAAACTGCTGGGTGCCATTGTGGTGGACAAGTAATAGGATTTGCATTCACTACCTCCTCTGTCAGATCACCCCAATTCAAAATTCATGGTTCAAGGTTTCTTTTATTGTCAGATAATAATACATAAAAAATTTAATATGCATGATTAACTGCCAATAAGGCAAATAAAGGGTTGCCATTAGAAGTGCCCTGCATCCCTAACAATAGGAGAAAGAGAAGCAAGAGATCCTTCAGATTCACTGAGTGTACATGGATTCACTTCTAGCGCTCCCGCAACCTCTGAGGCCGCAAAGGGTCCTGTTCAATCCATCATCAGCTCGAGCTCCAGATCCAAACGCCCGACACGATCATGAAGCCTTTAGCTTCTGAGTCCCTTTGGGAGCCCTTCTTGCCTTCAGTACCTTCTCGGATCCCATCCAGTACCTGGTTCCCATAAGCCAGTCTCCATCTGCCCACAGCCTGTGCTGGTCTCTCAATGGCAAGTCACCACAGCCCCTTGCTGGTTTGCTGCCTTAGTCACCTTCCCTGTAAGGTCGCCTCCCACGCTTCTCCTTCTCAACAGAGGATGTTCTTCCTGTTTCTTGTGCCTTATGTCGGTCCGGTGCTCTCCCAGAGTCTGCAACCACTCATAGCCATTGCTGAGCATGGGCACAGGATTTTACTTACACACACTGTCGACTCCTTTAACAGGCCATTTATATCCTGTACGGAGATGCCAATGTTCGGACCAGGGGGTTAAACTCTTTGGAGCAGTGCTGTGTTTGCCCTTTCCTGGGTCCACACCAGCAGCACTGCTACCGTTACAGCAGCTCCAGTAGTGTTGCTATTTTCTTTTCACCATATTGTGTAACACTTTAAAGCTTCCCTCTGATCTTTAACTTAAGCACTCTATTTCTGAACTCCCTTGCCCTGGGAAAACAATTCTGGCCATCTAACCTTTCAATGCTCCTTCTAATTTAGGAGACCTCTGTAAAATCACTGCTCAGCCTTCTGCGTTCCAGTGAGAATCAACCCAGCCTATCCAACCTCTCTTTTTAATAATAGCCTCCATCCAAAAACAACATGCTGCTCAATCACTTTTACACTCTCTCTAGTGCTACTAACTCTTTCCTGTGGTGTGGCTGCCAGAACTGTACACATGCGATCTAACCATCATTTATTTATTTATTTGTATAGATGAAATTCAGACAAATAACACATATGCAAGAAAAGTCTGGTTGTGTATCTGCATGTCTTGCACCGAGGACTGGAGGATACTGTTTCATCAGATTGTAGTTGTACAATCAGAATGGCAATAAACTTTACTTTTGTATAACTGCAGACATTGCACTCAATGAAGGTGTGCCTTTCCCAAGCATCTCTCCTTGTGTTGTCATTTTCAGGGATCTATGGACTTACACGCCCAAGGCCTCTGTGCATCATGTTTCTGGGTTCCTGCTGTTTATTCCATATGTATTAAGAGAATTTAACCTTTGAGAATGCATTAACTTGCACTTGTCTAGATTGAATTCTAATTACCAGCATTGTTCCCAAATGGCTCAACCTGCTTCTATTTCTTATATCCCAAGTTCTTCACATTCAGCACACTAACTTCACAGCAATAAGACACGATGGTTGTTATGTTACCAGTTTTAAAGTGTCTGGACTATTTCAGTACAAGACCAAAAGGCATCTTACTAATTTTATATAGAGCATGGTGATACTAGACCTGGAATATCTTTGACCAGTATAGTCTATCTATGAGAGGATACCCCTGAGTTTATCACATTGTGTCTTGAAATGTGGACTGAGAGGTGGTTGAATTGTTGACTGGGCCCAAAACTCTCAGTAATGAGCAATGTGGTAATTGACACATAATACCCTTACAAGGCTTGTCAGGATATAGGCAGGGATCTCCTCTAAAAACACACACAGAAATGCTGAAGGAACTCAGCCAGAATTGCAGTGTCCATTGGAGGAATAGATATATTACTGACATTTCAGACCTGAGCCAGGCATCTGAATAACAAGGGAAGAGCTACAGACCAACTGGGTATGATATGAAGAAAGGTGAGAATTGATTTTGGCTCTGTGAAATCAAACAGAGGGAAAAAAAGAGAGTCAGAGCTAAGGAAAGGAGACAGGGGGAAGAGAGAGCCCGGGGGTTGGTGGTTTAATGGAAACTGGAGAAGTCTGTTATTGCCATCTGGTTGGAGGGTGTCCAGTCAGAAGAGGTGTTGTTCCTCCAATTTGCAGGTGATTTTAGTGTGGCAGTGCATGAGACCATGGACAGACATGCCAGCAAGGGAATGGGATGGGGAATTGAAATGGGTGGCCACTGGGAGATCCACAATATTGTAATTGTTGAGTACCTCAGCTCTGTTCACTGCAATAGTGTGAATCTCCCAGTGGCCACCTATTTTTAATTCCCCGTTCCATTCCCTAGCTGACGTCTGTCCATGGTCTCATGCTCTGCCAGACTGGGACCACCTGCAAATAGGTGGAAGAACACTTCATCTTCCCTCTGAACACCTTCCAACCAGATAGCATTAACATCGATTTCTCCAATTTATTTTAAATGCCCCCCGCCCCCCCCCCCCCCCATCTTCTACCCCGGTCTCCTTTCCTCTTGTTCTCCCTTCCTTTCCTTTTCCCTCCGTCTCCTTCCATAGAGCCAAAAACAATCAGATGTTGGTCTGGACTCCACCAACCATTCCCCCCCCCCCCAAACCTCCCATTCTGCCCCCTTCTCTCTCTCCGGTCTTTAATTCCGACACCTGCCTGCTTCTTGCTTGAAGAAGGGCTCAGGCCTGAAACGTCGGTAATTTATCTTTACCTCCTATGGACACTGCAAGACCAGCTGAGTTCCTCCAGCATTTGTGTGTTTTTACGACAATCACAGCAACTGCAGACTTTCATAGTTCCTTTTGGAACTATGGTCACAATTTCAAATAAATGGTTGGAAAGGAGAGATGTGTTAACCCAATAGGGTTGTAAACATTTGGAATCCTGTACCTATGTTGGCTGAGGAGAGTGAATTGCTGAGTATAGTTACAGCAGAGATGGAGAGAATTTTGGATATATGGGGAATTGAGGGCTATGGGATTAGTGCAGGAAAGTAGCCCGAAGGTGCAAGATCAATCTCTGCCCTCAATGAATGACGAAGTACTGCCTGCAGGGACTAATGCTGCATTCTGCTTCATTTTATTTTATATTCTGCCCACAACACTTACTTAAGAGAAATCAGCACTTGGTCATTAGCTTCCAGGTGCCTCAATTATTAACTTGGAGACACAAGTTCAGATTCCATGACAAACTTTGGGGAAGTTAAATTCATTAATAAATCAGGAGTACCTGAGTAATATCAGTCGCTATCATTACTGGTTAATATCAGTAATACTTCATTCACAAGACGTCTTGAGGGAAGGGAATCTGTCATCCTTATACGTGGCTCCTGGCCCCACCACAATAATAATTCTTAAATATTCTTTGAAAGGGCTTTTAGACACTTAATTATTAGAGGTTAGAGATGGCAATATACAATAATCATGCCAATGTCACTGTAACCCGTGAACAAATAACATTCTCCAAGCACTGAATATATTGGCATTTCATGGCTTCAACATTTTCTATCCAGTCAATCAGGACAGCTAAATAATTTGAACACCTGACAATCACTGACATGGTTCCCTCTGCCTTACAGGATATAACAGAGAAAACTGGAAGGGGATGTACACTATACATCATATGGCTCAATTACCCTAACTTTACATGAAAGAGATTGTATTTATTGACAGTTGGATACTCAGCAATGGGACTGAAACTATGGTTCACTCATTTCTAATCCTCCCCTGCATATCCCATCCCCTCATCAGTCTACACCAGTTTTTCATTTGCTCAACTCTTCCGAATAACTATGCAATAAAACATTTTCCTGATATTTTTAAGAATTTAATTTAATCTAAAAAATCTGAGGAAATCTGGAATGTCATCGAATACACCATGACAACTCTCCAGGAGTACTGAAGAATGTTCACCGTCTGCTGTATCATGGCATGGTTTGGTAATTTGAGTGCCCAGGAACACAGAAGGCTACAGAAGAGAGCAAACAGAGCCAGATTCATCACAGGCTCAACCTCCCACCCATTAAAGACATCTATGTGAGGCGTTGCCTCAAGAAGGCAGCCAACATCATAAAAGAGCCTCATTGCCCTGATCACAACAACTTCTCGCTGCTGTCTTTGGAAAGAAGGTACAAATGCCAGAAATCCAGCACCTCTCGGATCAAGAAGAATTTCTTTATGCAATAGCTATCAGAGTCTTGAATCTCCCCATACTACCCTGACTATAAACTACTCTGGCACCATAAAAAGACCTGTTAGCACTTTTGAAACACCTTTTTTTTGCACCAACCGTAACTGTAAATATCTTTTATATTTATTATCCATTTCCTTAATTTATTGTACTGCAGCAAGTAAGAATTTCATCGCATATGTACATTGTACTAATAACAATAAATTTGTTCTTAATCTCAAATTGCTACGAAATAACTATTTTTGAAATATTTTTAGAATAATATAGAATATGTTAAGCTGGTTTCCCTTACCAGTTTGGCTTCTGCTTACGATGGAATTAACTACTCATTCTTGACTCCAATTTGTACATATTATATTTTATTTACAAAACTAAATGGTGTGTCAACACATTTAAACCCAGAGATCAAAATATGTGCATGTGTGGGCTATAGATCATTTTATCAAAGTTTATGCTATTCAATAACAGGAAGGTTACAAGTAAAGATTTGGTTATTGTAGAATAGTACTTCACTCAATTCTGAATTCTTCAGTCAGCTGATAAGTGTCCAGATGAAAAAAGCAAGGCAGCAAACAAGTCCTTTGAGAACTGAAGTCGCATCCCATATTGATTATGACATTTTTCTGACTGACTAAGTTTCAACAATGACATAAATGAACTCTTAAATAGTAAATATTTCAGCACCAATTCAGACTATTTCAGAAATGTTTAAAATATATCTGGATATGTTCATTCGCCAGAAGTGAAATGTTGTAGATTGTTCTACCCAAGACATTCAATTACAATATGTATAAAGTCAGTTTATCCTCCTGTGAATGAAACATCTGAGGCTTTCAAAAGAAGTATTCGTCTCTGCTCCTGCATTAAAGTTACATTTCAAAAACACATTGAACCAAAGGCCTTTACTATGCAATGCTTTTCAAAGGAATGGCCCTCTGTTGGTTTCACAGGGTCATTTTTATGATAAGATTTCTGTAACTACATGATTCTCAACCACCACGTTTAAAGTTTTATATTAGCTTGATAGACATCAGGAAAATAATCTTCATTCTCAAGCAAACAATTTTAAAATTAAGAGAGGACAGAAATAGTTCCATATTTTGCACCATATCCATAGTGGAGATTTGATCAACATCATACAATTCTAACTGCAACCCAGAGCTTCCACAAAGAAATCACGATTTTCACTATCCCAAGGTAAATTCATACATTCATGGACGACGTAACCTCTGTTTAACGATATCTCAGCAAGAGCAAACGTATCTGTTTGCATCAGGCTTCAGAGATTGCTATGGTCTCACAAGTGGCTTTCATGAGAAAGTATTATTTTTCTTATCTTACTCATGCGTGAGGTCAGGAAGAAGGTTTCTACCCGCAGTAAAATATACCTTAAGGGTTGTTACCTGTTTATAATTCAGACTTACAAAAGAATCTATGGCAATAAAACAAGCGTTTCAAATTGGATAGGATCTCAATGGTTTTATTAAAATATTCCCTAAGGCCCGATTTCAGACAATTTTGAGCACATGCTGAAATTTATGTATTGGAGTCCAACTCTGGTTGCTGAGAACCAAAGGAATTGTCTCAGCCTAAAACCCTCAAGAGAAAACAACTCAAGTTGGTTCAACCTCTTCTTTGTAGCTCATATCCTTTAATTACAGCAACATCCTGGTAAATCTTGTTGGTAAAGCTCCCCTCCTTCCAATAATGGAACCACCAAGCTTGCACTCCAAATGCAGCCAAACCAAAGTCAATATAGCTGCAATATAACTTGCTTGCCCTGATCAGTAAAGGCAAGTATACCATATGCTTTCTTTATCACCCTATCCATTTCCAGGGTGTTCTGGTCATGGGTCCCTAGATTTCCCTGTGCATTAATGCTATAAAGCATTCTGCCATTAACTGTGTGCTTTCCACTTACATTTGTAACACCTCATACATTTTTGGATTGAACTCCATCTGACATTTCTTTGTCCATACCTCTAAATGCAAACGTATCCTTTGATAGCCTTCTACTCTGTCCACAATTCCACCAATCTTCAAGTCTTCTGCAAACTTACTAACTCACCCTTGTACTCATTTATCCAAGTCACTTATATTATAGTAAAACCTCATTAGAACACGGTAGTTGGGGTCCAAGATTTCATACCATGTTACAGCCAAGTCGTGGAACAGATGCATATAGGTCACGATTCAGGAAGAAGGTAAACAGAATACTGTGACTCAAACCCTATAATAAGACCTTTAAACTCCACATATTAACATAAATGAGCCATAAGAGACCATTCTTGAGTTTTGTGGCTGTTAGTCACTGGCCTCCTAAAATCAACGTTTTTGGGTCCACAGACACCCGTGCAATAAGCGATTCCGCGGATTAACAAATTGTGTTCTAATGAGGTTCAACTGTATTTATATTATATTTTTAGGTTTTTGATTTTTCTTTTGTCTTCAGATAATCTTTTAAAACGGTACTTTTAATTTTTGAACAATGCAATTAATTCACTGTAAATAAGGTTGAATAAAATTGAAGGAGTAAATTCAGGTTGGAATAATTTCAGAGAGAAATAGAACTGTACACCATTAACTGCACCATGTCGCAGTAGTATTTATTGCAATTTCCTGCCAAATTTTCACCTAGTAACAAAGTAAAAATTTCCCTGTCTTTGTTCCCTGAGAGAAATTATTATTGGTTTTCAACAACATTATAATATCTCCTTGGTTTATTGACTAAGATGAACAATTCGGTGAAATTTGCACATTGTGGCACAGTTATCATAGCAGTTGATGCAATGCTATCTCAGTGCCAGCAACCCAGTTTCAAATCTGGCACAATCTGGACATTCTCCCTGTGTCTATGTGGCTTTCCCCAGGTGCTTTGGTTTCCTCCCACCCATCAAAATGTACAAGGGTAATAGGTGGATTGGTGTAATTGGGTGGCATGGGTTAGGAGGGTCTGTTATGATGCTGTACATCTGATTTAAAATGTAAAATAAAAATCAGATATTAATTTTTTACAACCACTTTTTGCAGTGGGCAGGATGTTAATACATTGAATGTTTAATGGTACAGCATTAAATAATCTCCTGTATCAGGACAAGATTTTCTTTTCATACATTAAACCATTATGAAAAGGACTACAAACCATGAGTAGTTTTTAAATGGTCTCAGATAATTAATGGTATGGTGTGGAACCATATAAACCATTATGGGCCGGATTAAACCTCATTTTGCTGATAAATATTTCACCTCAGCTGAGAGGCAGAAAACTGAAACTGCTTCAACAGAGCATCTATGAAATTAATCAGAGCTCGAACTGTTATTTGACGATGCCTCCATGTGTGATATGGTTTGCTTTCAGACTACCCCATAGAACTAAAGTTCAACTTTTGTTTTTTTTGAAGAACAAAGACATTCCTGTGATGTGCTGAGGAATAATGCCCACTTGGAATCTCAATAATCACCAAGATTTCATAAGATTCCAAAAAGTAAAACAGTAGCGTTTAACTGCCTGATTTTTACAGTGCTTTCATTTTTGTTATGAACATGGCTCCTTCGTGAAAATGTTGATTTAAAAGGTTCATTTAATCTGAGATTGATACAATTTTATTGCATCAGCGTGTTTGCTTAATAGAAAAATCCAAAAGGGAACATTTTCATTGCTATGGGGTATTCCAACAAGATGTTTCAAAGAGTTCTCTTGCAGAATTCTCAAAAATTGAAAAAAAAATTTTCTTTTATGAAAAAGTGTTAAAGAGCCAACGTACTGTTCTTTGAAAACTTAGAACAATAAAGCATTACAGCGCAGCAACAGGCCTCTTCGGCCCTTCTCATCTGTGCTGAACCATTTTTCTGTCTAGTCTCAATAACCTGCACCCAGTGCATACTCCTCCATGTACCTGCCCAAATTCTTCTTAAATGTTTAAAATTGAGGCTGTATTTACCACCTCAGCTGGCAGCTCATTCCACACTCCCACCACTCTGTGTGAAGAAGTTCCCCCTCAACTTTTTTCCTTCCACTCTTAACCTATGTCCTCTGATTTGTATCTCAGCCACCCTCAGTGGAAAAAGCCAATCTACATTTACTCTTTCTATTCCTGTAATAATTTTAAATACCTCTATCAAATCTCCCCTCATTCTTCTAAGTTCCGGGGAACAAAGTCCTAACCTGTTTAACTTTTGCCTGCAGCTCAGTTCTTGAAGTCTGGGCACCATCCTAGTAAATCCTCTCTACACTCTTTCCATCTTATTGAAATCTTTCCTATAGTTGGGTGACCAAAACTGCACACAATACTCCAAATTTGGCCTCACCCATGTCTTGTATAACTAACATCACATCCCAACTCCTGCACTCAATACTTTGATTTACAAAAGCCAATATGTCAAAAATTCCTTTACAACCCTATCCACCTATGATGCCACTTTCATGGAATTATGTATCTGCATTCCAAGGTCCCTCTGTTCTACCGCACTCCTCAGACCTCCTAGCATTCACTGTGTATGCCATTTCTTGGTTTGTCCTTCCAAAATGCAACACTTCACACTTGTCTGCATTAAATTCCATCTGCCATTTTTCAGCCCATTTTTCCCAGCTGGACCAAATCCCTCAGCAAGCTTTGAAAACCACCTTCGCTGTCCACAACGCCTCCAACCTTAATGTCATCTGCAAACTTGCTGATCCAATTTACTACATTATCATCCAGATCATTGATGTAGATGACAAACAACAATGGTCCCAGCACCGATCGCTGAAGCACACCACTAGTCACAGGCCTCCAGTCTGAGAAGCAATCTCATGAGTGTGGTCATATCTTTCCTGTTCCTCAGGTCCTCCCATAGAGCCTCAGTAGATGAGAGCCCTCTGGTCTGTTCTGCCTCAACACAGACCTGATGAGCAATGCCACTCATACCCCTTTCATCTAGTCCTGCCCTGCCCCTCCTGCAGCCAAATTTCAATAATGGCCACAACGTCATAATTCCACATGCCAATCCATGCTCTAAACTCGTCTGCCTTTCCCATGATACATCTTGCATTGAAATAGATGCACTTTAGAAAATTTCCACCATGTAGAACCCATTGAGTTCTAATGGTGCATACAATTTTCACATAATCTTTTCCCACCTCCAGTCCTCTTTCTCCTCTGACACTCTGGTTCCCATTCCCCTGCAAATACAGTTTAAATCCACTGGAGCAGCCTTAGCAACCTTCCCACAAGGATAAAGTACATATACCAAATATTTTCAAACTCCTAATTTTCTGTGGAAATCTCTGCCCAAAGAAGCAGTAGAGACTACCTCATTAAATATATTTATGGTACAGATTTTTGCATAGGGGAATTAAGGATTATGGGGAAAGGCAAAGCTGGGTGGGAGGGGTGGGGGAGGAAATCAGTGGAGAGGGTGAGCAAATTTAAGTTCTTGGGAATCACTATCTCAAGAGGATCTTTCCTGGACCCAACACACAAATGGCATCATGAAGAAAGTAAATTAGCACCTCAACTTCCTCAGGAGTTTGGGGAGGTTTGGCATGACATTGGAAACCCTGGAAAATTTCTATAGGTTATGTGCTGAAAAGTAGGC